>NC_090437.1:1287032540-1287338540 GCF_031143425.1 Pleurodeles waltl
AAGAGAAGACAAGACGGAAACCCCTCTATGGACGGTTTTCAGCTCAAGTGGGGAGAGATGCTGTGCACGGCCAATGCCCTTCAGCGTTTTGCAACTTTTCTGGGGCATGGGCCAAGCATTAGGGCTCATTTGTACGAAACTTCTATATTGCATTTCCTAAATAGCGAATCCTAAGAAATCGCCATTTTGGAAATGCAAAATTGAATGCACTACAATTTTCGTTTCATAATAGCGATTCCGACAGAGTCACAATCGCTATTAGGAAATCGCTATTCAGGCAGTGAAAAACCACTCGATCCTGTGGGCCTAAGGCCCAAAGGTACAAATGGTCTTGCATTTCCAAATTTTCGAAATCTCTGTTTACGAAGTGCAAAAGCAATCGTACCTATGGGCATAGGCCTCCCTTACATCAATATAAAAAAGAAAGTAGTACGTGTGTAATGCTTCAGTGTCCTCGAGGTGAGTGAGCGCACATAGTACTGCAAAAAGTGCAATTTGGGTGTCTTTTTCCATTTTGTACATGGTTACCATCGAATTAGATTTGATGGTAATAGCATTTCCTAAAAGCCCATTTCTCCTATAGGAAATGCTTTGTGCATTTGCTTAGGAAATCGCAAATAGGAAATCCCTATTTGCGATCTCCCATTTTGGTAATCACAAAATGTGATTTCTATGGGGTAGAAATCGTAATTTGCGACTGGAATACTGCTTTTGTACGTATGAAAAGCCTAGTTAGCATTTCTTAATGGGCCAAAATAGTGATTCGGTCCGTTAAGAAATGCTAAAGAGCTTCGTACATATGGGCCTGGAATCCTTATTTAGTGTTTAAGAGGAGGCGAGGATCGTCTGCTCAGGTCAGTGCCGGGCTCTATGTTCGTACAAATCTTCTTGACCCCGTCCCCTCAGCGGTCCCTACATGGATTGTAAGCAGTGCTTAATTTGTAAATTAATGAGTGTGTCTAAAGTTCTGCTCATAAGCCCATGGCCAGTGCAATTCAATGTTGGCGCATCTAAGGTGAAGGATTTGCAGTCTTGAATCCACCGCTGGCCCCTTTAATCCACTACTAGAGAGCCCGTGTCCCTTCATCTCACTCTTCCAGGCTCCCGCTTTCCACCCTTGTCTCGGTTTTTCCATCCTTCTCTTATCTTCGTCTTTACACTTTGCGTGTTTTCCCTCTCTTGCTATCCTAAAAGTCAGATGCAGGAAAACAAGAGCTGGTCCCCAATAATGAGTGCCGGTGCCCCCCACCAACATCCAGAGACTCAAATTAAGCAGTGATCAGAAGGCAGTGACACACTCAAAGCCCCCTCCCTCTTCTTTGCCCCGCCCAAAAGCCACTCCTCTAAAGTGGAATTATTGTAAAGATTGGCAGGTCTGAAATAAATATGGACAGAAAAAAAAACGAACATGTGATAAAACAATAACATTTTCCAGAGAAAGGAAAAAAGCCCACAATGCAAGAACAAAATCTAAAAGGTATTTGACGTAGTCAACCCACACCGGGAAGGCTTTATAGATTTTTAGGGAAAATTGATTGTGTTATAAACTCTACAGCTCATTAGCCTTATCTAAACTGCACATTCTTCCTTGAAAGCTTTTAGGTGTTGGCCAGAGACAGCTTTAGCTGACTGTTGGCTGCACCTCTTGTTTCCAATAAAGTTTGCTTATGATGGGATGGATTTGATGTCTACCTCCCTTCTCTGCTCCTTATTTGAGGGTGAATCCCCTTTTCAAATGTAGGTCCTGCTTAGAAGCATTTCTATCTGACTGTGCTCTGATTGGTTGACCTTGCTTGTATTCCTTGAGCTACTTTTTTTTCTTTTCCTGTCAGCGCTCCATGGGACTGCATGTGTTTTCTTGCTCTCTCCTCTGTGCTTCTACATCTTTCAACTTTTTGTCGCTACCAGCCATTCTCCATCATATTTTCCCTGCCCGCCCCACCCTGCTCATACTTTTCTAATATTGCCTTCCATCCCTCCGTTCTCCATTTGTACTTTCTTTTCATTCACTTCCACCTGCGGACCATGATGACCACCTGTACAGCACTAAATTAGCTCCCACTTGTGATGCCTGTGATTTTTTTTATATATACCTTATTTTGTAAAAAAAACCAAAGCCTAGCAGCTGCAAATTACTGCTGGGCCACTCTGCACCCTTTTCATACCTTTTCTTTAATGTTGTGCTTTTTTAAAACTTTCATTTACCAATCTATGATGGGCATTCACAAACAAATGGATGCCATTGTCACAACACATGGGCACACATGCATCCCAATGCACTTGTCACAACACATGCCTGCCCATCTTGGGATGGATTCTCGCTATCTAGTAAGATAGCCAGATCAGGATTTGTGTCAAAAACGAACCCCTAACTGAAGTAGGAGCAAACATTGGGTAATGTGTTCGTTTTTTAAAAAAAACAATGCATTTTACATACTTCCAGT
Source organism: Pleurodeles waltl (assembly GCF_031143425.1). Classification (NCBI taxonomy): domain Eukaryota; kingdom Metazoa; phylum Chordata; class Amphibia; order Caudata; family Salamandridae; genus Pleurodeles; species Pleurodeles waltl. The sequence continues at coordinate 1,287,034,985 of NC_090437.1, forward strand.
ACAGATCCAATGGTAGACAGCGCACACTCACCTTTGCACTATGGTGTGAGGCCGTGCGTTGCACAAGGCAGCCTTTTTTGAGCACCACCTCAGACAGCGGAGGCTCCTCCGCTAAGGTGGAGGAGCGTCGCCACACTGCATTCAGTAAAAATAAAAATAAAATGATAATATTGCAATGTTATTATTATTTTATTTTTCATTTGGAGCCAGGTTAAGGTGGGGCCGGGCTGGAGGAGGAGTGGTATGTGCTTCATAAGTGCGCAAGACTGTTGCGCACTTTGAATTTCTCCACCCGGCTGTATTGCACAGCTGTGAAGAGAAAATTCACAGGGTCCCACTCCCTGTGTGAGTGTCTAACCAGGCCGCTCACACAAATCACGACGCTGCTGTCATGCCGGTGAAAACATAAGACGTGAGACGCGTGCCCTGTTACTTCTCTGACCTGATTTTACAGGGGCCCATTCAACGTTTGGGCAGAAAGAAAATACCATTGGACTTGGTGAAAATAGTGTCCAGAGAAATAGATAATAATAAGGATTACAAATGAGATTTAGATCTGAGGATTGTGGAAGATATGGTGGAATATTGAATTGAGAAGATGTGTATGTCTGGAGGTTGAGTAAGTTGGAGATGTTTCCTACCTCTCAGTCCTGAGAAAGACCCGTGTGGGAGCCTGGAATTGGCCCAAGAGCTACTAGTGGGTCGAAACGTCGACAAGATAATTACTGGCATGTATTGGTTTTGCCTTTACCTTAATTGGAAATTGAGTGAAGGACAAAAATGGGTAGACATACCAGATGTAAATAAGTGTTGATTCATTAACAAGAATGGTTAATCAACAGGCTATTTTTTTAATTGGGGATGATAATGGATATGTGGGTGATTTACTCTTGGTTTTTATGATTCTAAATCATGAGCACTTTTTTCTTTTGGCACTTTTTTCTGTCCTTCTGAGTTTGTATATATGAGGGTAGGATTTCTTATGTTTTTTGAGTAAATGTTGAGAAAATATTTTCATAGAAGTAATAATAAAGAATGTATTGGGAATGTGACTTATGTCTATGCTGTATATATTTTCTTTGATTAACAAGTGTTTGGTTATTCTAAAGTGTATGACTAATGAAAATAATTGTTACCGGATGGATCAGTGTTGTCTGGTACCATGTCATGCTAGTGACAGCAGCGTTGTGATTGGCTTAGGTGAGTGTGGGAGCATGTGGGCCGCTGGGAAGAGAACGAGGACGGAGGAGAGATGAACGTGTCTCCCAAAGGAGCAGGTAAGTGTTTTTAAAAAAAATGGTTAACCCCCCCTGCTACTCCCGTTCAGTGGCAGCTGCCGATGACCTCAGAGGGTGGCAGCACCAGGAGGCCAATCTTAGTAGCCCCTGCGCTGTGTTCCCCTTTGCACAATGATGTCGAGCAAACCTGGATGATGATCTGCTTTGCATGAAAGATTATTAATTCTGGGCCTACGCCCGGGCAAATGTGTTGCACAACTCGAAATATATCATAGAATGAGATTTGAGGTGGATGAGTTTGAATCCCTACAAAACAAGCTCCACTTTGGGTCCTTAGGAGGCCAGTAAATTGAGTGCAACTGTTATAGGTTACAGTGACATCTGCTAACTACATGGTCCCTAGGCAGTCCTACATGGTGCGGAAGTATGCATTTGTGGTCGATTTCATTCAAGGTTTATTTATTCATCAATTTAGTCAAACAAAGCTGTCTGACAGGCCTCCTATGAATCAGTATTCGACTGAATGCATAGTTCTATGTAGCACATACCACTAACCTAATTGCCTCTAAGTGCTTCAAAAATTGGTGCTAATAATACCAAACAGGGTTAGTCTGTGAAATACAGTTCTCAAGGGGGGTACCACACCTATTGTCAGACTGACTGCATCTCCCTACTTATATCATATAACATATGTAATTCTACATTATAATGAAACAAATAACATAAACAGCCAAGGAGAAGACAGGGCCGGACAAATGTGTGTTGCACTGTTTACATAACTGTGGTTGGTTGGGGGTGAAGATAGAAGGCGCTCCACTCTCTTAATATCAAATTGAACAACTTGGCACATCCCTTACCTCTGGCTTTAGTCGGCTAAGACATGCACAGCAACATTAATTTCTCCATTCCGGCCATGGCATGCCTGCCTTTGCATGTTTTAGCATATTATATTTACCAGTTTAAGAAAGGTTTATTTTTAAAAATCATGTTTGGAAAAGTTTTACAGAAAAGATTATCAAATGACGATTAGATAATTTTTCACATTAAAGTCACAGGTTTACCTGCTTTTATAAGTGTAGCTGCTCATGCCTTCCTTCCTCCACAATTTGCAGAGGATGAGGATAGCTAATCCCGGAATGCAAAAGGAGATTAAAAAATGCAATTTTTAGATTGGTTTCAGTTGTGTAAAATTCAGCTGGTGTTCAGCACCTATAGGAAGCTGGCCTAGTGTGTGGTGGGTACCTAAGGTACTTACACTTTATATCAGGTCCAGGTATCCCCTCTTAGTGAACTGGACGCAGTGTCTAGAAGCCAGGCTCTCTAGAGGTAACTGTGGATGAGCAGCCAAGGCTTATCTAGGAGACATGCAAAGCTCATGCAATACACCTGTAGTCACACAGCACTTACACACATGAAAGAAAACACTCAGGGGGTCATTATGATCCCTGGTGGTTCAGCCCGCCATACTGCCATATAATGTACACACTCCACCGCCAGGCTGCCTCTGACAGGCAGCCTGACGGTGGAAGGAATCATCATCCGACAGGGCAGCGCTGCTGCCCCTCAGATAATGATGCCTACAGCCACCAGCCTTACCCTGGTGGGTTCCCCCGCCAGGGAAAGGCTGGCGGAGAGGGTGCTCCGGGGCACACCTGGGGGCCCCTGCACTGCCCATGCACTTGGCAGGGGCAGTGCGGTGGCCCCTGTGCAGTGTCCCATAGCGCAGGTCACTGCCCGATTTACAGGCAGTGATCTGCGCGACGGGTGCAGCTGCACCCGCCGCACAGAGGCATTGACGTCCCGCCCAGGCATTCTGCTGGGCCGGTGGGCCCAGCAGAATGTTCTTTATGCAGCCGGCGGAGTCCCAGGTGGGCTGACGGTCAGTTAAATGACCGCCAGCCTGAACACGGCGGTAAACACCGCTGTGTTCATTGTGAGGGCCTCAGTGTTACAAAAATAAAAGTACTTTATTTTGGTGACACAATTACCAGAAATACTATAGAGGGTATATTCCCTTAGGAGGTAAGTAACACACAAGTTATATATCCTAGTAGTCAGAAATAGGCATAAGAATAGTTAGAAAACAGTGCAAAACAGTGTAAAACACAATAGAGAATAGTGACCCTAGGGGGAGCACAAACCATATACTAAAAAAATGGAATGCAAGAAATGGACCCCCACCTAGGTAAGTGGAGTGTGTAGAGGGGTGTTGGGGGTACCAGCAAAGCACAAAGGTAAGTACCACTACACCCTCCAGAGACCAGGAAAGCAGGAGTAAATCACTAAAATTTCCCCAAAACACCCACTTAGAAGAAAAGAAGAGAATTGCAAAACCCAGAGATGACTGCAAGAAACCAACGGTGGATTCCTGAAGAGGAAGACCTGTGGAAAGAGGGGACCAAGTCCAGAAGACACAGCAGAGTCCAGTGGGGGCAGGAGCCCCTATCCACCAAGCTGAGGATGCAGGAGTTGGTCGACCGTGAGGAAAGAAAGTCAGCACTGCAGCCCTGGAGTCTGAGTCAAGTTCCTGGAGGATGCAAGTGATGTCCCATGCCGGAAGGAAGATTGCAGTTGGGTTTGCTTGTTCGGATTCCACCAGCAAGCCTTGGCACAGGCAAAATTTGTTGTTGGCAGAAAGTGGTGCTGCCGGGGACCAGCAAGGCCCAGGAGGACTCAACCCAGAAGGGGAGCCAGAGAAGCACAGGCAGCACCCACAGGAGTCCCACAGGACGGGGACACAAAAGTTGGAAATGGAGCCCATGCAGCACTACGAAAAGTAGTCCCACGTCGCAGGAGAACCACTCAGGGAGCTGTGCGTTGCAGGAAGGAGTGCTGGGGGCTGGACCTACTCGATGCCTGATGACCCCTTGGAAGAAGGGCCAACAAGCCTTGGCAGCTGCAAAAGACGCAGTGCATGGGCGTACTTTCCTGTGTGGAAAGGTAAGGGCATACCTCCACCCAAGTGGGACATCTGGTGGAGAGGACCGATGGGACCACTTCTGACTACCACCCATGATGCAGGATACATGCAGCTCAGCAGGAGAGGGGATCCATGCAGCCGGTTGTCATTGCTGTTGGTGCCTGCAGATGCAGGGGAGTGATTCCTTCACTCCAAGCGAGATTCCTTCTTCTTTCCTGTGCAGACTGAAGACTGCTGTCCTCAGAGGATGCACGACCGGGGAAATGTTGCAGAAGCTGGAAGGAGCCATGGATACAACATTGCAGGCGAAGTCTTCGTCTTTGTTGCAGACTGTCGGGTCCTGGAGAGTCCAGATGCAGTTTCAGAAGTCGAAGTGGAGGTTGCAGAGGAATCCTACTGTAATCTTGCAAGCTGAGTCTGAGGAATCACCCAAAGAAGAGACCCTAAATAGCCCTGAAAGTGGAATTGGTCACCTAGGTGGATGACCACCTATCAGGAGGGGGCTCTGATGTCACCTGCCTGACCTGGCCACTCAGATGCACCCAGAGTTCCCTGCCAACCTTGGATTCAAGATGGCAAAGCCCAGGGACCCTCTAGAGGAGCTCTGGGCACCGCCCCTGGGGTGGTGATGGACAGGGGAGGGGTCACTCCCCTTTCCATTGTCCAGTTTCATGCCAGAGCAGGGACTGGAGGTCCCTGAACTGGTGTAGACTGGTTTATGCATGAAGGGCACGAAATGTGCCATTCAAAGCATACCAGTGGCTTTGGGAGGCTACCCCTCTCAAGTCCAGTAACACCTATTTCCAAAGGGAGAGGATGTAACACCCCTATCTCAAGGGAAATCCTTTGTTCTGCCTTCCTGGGCTTGATCTGTTCAAGCAACAGGAAGGCAGAAACCTGTCTGTGAGGTGGCAGCAGCTTGGGCTGCCTGGAAAACCTCAGAAGGCTGTGGGAGCAATGCTGGGGGCCCTCTAAGGAGCCCCCAGAGTGCATGAAATCATACAACCAATACTTGCAAAGGTATTGGGGTATGATTCCAACATATTTGACACCAAACATGCCCAGGTTTGGAATTACCATTACGTAGCTGGACATAGGTGGTGACCATTGTCCAGTACACGTGCAAAATGGCGTTCCCACACTCACAAAGCCCAGGAAAATGGATCTGGAGTTTGTGGGGACACCTCTGCTAGTGCTGAGGTGCCATCACACACAGGTACCTGCACCCTGCCCTCTGGGTTGAGAGGGCCTACCATAGGGGTGACTTACAGTGACCTGGTGCAGTGACCTGTAGTGAAAACGAGTGCATGCACCCAGTTCACACAGACTGCAATGGCAGACCTGCAGAACCCTTTGTATGGGCTCCCTATGGGTGGCAGAATAACGGCTGCAGCCCAGAGGGATCCCCTGGAACCCCAATGCCCTGGGTATCTGGGTACCATATACTAGGGGCTTACATGGGGGCACCAGTATGCCAATTGTGGGATGAAATACAGAGTTTTGGGAGAGAGAGCATATTCACTGGGGGCCACGTTAGCAGGATCCCAGTGAACACAGTCAAACACACAGTCAAACAAATTGACATCAGGCAGAAAAGGGGGTACCATGCCAGGAAAGAGGGCACTTTCCTACAGCATCGCAATAAGTAAAGCCGTAACATGTACTCGTAAAGAAAAGGCTTCAACTTGTCAAAATGGATGACCTGACCCAATAATGGTTGCCCTGAAGTCTTGCGAGATTGTTTCTTTCAGTGCTGAACTCATGAGACTTCAGGGGCCCTCATGTGGTCAGGCTGCGTAGCTCTGCCGGAAGAAAAGCCATTCAGGAGACCATCATAAGATCAGGGTAGATTTGTTTAAGGGTCTTCATAAATGCTTATAAAATACCTGTTCTAGTGAAAGTATAATACATATCATTTAGAATGCATGTGGAAGATCTCACTGAGATCTCATCTCAGGGACTAGTTGATAAGCTGCCTATCTTTTTCTCAGAAACATTTCCAAAATCCTAGATGACTTATCCAAAAACCTAGGGATAGAGCAGGCATAACAATATAAGGAACCTGAAATCTACATAGGCAGTTATAAGGTATTTAACCTCTCTGTTCATTCTAGTGAAGACTTTAAAGTCATACTAAACCACCAGGTCCCTCCCTTGAAATTTGCTAACTTGCCTATTTGTTAAGAGATGCTAGTAAGAAATGATTGCCTCAGGGGTTGCCAAGATAATTAATGATTTTCTTCACATGGGAAGCATACTGGAAGAATTAAAAATGACAATCATTCCAGTAGATAGAGCAGGAGGTCAGATTGCTCCTGTTGTACGGAGGAGTCTCTTACATAGCGCTGAGTAAATTGCAGCAAAAGGTATATGAAGGGGAGCATGGCTGTCCCTGATATCACTAGGTATTATTGGGTGACACAACTAGTAGTGGTCAATGATTGGGTATTCGCAGATCAGGAGGACCGGGTGTTCTGAGTGAACAGGGATGCCTTTTGGAGAGGGGGCTATGAAGTAGCGCTCTAGTGGATGCGGTTAGCAGCCCCACACCAAGACTGTTGCTCAAGTCTGGAGAGGGGCAGGAAAACACCCTCTCTGCCTCGACACCCCTGTGGCACAATGACTTGTTTAGAGAAGTAGGTGGACTGAAGGGCTTCAGAAAGTGGACCCTATTGGGCCTCGACCATCTGGGCGATGTTTTGAAGGAAAGGGCATATGTCTCATTTGAGGATCTTAGGTCAGAGTACAATATGGCTGACTGGGAGCACTTTAGATATTTCCAATTGGGGCATGACCTATGCTGTCATATACAGGAGGGCGAGCAGCTGTCAGATGCGACCCTACTAAAGGATTGCCTCCTCATGGAACCGCTGGAGCTCAAAGCAATCTCATTTATTTATTAAAAAAAACTGATGAATAACTCCCCAGACCGATTGATTTCCCTTCTGGAGGCTTGGGAGGGGGATTTGGGAGGGCTGGAGGACAATGACTGGGTGGAGGTGCTGCAGAGACCCAGGGAAGTGGCCATTCATGGTCATTTCTGATTTATTCAGCTGAGAGTTCTTCAGAGGGCATACTATTCTAGGGTACCGCTGCACAGGATGGGCCATTGGGATTCCTCGCTGTGTTTGAGGCAATGTGGGCAACATGGGACCTTGTACCATATCCTTTGGTCATGTCCTGAAATTTAACGTTATTGAGAGGGAGTGGTAGGGATTGTGGCCCAGGTGCTTGGGCGCCAAGTTATTTTGGATACTAGACTACTCCTTTTGAACATTAGTGGTGAGGAAAGTTGGCTGAAATACGTACGCCTGTGACTGGCTCTGGCAGCAATAGCAGCCAAATGTAATATTGCGAGAGCCTGGGGGGTGCGGGACAAGTTCCCAGTGTCGGGTGTGGAAGTCTGACCTGGACTGGTGCGGGGGGCCGAGAGGGTGGTCTGTCACAGTAGGGAGTGCCCTAAGAACTGGGTTAAGACATGGGGTAGTTGGAGTATATGTAGAGAGGAGGAGTGGGAGCATGATTAAATGGTAAGAGGTTTGTAATTTGATTGTGATTACGATGTACCCACAACCCTATCTTGCTTTTATGGCCTCACCAAGAATGTGTGGTTTACTCCTGCCTAAAAAAGAAGTTACATCCTACTTTGAAAAAACTGAGAATTACTGTATTAATTGTGGTCAGTTGTCAAATGCGAACAACAATTGTTTGAGTTTGTTAATAAAAAGATTTAAAAAAATAAATAAATAAAAATGACAATCATCCGCCCTTTGCTAAAGGAACTAGGTCTAAATGCACAGGATTTGGATAATTGTAAACCTATTTCTTTTCTATCATAGCTAGCTAAGTAAGCAAAGAAACTATATTCTTGACCAAGACCAATCTTGCTTCCATCTTGGACTCAGTCTTGAATATGTGGTGACCTGGATTGCTGAGGATTTGAAAATTATATTAGGGGAGTCTTCTTATCACTGATCCTTTGTAATCTGTACCTTTGGCCCTTAGCCTCGCTTCTGAAGAACTACCAAATAACCATGTTTCCATATGCAGAAGATGCTCTGATCTTGGTCAACCTCAATGGGAAATCCCTGAACCTATGGGTGCATTAGAGAAAGTGAAATGCAAGAAAGGAAGGACATTTTAAAACTCATCCCATCAACAACTGATATTTTGATATCCATGGACAAAATCAATACCTGGGATTCAACACTGTGGACCTCCTCTATGAGAAACTCCCATTCCAGTTTAACAAGTCTGGAACCTTGGGTTAGATTGTACCACCAAAAATTCTCCATTGTTTAAATTATGCCTGTTACATCTTCACACCTTAAAACATATATTCCATTTCTCGCCTTCCCTCGAAGAACCACTGTTATCAATACCTTTATTCTTTCTCATATTTACCTTGAACGTCCCCAAAAAAGGCATACAAAAGTTACTGTCATTTCAAAATGCCACTGTGACATTGATTTTCAACTTAAGAAAGTTTAATAGTGTGCCCGCCTTTTGGAACTAAAGTACATTTGTTACATGCACACAAACAAATTATGTTGAAAGGCATATGTATTGCATTTTGGACAAAAGAGGGCCACTGCACTTGACTACAAAACAATTACAAAATATACACCAAGATCAGCAGTGTTGTTTCAAGTTACAAATTGAAAGCTAAAAGAATAGGAGGCAGATCTTTCAGAGTACTGTCAGAAAAACATAGAGGCCTCCATTCCTCTGTTCAAGAAAAATTGGATAACATAACATGGATCTTTACCAACGACTGATAAATGTGTTTCCGGGCAGTATCAACTTCAACTAATAGATGTCTTGTAAGGTAGGACCAGAGTGTATGTTTTAATTTATAAAACACAAATGAACATATTATAACAGAGGATTGAATGTGACAATAATTGTGCTGATTCATTTGAATTTTGAAATGTAAAATATTCCATCAAGCACCGCAATGAAAGTACTTCGTAAGATGCAAAATGATACACCAAACATCCAACAGTATGAGCCAGCAGTATGAGGTGGGAGATGTTTACTCCTCTGGAGTCCACTCTGTATTTTTAAGAACAGTAGTGACAAAAGCAATGGCAGTCAGCTAAAGTTGATGAGCCAGATACCTAAAGGTGCTTCTGTCTTGTATTTTGTGGTAAACGAAGTGAATAATGCCCAGAATATAAATGGTAATCCTTATTACATCACCTTATCTTGCAAGAAAATATATCTGAGGTACCCACTGCCTTATTATTGCATAGTATGGTGTGAAGGACTTTACACCAGGCCTTTGATTATAGGTTATACTGGATAACCTGCAAAAATGTTTATTCACCATCAAATGTTCTTCTCTTTGCCTTTTCCCCTTAAGACATATTACATCATACTCATACAGTCAGGGCTTCTTATCATAAAAAATCTGTCCATTCAGTCTCTTCCCTTTTTTCCAAAAGAGCCGGCTGGTGAGAGTCAGGAAGAAGAGAGACGCAAAGCAGCAGAGGCGGAGCGGTGGAACAGAGACGAGCAGGGAAGGACGGGCCCAGTCGTTGGCTTACTGCTTACCATTACTGCAGTCGCAGACTCAATCAAGGCGGAGCAACTGGTGCCAGAGCAACTGGTGCAACCGGAGTATCTGGACACCAAACAAGGAGAGAGTGAAGTGGTGAGTTGAAGTGGAGGCGGGAGGGGGTATTAGGCTCAGTAGCTGCTGATCCTGCTGTGGGTAGGCACTCCCCCTCCCCTCCTCTCCTCCCGCTCTCTTCACTTTTTGCACAAGCCCTGGGAAGTTCTGGAAGGCCTGGGATGCCTGGGACAACTTTGGAATATACAAGAAGGCGTAGAGCAAGGGCACAGACAAGCCCAAAAAAGTGACACTCTGCCTATAATTGCCACTGTTGGAAATTACCCTTTTGCAGGGTAATCCCCAAATGTTTTGCCTTCTTCCTCCTATTTTTTCTTATTGGTTTTTGCTGGTTTATTGTCTCTGCACACTTTGCCACTGCTAATCAATGCTAAAGGGCAAATGCTCCCTATGTAAATGGTATTGGTGATTGGTTTATCCATGATTGGCATATCTGATTTACTGGTAAGTTCCTAGTAAAGTGCACTAGAGGTACCCAGGGCCTGTAAATCAAATGCTACTAGTGGGCCTCCAGCTCTGATTGTGCCACCTACAAATATGGCTCAGACCTGCCACTGACGTGTCTGTGTGGGCAGTTTTGCACTACCCATTCATAAGGCACCACTAAGGTAAGCCCTAGGGCAGGGTGCAGTGTATTTAGAAGGTAGGACATGTACTGACGTGTTTTACATGTCCTAACAGTGAAATACTGACAAATTTGTTTTTTACTGTTGCAAGGCCTATCTCTCTCATAGGTTAATATTGGGGCTGCCTTTAAATATCATTAACATGCAGTTTCCCTTTGAGAGCAGATAGAACTAGGGAGTTTGGGGTTTCTGAACTCCCAATTGAAAAATACATCTTTTAGTGAAGTTGTTTTTTTGGATTGTTAGTTTGAAAATGCCACTTTTAGAAAGTAGGCATTTTCTTGCTAAACTATTCGGTGACTCTGCCTATTTGCGGATTTCCTGTCTGGGTCAGTTTGACAGTTGGGTTCTTTGCACCTCTCCTCTAGACAGTGACACAAAGGGAGCTGAGGTGTAGCCTGTATATCCTGATGAGCCATATGGGCTAGAGTGGAGGGAGGGGTGGTCACTTACACCTGAAAGGGCTATACCTGCCCTCACACAATGCAGTCTCCATCCCCCTGGTGTGTGTCTGGGGCCTGGCCTGAGCAAGGCAGAATCTTGTCAACAACAGATACTTTCCTTTGAAGTATGCCTATTTCAAAAGCACAAAGATGTATAAGTAGTGGACCCAAAACCCCAGACTTTTAGAATCTTTCTGGATCAAGAGGAACCTCTGCCAAGGAGAAAAGCTGGAGGAGAACTGCCCTTTTGCTGTGTTGCTTTGCTGGGTTGGCCTGCAGTTGCTGTATCCTGTTCTTCAAGGGCTTGGAGTGGAGCTTGCCTCATGTTGGAAGTCTCAGGGATATCAAAGACTTCAGTTTCATCTGCCTACAGCACTGGGAACTGTGTGTTTTGTGCTGTTCAAGAAGAAAAGTCACTGTGACACCGCCAATTACGCTGCTGGCCTGCACCGTGACCTGTCGACACCGCACAGAGCTGCACTGCCCTGCAACTCTCGTCTCACCGATGCCCCCATCTGATGCCGCCACCTAGACGCTGCTTGTACCGTGACCTGTGGGCCCCGCACTCCAGCATTGCCATGCTCACACCGCAGCCTGGGCATCCCCGACGACGCCACTCCTGCTGACAGCGACGCTGTGGACACCGCTTGTGAGGAACACGAGGCACCGTCCCGGCCTGCACCGCAGCCCCGGCCTACGACACCAGCACCATCGTCTCCAGTGTCGTAAACAGACGTCCCTGTCAGCACCGTGACCCGTGGATGCCGCACGGAGTCTGTCCCGCACCACACTGCCGACGTGGGCCTACCGACGGCAACGATTCAGCAAGGATGATGCTGCAGCCTGTACCGTGACCTGGTGACACTGCACATTGCACCACCCCACTTCACACCGCAGCCCTGGTCTCCCCGATGCCGCTGGTCACCGTCACGAGCCGCTGCCTGCACCGTGACCTGTGGGCACAGCACATCGCATTTTCCTGCTTCGCACTGCAGCCCCGACGCCATCCACGCCAGTGCTTGTGACTTCATCAGCCCGAAGCCCGATCTGCAACACGTGTGACTTCAAGGGCCCGATGACCCCCGCACCGACCTCCGGAACCGACGTCTGCGACGCCGCTCTTCAGTTCTCATTGCGAGGATCCCAACACTGTGCATTTCCAAGGTACTGTTTGCGGGGCTTCCTGTCACCGTAGCTGGACCGTGACACTGCGACCGGCCTGAACTGTTGGTTTTGGTGATCACGACGCCATGATAGCTCCAAGTGAATCTATCAACTTCAAGGAACTGTATTTTTAAGTTAATTCTTACAAAATGTATATCTTTATTACTGTATGTTGGATTTTTCTCGTTTTGGTCCTGTTTTACACAGATAAATATTGGTTATTTTTCTAAAACTGGTGTGGTGTCCTTTTGTAGTGTTTTCACTGTATTACTATGTGTTATTTGCAAATGTTTTACACATTGCTTCTGAGATAAGCCTGACTGCTCGTACTAAGCTACCAAGGGAGAGAGCAGGGGTTATCCGAGCTGGGTATCTCCTTTATCCTGATTAGAGTGAGGGTCCCAACTTGGACAGGGTGCAAACCGACTGCCAACTAAAGACCCCATTTCGAACAACCACTAATTGCCTCTGGCTGACTTAATTGTGCTAACAGTGCCAAATTGATCATTAAAAAAGACCCACAGATTAAATCTGCCACCAGCTATCACCATTTAGGACTACCCAGGACCATGCCAGACCCTTATGTAGAGTGTGCTCATGCCCCCCAAGGGAGACACAAGGGGTGAGGTGGTGCTCTAGGGTCGGGACCACACCAATTATACTGTAGCGGCAAACAGTAATAGCAGCAGTAACCGCAAGAAGCAGGAAAGCAGTGAGTTACTTTCTAAAGTACTTTAATTTAAGCATGCTCGTGCCCCCCTAGGCCAAGGAACAGTGGATTGACCTCCGGGAGAAGGGGAGTGGCAGCGTTTATTGGAGCTTAGCTTAGCATCCTGTGGCTTAATCAAACAAAAGTTTAAACTAGACTGGAACAGACCTTTTGATTTAAAGGCATTCAAATCTTAAAGATCTTCATAACAAACTGCTGCTTAAGGCACAATGTGAGCAAAGTCCCGGCTACTTCAGGGCATTGGAAGGAAGTGGACCACTGAAGCTCTAGTGATACAATCTTTAATTTTACAACACCTCAACACTACAATCCTACAACCATTTTTTTTAACATCCTCACTTGCCAACTCAAATTTCTCCTTGTGTCCCCACTCAGTTAGGGGAGCGTGTAGGAAAATGCCCTCTTTTTTGGCATGGTTACCCTCGTTTTCTGCCTGTTGTCAGTGTGTTTGACTGTGCCCACTGGGATCCTGCTAACCAGGAACCTAGTGATTATGGTTTCTCCCTTCTAACTTGGTTACTGTACCTTTTTCTTCCCACAATTGGCATACTGATCCCCTCATGTAAGTCCCTAGAATATGGTACCTAGGTATCCAGGGCATTGGGGTTCCAGGAGATCCCTATGCGCTGCAGCAGTTATTCTGCCACCCATAGGGAGCCCATGCAAAGGGTTCTGCAGGCCTGCCATTGCAGTCTGTGTGAAATGGGTGCAGACACCCGCTTTAGCTACAGGTGCACCAGGTCACTATATGTCACCCCTATGATAGGCCCTCTCAGCCCAGAGGGCAGGGTGCAGGTACCTGTGTGTGAGGGCACCCCTGCACTAGCAGAGGTGCTCCCACAAACTCCAGAGCCATTCTCCTGGACTTTGTGAGTGCAGGGTTGCAGTTTTACACATGTACTGGACATAGGTCACTACCTACAGTATGTTCATCTACATAATGGTAACCCGGAACCTGGGCATGTTTGGTATCAAACATGTCAGAATCATACCCCAAGATAAGGTGACAGAGGAGGCCTTCATAATGGGCCCAGCTTAGATAGATCTACAAGTCTCTCTATGAAGATTAGGGGAGGCATGCCAATGGTCAGCCATGTTATAGAGCCAAGGAAATGGGAAACACCAGTAGAAGCAATGATACAGCATCCAGTGCCCTTTCAACTAGATGCGCCTTCTGAACAAGGACTTGTGGGGTTTAGTCAGACTTGTTCCACCCCTTTAAAAAAAACAAGGGCGAGGCTCCAGCATTAAACTAACGCCTCCACAAGAGCATGGAAAGGAGGTTCACTGTAGTGAAGAAAGAAGGGGGCAGCACCCAATTCAGCACACACGGAAGACAAGTTACCTAGCATGGCGGCGAGAAGTGGAGAAAGCCCCGACTGCATCTTAAATACCATCAATGCCTCTCTCTTAGCGGCAGTCAAAGCCCTTACCTGGCAATCGCACAAGCTTGAGATTCAAGTAGGATTGACACATGCTTGCACAATCACATCACTCCTGGGGTGACATTGCCTGCTAGCAAAAAGGAAGTGGACTGTGCTAAGAACACAAATTGATGTGACAATTTTGGAAAGTGCACATTGCTACACATACGGATTGAGACAATTACACATATGCACAACAGAGGTACAGGCACATGGACCTTCTGACACTTAAACCTTCACCCCCACAACCAAGTTAGCCAGCTTGCCTGGACCAGGTTCAGTAGTGTAGGTACAAGTTTGCACATAAGCCAATTCGGTGAGGGCACAAAAATAGGTTTGCATAGAACTTGTCACACATGGGATATTTGTGCATTGTCAATTGTGAATACTTCAGTGCTGCCAACTTATGGAGATGTGTTGTACATTGTCACCTAGCCAAATCAAAGGGCCTCACTGTTGTTTTTCACATGCTATTACATATGTTGAATTGGATAGGATGTTCAGGCCATATAGTGCAACCGTGTTACCACCACAGTGGAATCAATTCTGTGTGTGGAAGTATCATGTCACCTCCAGTGAAGGCACATGGACACTTCTTTCACATGACATAATGCATGGGAGATACACGATGAACTGCAAGTTTACAAATATACTGCTGATATCCGGTCAATCAGCCAAACACCAGTTTAGATAAATAAACAACCCAATGCTGAAAGAACATCCTAGAAGCATAGGATCCCACACAATAACACAAACACAGATGAGTTACAGACGACACAAGATAACAACTGCCATGCAAAGTGATAATCAAGGTGCAACCAACATCCAAATATTTACACTCATTTTCTCTTTCAGGGTTATGGGATCCAGCCATGGATCATGACCCCATTTGCCAAGCCAAGCACAGCATCAGAGCGTGCCTATAATGAGGCACATTGGAGGACATGCACCATAGTAGGGAGGGCCTTTGGCATCCTGAAGTCAAGATTCAGGTGCTTCGACATCACCGGAGGCAGCCTCTTATATTCACCTGAAATGGTCTGCAAGATAATTTTGACCTGTGCCATCCTGCACAACATTTGTGTAAGGAGGAACATTCCCCTCTATGAACCAGACCCACAAATGCCTGAAGAGGAGGATGCTGTTCGTCAACAAGAGGGGGACCATCCAAACACTGCAGTAGGATTGCGTCGGAGACAACACATTGTACAAAACGTCATCTAACTATAGTCACCATCACCACTTTGTTACCATATGTCATTAAACACCTCACTTCATCACTCAATCATGGTCTGGGTAATTATTTATGCACAACATGATCCCTAGGAATCATAATCAGAGTTTAGCCTCATGGAGCATTGCAGAAATACAAATTAGGATACTGAAAAAGCCACGTCACATTTGATGGGCATGACTGTACAGCCAACATCACACACAGTGGAAATGACATATGTCCTGTCTATTTCACATGTGAACGGCAAAATCAGAGGACCACAGCTATGACACGCATCCATGTTGCCAACATGGTTCATTGCAGCACATGACACACAACTAAGAAACCATCAATCATAAGGTAAAAAAGTGTTTCATACATGAGGCAGTGGATGTGCTATTGCATTGGTAACAGGAATGCATGACCAGATCCTTGATAGCAGTAAGTGTGACATCAGCTATCTTTGCAAGGAGCATGTGTGACAAGGAGTCCATCTAAGCTGAAAATGGATAGCACGAGTGCCCCAGGTATGATAAGCATTGCTCACAAGACATGCTCTGCACAGTCCATCCCAGGTAATAAGTACTGCCACTGCCATGTAAATGGACTATCTGTACCCTGAGAATCTTCAGCTACACACACCCAGACTCCCATTCTGACTACTATGTGCTTCCCACTTCAGTATGGCATGCCATAGTCATAGTTCATCAGTCTGCATGGACTTCAGGTCAAATAATGCACTGCCTGGTAGTCGGTAAGACCTGTAATTAGCTGTCCCTTGCTTCCCATGTGAAAGGTCCACTTGGCCCTTTGAACTTGATTCTCAACTCTAGGACTTGTGAGAGACTGAAGCTGCACACACCTGTGAGCACTCCCATGCAGACCAGCCATTTGAACCTGCCCTGCCCTTGCAGCTGCCTGGAACTGCTTAGAAATTGCCATTTTCAGAATTTCCTTGTTGTGCATTGGCGTACAAATCACTTGTGTACCGGAGCCCTTGGGGGATTGTGTAACATTGCAGACCACAGCACAAACTGTTTTTAGTTCCCACAGTGTTGTACCAGCTTTTCCCAGTCAGAGTCTGCTCACTGTGTATTTGCCTTGTTCATGTTTATTCCTGACAGAGCCTGCATCCTGTTAGCCAGACTGGTTCCTGTCTTTGCGTGAACCATAGAGGTTCCCTGTGGCTACATTTGTCTCATAGTTGCTTTCCATGCCCTCTCTTTCCTCATGGGGTATTATGTCTGGTAGGTCTACAATGAATCCTCAAATAGATAGTATAGTTTAATCATTTTACTCATCGTATTCAGTTCTGGGACATGTATTCAAATGGCCTACTCCAGCCCCCGTCCCTTGTCTGGTTTTACATGTATTGTTCATTGCCAAACAGAGACAGTGTGCTATGGCTGTATGCATGGATTTGGTACGGTGCCTCCAGCACAACAAACAAGGGTTGCCAATGTGTATGTAAGGACAAAACATGTTTGTGCCCTGACGGTCCACACACAGATTCTCATTGGCCGCAACCTTTTGATGGGGCTTGCGTGGTGACTAGCTGTGAGATTAATCAGCACGGAGGCACTGATGTTCCCTGTTGCATTGGGAATTGTAGAGGCCACCCTGTGTACAAATGTTGTGATGAAACCTGCCTGTTTCCTATTACTGATCCATAAAGTCTTTGAGCACACCAAGGTTGCCCTGTTGTCAGCATTATAAAAGTTCTGCAGTGCCATAGCTGGACTATCCCCATGTGTGTTGTCAATTTATCTTTGGCTTGAGGTCAATTCTGCTTTGAAGGATACTCTGTTAATGCAGGGAATGGCTCCACAGACTCATGACTAGAGCTGCACGTAACTGTGACAATACTGACACAGGGTACACATGGCCACACACTTGAACTGGACACCTTTGTGCAATGAACCACTGGAAATATATGAACACATGCAGCATGGTATGCTAGTCCTCCACTGCCACAGTAGAAACTTAGGTCATTTATATAACTCAAACTGTGGTGTACCATAACTTTTTTGGATTGGTGTTGGGACTCTGTGTCACAAACACTGTACTTACCTAGCATGTTCAAATGCCTGACTCATGGGTAGTATACACACAAGTGACCAGGAATTGGTATCCAACATTCCAGTACATGTGATGGCTTACCCTTGTAACATTGTCATTATCAACCGTCCTCTGTCTCTCCTGTGCACAGTTTGTCATGGGAGACGGTTTGTCCCAAAAGTCAGGGAAGTTCACACAGCATAAGACGCTACAGAATGACAAACACATATCCTGACTGATGTACTTCAACGAATGGCATCTGATGGTTATCCACATTTACAACAAATGCATACAAGCACATTATGCAAAACACGTCTTGTGACGTTCACACAGAGGCACAACAACAATTGAAATAGCCAATTCATGGACATAAACACACAGGCCATGAGTGAATGTATCAAGTTGCGTAGCCTTGCTATCCTCTATTGACGCACCACCTGCTCAAACTAGGGAATACCAAGTTTAATTCCAAATGTTTGGGTTGCTGTTGCGTCAGTTAAGAGTGCTAATCCGGCACAACAACATGAGTATTATGGTCGCAGTAGTGTGGTCTGCCACATATGCCCAAACACTGGAAAACACACAGCATGCCCTAACAGCCTATCACTGTATAATTACAACTTTCATGTACGTTAAAAATGAGAAAAATGACACAAACACAGTTAAAGACAGATATTTTGAAGCAAACGCGTAAAAAAAGACGCATATGCGTCAAAAATGCTGCATATGCGTTGAAAAATGACACTCACAGCCATTATACATCGATTGGTCCCTAGCAGTAATTCCAACACTGCACCCCATGAAATTGGTTATCCATGGAAAATATATTGATCTTTGAATGCGGGGTAATTTTTAAGAATTGACGCAAATCCCGTAAGCGCCATAAAATTTTCACGCATCATAATATGAACGCACCGCATTTGAGGCAGGAAGTGATGTAATAGGATAACCTGTTTACATAAATGGGACAGTGGGTGTACTTTCACTTTGCAGTCTGTGATTCTTCTAAACTGTGTGGCTGTGTTGAGAGCTGTGTCTGTCCAAATTGTGCTTTTGTCTCCTGTGTGCCATTCCATTTGTCATCTGTTGTTTTTGTAATTGTCACAGTAAATCAGTGTAACTGTGTTTTTGTCATTTTTTGTGTCTAATTTTGTCTTTGTACTGTTGGGAGTGTGTAGTGGGTATTGTTAGTTGGGGCATTGTTGGGCTGTTTGTGGGTTTTTTAAGTTTCATTTTCCTTCCTCCTTTTCCTCTTTTCCCTTTCCTATCCCTATTATTTTTGTCATGTTGGAAAGGCCACGTCTGGGGAGAATGGGTGAGGAGGAGCTGGGGGGTTTCATTTGGCTGGTGTGCCACTTCCTCGCCCTGATGTTAGAGGCTGGTGGCAGGGTGATACAGGGGTATCACACCGAGGCGAGGAGGCTCAGGTGGTCCATGGGGCTGTTCCACCTAAAGAGAGTATTCAACAGCCAGCACTATGACCACAACTCAAACATCGCTGGGCTGACCTTGTGGCCAGAGAGCAAGACCTGCTGGACCACCTGGGTGATGTGATTTGTGGCCCTGTTGGTGAGTACAAATCAGACTAATGTGCACATTTAAATGCTCTGTAGTGACAGTAGCAGATTTGGTGACATGCTGCATGCAATGTTTGTGGACATGTGGAATGCAAGTTGAACATACAGTGGCCCTGATTTATACAATATTTTCTACGCATTACTGTCATTTGATGGCGCAAAAGCTGCACAAACTTACAAAACCAAAACACAACTTGATCTTGTAAATTAGCGCTGCTTTGACGTCAATAGATGGTGGTAATGCGGCACAAACATCTATTTTATTTATGGTCTGTGAGTGTACCAGGAATGAGATGTATTTCACATGCTAAAGCAAGGAATGAATGTAGTCGCCAATAATTTTGCATACATGTCTGAACTGTATTCATGGCCATACATACAAAGATCTTCCTAACATCTGGTCATATCTGAGGCTGATACTTTGACTTGGTTTGTGCAGCATTTAAATTAATTATGGATGCTAAAGTAATGCACACTGGATAATATCTAAATGTTTGGTGCTACTTTCCATAGCTGTAGCGTAAAAACATGAAGCAAATGCTACACATAAAAAAAATATATATCTGGCCCTATGTTCATTGTTCCTGTTGTGCAAGGGACCCCTGACTGCTTCCATCATACATTTAAAGTGACAAAATAGTTTGCTAGTTTACGTTTGGTACACCCCTGCTGATCTAGTGCAGCATATGTACAATTGTTAACTTCTCAGTATGAAGGCTATCACAGACATGGGTGTATGCTACGATCAGCAGACCAGCATTCCTGTGAGTGCTGCCATTCCCAAGGTGCATACAAATACAGACCTATCTCATCAAGATTGCCACAGTAGGACATTTGCAAAACCATGTTTCAATTAGGGGACAGTGTCAGGTTGTTGTATAACCACAGATCACCCGACTTGGCAAATGTAAGATGATGAATGTGGCAAACTGTGATCTACAATACCTGATGTAGGTGCACAGGGCCCAGAGTAACACATTTCAGGTGCAATGACTACCCCTGTGCCCATGCATTCCGTCACGGATGATGAAATTAGACACTGTCAGCATAAATTTATTTGTTGTATTGATTTAGATAAATGGCCAATCTATGCTTACCGTAACATTGTCATCAAGTAACACACAGGATCCCTGCCATCATGGTATCATAGGGGTCATATACGGCTCTGGGTACACTGGCAATGTGGCATATGTAACCTACAGATAACACAGGCCCACATGTAGGGGACCATAGAAAGCACAATAATTCATGAGCTAAACTCAACCCAAATGAGCATCACACAGTAACTGATTGTCCCTTGATGCACAAGCCACAATACCGGAGTGACTGGTATTGCAGTGCACCTGGAATGTGGCTTTGCATGTCTCTCATAACAACAAATGAAGAAATGGAGTACCCTCTAGAAATAATTCTGCACAAAATTGAGCAATCATGTTTGTCACCACATGATTGTTAGGGCCAGTGCATGTGTTCATATGTGTGTCTATCACTCACTGGAGTGACAGGGTCAATACATGTTTGCAGTGGTATGTCTGTTGGGATGTCTAAATGCCTGAGGTGGTGCTCTATCATATAAAATGTCACACACAGTGAGTTTTTGTTCCACATTTTGTACAGTGAGCAGACATTGAGCACAGTTCACCCTTCCATGTTTTACAGGTGGACCAGCCCCCTACATAAGTGGAGAAGTGGTTCGATTTGCGGACCCAGACATATCCAGTAAGTGTTGCTATGTTAGTTCTGTGTTGTGTTTGCAGCTGTTGTGTGATTGACTCCTGTGTGTTAGACACATAGCAAGGTATGATGTGCTGGCTCATGATCTGAATTGTGACTTGACTGGAGTTTGACATTTTGATTGAGGTGGACAATCAGTGTCGGAGAGTCATGTTTTGGGAATCTAGTGCTGCACTGTAGGCATGGGCAGGTGAACAGGGTGATATTTGTTGCTACATTTATGGCAATGAAAAATTTGGAGGTAGCCATGTTCATGATTTAGTCAGCAAGTCATACCCTGATTCACACAGACCAGTGATGCCGAAGTATTACCCACAGACTTGCGCCTCCCTGTTAACCAAGGAACATGTTTGACTGTATGTTTGACTTCCTAGCAGCATCTAGCTCCACATGTTGTGCTACGTTTATGTGGCACTTGAGTAGAATGTCATAGGTGTGCATGCAGCTCAAGCCCAGATGGCTGCTTGCATCTATGTGCTTGTTTTTGGAAAGGTATTAGTGAGATCAAATGATGTTGACAATTGTCCGCAATTAGGAACATAAATGTGGATGTGATTGTCCAATGTTTGAGTCAATCCTAGTTGGCAGCCCTCCTTACCTGTGGTGGACTGACTAAACCCATGGACAGCTGTCCACAGCTTCCTGGTTGTCCTTGATGTTTGAAAGTATGAGTTGCATGTCCATCACCCCCCGAGGCAAAGGGTTAGGATTATGAAAATGTGTACCTAGATGTGAGAATCCCAGTGTAGAAGACAGACATGTAATTCCAACATTCCTTTGTTCCAACCTAGGATACCCCCTCATGATTAGCAAGTGCATACCGTCCTGACAATTCCATTTACAAATCACAGATCTTGTGGGCCTTGATTGTCATCCAGAAGAGTCATTAGTTGGCCTGTCACATGTGAACTACTTGCAGCATTTGTTATGTGACTAATGGCAAAGCAATGATGCACAGATCATTGAAGTAGGTACACACCTTTTTGAGCATTGCTGTGCTGTTAGATAGGAGATGTGTAGTCTGCATTGGCATGTAATTCCTAAGTGACAATCTATGATCTGTACTGTGATTTGGACTGTTTAAGCTAATTTGGAGGAAGTGTTAGACTATCAGTAGATATATCACACAATGATGTCACTAATGTTTGACTTTCTCTATTTTTAAAGCTGCCAACATGAATGCCAATCAGATCAAGGAATTCCAGAGGCGGGCGATGTGTTACCCCCACATTCTAGATGTGGAGTCTGGGTTCCAAAACATGGCACGGCGTTATTGCCATGAGAGAGCCACAGGGGTCTGGAGGGCATTTGCCCAAAGGGGGGCCATCCTTGCCCACAGCAGCCACCACCACCAGCAAAACCGTTCCAACCACAGTAGCACAAAGGAATGCAGCCACTGTCGCAGGTCCCATTACCTCATCAGCTCCAGGCCCACTGACAGCAGCTCCTGCACCTCCCCCTCCAAGCCCGGCACCGGCACCGGCACCAACACAACCATCCACTAGTGGCACACAGACGACCCCTGCTGCAGTGATAAACAATGCAGAATTCCAACAGATGAGACGTGACATGCAACAGATGTTGCGCAGGATGGACAGGCTGCAGCAGGAGGTGTCCCCCAATAGCAGGAGACTACGTTGGATAAAGAAGATCCTGCGGAGGGCAAACTTGTGAATTTGTGACCATCAGCCATGATTCCCTCTCCTCCTTCCTTTTTCCTGGTTCTTATATTTAGTGGGTCTAGGGGGCTTAGTGTTAGGTTAGAATAGGCTGTTAGTTTAGTTAGTATAAGTGGGTTGGAGGGTGGAGGGTGGAGGGGGGTATATTATTACATGTGTTTTTTGTGGGTGGGTGGGGGATGATGTTGGGGTTTATGTGTATAAAAAAAAAAAATAAAAAAAATAATAATATATAAAAAAATATATATGTTTAGGATAAGATAGTATGTGTTTAGGTTAGTATATGTTGTCCTGCATGTGTCCCGTCATACAAGGGGGTTGGGGGATTGATGTTTAGAGTGTTTAGTTAAATGTGATAAGTAAGTTTAGATTAGGGTAGTTAGGGCCAGTTGTGGGTAATGTCTAGTTAGGATAGGTTAGGTTAGTTAAGGTGTTTCCCCTAGTTTTAGTATCCTTTTTTACTGTTAAATAAATATTTAGGTACTCCTTTACAGTATGTGTCAAATGCTTGGGGATCAGGGCCTTGGCATGGGTGAACAGTGTCAATTTAGTATTTGAATTTGTGTTCCATCCTGCATCCAAATCCCATTTTTGACATGGTTATTCCCAATTCCTAAGGTGCAGTCACATTGGCAGCTACACCAAAGCTACTTCTCTATGCATCTGCCATCAATTGCACCCACCACTCAAGGTTACTATGGTTCCCAATGTGTTGTTAAGTTTAGATGTGTGTTTTAAATCGGTCATCGTTTGAGACCTGATTTGGAATCTTGGGCACTGTGGTACATCTGCCTGCAGCCTGAAGTTCATTTGAACCCTGGTAAGGTGAGTGATGGTATAATCTTATGTAGTATTGTATACATTACTCACACCTATCATTTCTTACATTGTACTCCCAGGTTACATGTTGGTCCATACACTCGTACACATCCATTCCTGCTGTCTGGTGTGTGTGTGCGTGATGAAAGTTTATAGTCAGATGTCACATACATAAACATTGTTTTGAATGGTATTTTGAACACATTGATTTTCTGCTTAAACATCCCTTGAAGCAGACTTTTTCAGTGTAACACAGCATTATACTGTTAGTTTTCTATTTACTTCAGAAATAACCCTCAGGAAGCGCAGATGATGATACAATCCAGACCCCAGTGCATAGTTATCAGCCCACAATATTTCAAGGCAGTTGTATTGAGAGTCTATGGCCATTGACATGTGACATACATCACTAATCTCCTACACAGTTGATGTGTCACATTACACAGAGAGAAAGTGGTTGTGTAAGTACTATTTATTTTAAAGTGCTGTAGTGCAATATTTACATAGTCCAGGATTGTGAGTCCATTAGTGTGACACCTTCTATTGTGATACACAGGTGCAATGGGACATGTCATTGGACATGCTGGGGTGAAGTGTCAAACAGTGCAGAGGAACATAAATTGCCAATGAGGTAGTGAGAGACAATCACAGAGCATAGTGTCAAGGTAAACATTGGGCTGGAGAATAGTGCATGTGAGCAGCTGTTGCAAGACTGGCATGTTAACAAGCACAGGACCTAGAATATGAGTGCCCCTGTGGCATGGACTTGTGCTACCGGGTACTCTTACGGGTGAAGGTGATCTGTTCTACGTCTTCATCTTCTGATGTGTGTGTCGTCTCCTCTGTCCTTAGTGGTGGTGGGTTTGAAGGGGCAACACACACTTCAGTGTTTGAAGACGTGGAGTCAGAAATCCCAGTAGCTGCCAACTGTGGGGCTATTAAGGGCAGTACTGCAGCAAGGAGGAGCTGCTGGTTCTTAAGTATAGCAGCTACATCACTGTGGTAGGCAGCCAGGTCGGCCCTGAGGGGGTCATGATTGCATTTGTGCACGAAGTGAAAGGTTTGGGGTGCGAGGTGTTGTGGCAACTCCCTTACTGCAGTGGTGAATTCCTTTACACTTTGTTGAAGTCCTTGCAGGATAGATGTTAGCGCTTGCATGGCTGCTGTCTGTTCTGCAGATGACATCATGCATGAACGCATCCCCTCAAGGCTGGCTGCCATATTTTGCATCCCCACCCGCACCTCCTTGGCCATCTCCCGCTGTACTCCAACTACAGTCCTTTCAAAGGTGGTGCCAGTGTCCTTTGAGTCCTCAGCTGGGTTGGAGCTGGCAGGTCGTACAATGTGGGTGGATCCTCTGTGATGGCTGCTACTTCTGTGCTCCTCCTTGCAACTGACGGTGGAGTCTGGAGGGTTCCAAGGACATCTCGGAGGGTCTGCTGGCTAATGTTTGTCAGCTCGTCATCCATGTCATCAGGAAAGTCCAGGACAGGCATATCCCCAGGAGAGCCATCACCCTCTGCAATGAGATATTGAACAACAATTAGTGTGTCTGTGTTGTCGCATTTGTATTGTGACATGCCTGACTTCCTATTAGTTGCACATTGTGATCTTGGTTCCTGGTCATTGTTACTGTCATTAAGATTAGCATTCTCCCAGGCCTATGCCCCACCTGCATGTTACATGTAGTGTGGGCAGTTTGGGGAAATGTCTGCATCACATCCTCTAGGTGTAGGTTCTGCCCAAATTGTATGTTGCCACCTTCGTGTACTACTCAACCCTCAGTCTACTTCCATTATCATGGTGTGACCTTGTACTGGCTGTGGGTGTTCTGATGGCACTTGCACCACACTTAACAATCTGGAACTGACCCAGTCTCTGATATTTCACATCCACCTATATGTTGCTGAGACCTAGCATATACTATGTATAGCATTGGCATGGCACAATACAGGTGTCAGCATTGGTAGTGTGTGCTGCTGATGTTGGGCAATGTGTGCTACATTGGATTGCACTGATGGTCCTAGCAGTGTTCCATTTCCTCTTATGACTGTGCGGGTGTGTTTCACTAGCTAGAAATAT
Organism: Pleurodeles waltl; assembly: GCF_031143425.1. Lineage (NCBI taxonomy): Eukaryota > Metazoa > Chordata > Amphibia > Caudata > Salamandridae > Pleurodeles > Pleurodeles waltl. Next base: position 1,287,060,327 of record NC_090437.1, read on the forward strand.
ATGTCCTCCCCCTCAATGCTGTTGTCTTAGCACTATGACACTTGAGATGTTGTATGGTGGCATTGCAGCTATTGGGACACAGGCACAGGGTAGACCCTGACATGTGCAGCATGAGTATGGCATTACTGCTGTGTACCTCATAATATTAATTACAATACCTGACATTTGTAGCGCCTACAGACATTAGCATTTCACAGGATTTGCACATTTTTATTAATTACACGGGATTGATAACGTTGTCATCCTGAACCCTCTATTTTGGGTGTGTTTGATCCATGGGCATGTAACTGGCATTGGCTACTTGACCTGCACACACAGCAGAGGTGGCAGTGGCAACTGTTGTCATTGGTAAATATCACTTGCGGATATGGCCTGAGACTGGAAATTGAGCCCTCGTTCATGTAGCGACAAAACTAGCAGTCGTGTGACAGCAGGCCTGTTTTACGTTGTACCCTACCCTCCTGGACTGGCTTTGCCTTTCCAACATCCTTGGCATGACAAAGTATCCCCATGCAAAGGTTGTTGGTGTAGTGTTGTGCTGTGCCCCAGGTTTCCCCTGCATAGCCCATGCACCCGTGCCGTGCCCCTTTGCCCTTTCCACTACCTGATTATCATGGCTGGCATGCATTGTGTAATAGGTACATCCCCCCGCCTGCTTGCAGTTAACATTTAGGCATTTTTGTCCCCCATGCCACTTACCCTGCATCTGTGTTGTCCTCTCCTTGAATCCCTGTGACGATCTCCTCTGGGATGACGGCTGCCACCATCTCCTCCATGTGGTCCAGGGCCTCCTGCAGTGCTGGACTCCCACCTCCAGTCTGCAGTACTGCCTTCCTATTCCTTGCCATTTTTTCCTTGGTCCTGAGCTTGCAGTCATGCTTGCGTTTCTTGCACTTGGTGACTGTTCTCCGTACTTCTGCCACACTGTTGATCTTATCAACAATTTGTTGCCAAATTGCCTTTCTCCTCCCAATTGGCAATTTAGAGGTGACAAAAAGTTGATGTTGGTGTTCCGTCACCTCTTTCACCAGTATTTCATACTCCTTTGCACTGAATCAGCACTTCCTTTTCTTCTTCTCCCTCTCCTGCGTCTTGTGTGGGTCCTCCTGGCTGGTTCCTGGTCGGTTGTAGTCTTCCTGGGGTCTCTCATGGCTTCTGGGATCCATTTTGGAGCTCCTTTGCACATTTTGCTGTGTTTGCGCCGCTTTTTGATGCTATTGCGGTGAAAAATGGCGCGTATCCAGTTTGCGACGTCGTACAGTCATTTTCACTGCGTTAACGTCGTTTTTCTTTACGATGTGGCGCATTGGTTTGAGTAAAAAAAAATGACTCTAACCAATGGTTTGCGCCGCCGAGGGTAAAAATATAAATTTGACGCCCGGGTGGCTCAAGGAAATGGCGTTAGCCGGCGTTAAACTTTTTGACGCAAAACTGCTTTGGCGCAGTTTTGCGTCAAAAAGTATAAATATGGCCCTAGGTATCTATAAATTTCTTGTAGGTGGCACTCTTTTTTATTGTATTTTAGTATGTAATGTATGTGATTTTATTTATTTTATGGATTTTGCAATGATTTCAAGTAATTATGGGGGTCATTCTGACCTCGGCGGTAAAAGGCGCTTACTGCCGGTCAGAAGACCGCCATAACACCGCCGCGGTCGCGGTAAACCGCCACTGTCATTCTGACCCGCAACTGGCAAACCGCCAAAAACCCGACAACAACAAAAGTCCGCCACACCAACGGCCAGCAAAAAACTGGCAATGACCAAACCTCCACCGTCACGCCAACAGAAATACGCTATTCCGACCCACAAATCCCCGCAGTGGTCTTTCAACCGCGGTATTCCAATGGCGGTACACACCGCAGCGCTCAAAATACACACACCTTTACAAAACACAGCCACATTGGTCAATTCAAAATACACACACCTGAGACACATACACACACCACTCCCACACACCCATTACAATATAAAACACACACCTACATCACCCACAAACCCTTACGACCACAATTGCGACTGAAGGCCAGAGAGAGACAGCACAGAATAGAGTACACCATCACACAGAGGCTAATCACAACATCACCCACACAATATCCACGCACAAAACACCATACATCACCACACTCACCACACTCTACAACACATACACCACCCCACACCTCATCCACACCACCCCATGGCACCCCAAAGACACCCCAGGTTTTCTGACGCAGAACTCAGGGTCATGGTGGAGGAAATAGTTTGGGTAGAGCCCCAGCTCTTCGGGACACAGGTGCAGCACACCAGCATTGCCAGGAAGATGGAGCTATGGCAAAGAATAGTGGACAGGGTTAACGGTGTGGGACAGCATCCACAAAATCGGGACGATATCAGGAAGCGGTGGAACGACCTACGGGGGAAGGTGCGTTCCATGGTATCAAGGTACAACATTGCGGTGCAGAAGACTGGCGGCGGACCCCCACCTACTCCCCCCGAATTTACAGCAGGGGATCCTGCATCCTGCATCCTGAGGGCCTCGCAGGAGTAGCTGGAGGAATGGACTCTGGTAAGTCAAATCTTCACTTCTTCATTCCCCCCACCCCACCTGCATGCCAAATCATACCCCCACCCCCATCACACCAACTCCTTGCAAATGGCTCACCATCACAACCCACCCATCCCAACACCTAGCCCTGCATGCGTCCACAAAGCATGGACATCCATCACCAAAGCATGCCCACTGCACATACCCATCTCCCCCACAAGCCACCATCACAACAGCCCCCACAAGGGAATGCCAGCACTGGGTTACACGGCCACCCACCCATTGCACACTATGGCACACACAGAAGCAATAACCATACTTTTATACCCCTGCAGGACCCGAACGCCACCACACCGCCCAGGAGGGTCCAGAAATGTCCATCCCACCCCCAGAAGAGGCCCCCAGTGATGACAGCAGCTCTGTCTCCCTGGACCCAGATGACCAGCCCGGCCCATCGGGGATCTCGGGACAGTCGGTTCCCCTCACACAGCCACAGGCCACAGCAGACTTACCCCCCTCTGGGAACACCAGCACAGCTCCCATCCAGCGGGCCCATGCCTCTGTCTCCAGGACACGTCAATCAGCGGTGTGTCCACCACGTGTGTCCACCACTACAGGGCACCCAGGTTGACCCACCACCCCAACAACAGCAGGGACCTGGGGGCAGTGGTAGTGGGCACACGGTCCAGGGGACAGAGGCCAAGGAAACAGGGGAACTGGGAGGGCTGCTGTGCGACAGGGGGGGGACAGGCCCAGGGAACCCACTCTCCACGAGGCCCTCTCCTCCATCATGGGAGCATACCACCGCTCCCAGGAGACGATGGCTACGGTACTGGCCAGGTTCCAGGAGATCCAGGTACTGCAGGAGGAACGGTACATGGGGTTCAGGGAAGAACTCCGAGCCATTAGTTCCGCAATGGGGACCATCGTCGTGGCTCTTACCCAGATTGTCACCACATTCCGGGACCATGTGGCACCACAAAGGGCCCCTGTCACTAGCATGGACCAGGAACAGCCTACCACCTCCGCCGGCGCTAGTGGATAGGAGGCCCCCACACAACAACAGGCCACCAGAACCCCACCTCCTGCAGAAGAAGAACCACCCCGCAAGCGGTACCTGAGATCTAGGAAGAAGACAGAGTAGGATGCTAAGACCCCCGCCAGCAAAGGATACCCCCTGATGTCATCCCACTGTCCCACATTGTCACCCTGTCCAACCTTGAACTGCCCCTGCTCCATCCTTCCACAGGCATATGGACAATGCACCTGTGAGACTGAAAATCTGGACTCTGCCATGGACATTACTCAACCATCACCAATTTTCAAGCATGTCCCTAAATTTAGCACTTAAATAAAATCACTTATTGCACTAAAATTATCTGGAGTCTGCTTGTATTTTGAACAAATGTATTAGACATAACGGTGCCAAAATGTTCAGTTACATTGTGATGACAACATACCACTGTCACACAGCTGTAGTCCATGGGCAAACAAAGCAGAGGTCACGCAGTGGGGCCCACATCTCTGAAAACGGAAGGGAAAGTCATAACTCAGTTAACATAAACTGGGGGGAAACCCAGACAGTAGAGAGGCAGGAGACTGTAAGTACATGTAAAATGGCTGTGTTGATTCGTACCTGTGTGTTATTGAAAATACTGTTGTATCACTGTGTCCCTGTTGTCTGTGTCGTCCCCATCATCTTCCTCCTCTTCACTCTCCACAGGCTCCACAGCTGCCACAACACCACCCTCTGGACCATCCTCCTGCAGGAAAGGCACCTGGCGTCGCAAAGCCAGGTTGTGAAGCATACAGCAGGCCACGATGATCTGGCACACCTTCTTCGGTGAGTACATTAGGGATCCACCTGTCATATGCATGCACCTAAACCTGGCCTTCAGGAGGCCGAAGGTCTGCTCGATCACCATCCTAGTCCGCCCATGGGCCTCATTGTACCGTTCCTCTGCCCTGGTCCGGGGAATCCTCACTGGGGTCAGTAGCCACGACAGGTTGGGGTAACCAGAGTCACCAATTAGCCACACACGGTGTCTCTGTAACTGTTCCATCACATAAGGGATGCTGCTATTTCGCATGATGTACGCGTCATGCACTGACCCAGGGAACTTGGCATTTACATGGGAGATGTACTGGTCATTCATAGAATGATAACTTTTTCTGTTCCTGTACACCTGTTCACTTTCACTGGGGGGAACCAAAGCCACATGGGTCCCATCAATGGCACCAATGATGTTGGGAATATGTCCAAGGGCATAGAAATCACCCTTCACTGTAGCCAATTCGCCCACCTCAGGGAAAACAATGTAGCTCCGCATGTATTTCATCAGGGCAGACAACACTCTGGACAAAACCTTAGAAAACATAGGCTGAGACATCCCTGATGAAATGGCCACTGTTGTTTGAAATGACCCACTTGCCAAAAAATGGAGTACTGACAGAACCTGCAACAGAGGGGGAATCCCTGTGGGTTGGCGAATGGGTGACATCAGGTCTGGCTCCAGCTGGGCACACAGTTCCTGTATAGTGGCTCGGTCAAGTCTGTATGTCAGTATGACATGTCTTTCTTCCATTGTCGACAGGTCCACCAGCGGTCTGTACACGGGAACATTCCTCCATCTCCTCGCAAGTCCCAGCGGACGGTGCCTAGGAAGGACAACATGGAGCACAGTGTCAAGCAAAGCCCAGGTACGTTCCCACAGCTTGCACAGTACACGATTCGCTATGCATTGAATGGCTTGTATTTCTGGCAATGCAAGGCCTAGGCCTGTGTGACGCAGTAGAAATTAAGCCATGTGGGCCCTTGAAATGGCGGCTGCCTGACCTGTGAAGTGTGACAATGGGATGTGAGGTCAATGCGCTGGCGTGGCACACCGTGGCGGTAGGCGTTCGAAGACCGCGGTGCAAAGCCGCATTGGTTAACATAGAACCCTATGGGTTTCAGGAGCCAATGACGAAGTGCGCCGGCGGGCGCGGTACGCACCGCTGCGGTAGGCACCGCCGCGGGCGTGACCGCCATTTTCTATCAGCTTAATCACTCGAGACCTGATCATCCACAGGAGAGGACCTATACTGCAAGTGCTGCTGTGACCTCGGTCTGGAAGAGACAATGGCTGCTGCGACTGGGGAAAGGGCCCCTGCCTTCACTTCTGAAGAATTGGAGAAACTCGTGGATGGGGTCCTCCCCCAGTATGCGCTACTCTACGGTCCTCCAGACCAACAGGTTAGTACACTGGGACCATGCTTTGTGGGCAATGCCTGGGTTGAGTGGGGTGAATGAATGAAGGTGCGGAGGGGAGCGTATGAAGCATGCATCAAACGACAGATGAGAGCATGTGCCACATGGCAAGGGTGGGGATGGGGGGACACTCACAACGAGCATGCAGAAAATGTTGATATTTTATTTTCTCTCCCTGTATGTGTCACATAGGTCAGCGGCCATCAGAAAGTCGACATTTGGCGTGCCATCGCCAAGGACGTCTGGACCCTGGGGGTCCACAACAGACGGGGCACCCACTGCCGCAAGAGGTGGGAGGACATCTGCCGCGGGAGCAAAAAGACTGCGGAGGCTCTGCTGGGGATGGCCTCCCAACGTAGGAGGGGTGCCACTCGTCAATTGACCCTCCTGATGTCTCGGATCCTGGCTGTGGCCTACCCAGATTTGGATGGGCGTGTGAGGACATCACAGCAGACACAAGGGGGTGAGTACTAGCACATTCTGCTATCTTCACGTGCAGTGGAGGTATCTGGGTGGGGGAGGAGGGATGTGGGTATCCCTAGGCCAGGGTGATTTCTGTAGGCTAGTCCCCTCCGTAAGGCATGGCCCTGTGCCCCCGCCCTCCACCTCTGTAGGGTGCCAAGTACAGCTATCCATGGCCTTGTATCACCTATGTGTGCAGATGTCGTCCATTGGCTTGTAGGCCAAGTCTTACTGATTGAGTAGTGTACCCCAAGTGCGCGGCGTAGTGCAGGGGGCTTCTGTGTCTGTCCTCTCCGCCAACTTTGTTGCCAATGCATGCACTCAACATGTCTTTATTTCCCCCCCCCCCACTTTTTTTGTCTGCTCTTCCTGTTCATGTGTGCATTAGCATCATCTGGCGGAGGAGAAGTGGCATTGGAGCACGAGGGAGCTGCATCTCAGAGGGCCATGCAACGGACTCTGATTTCACCAGTGAGACGGAGGGCGAGGGGGTTCCACAATGGGGACACGTGGAGACATCAGCGACAACGACACGTCCTCGGAAGGGAGCTCCCTTGTGGTGGCGGCAACATCTGTGCCCACCGCAACAACAGGTACAGCTGCCACCCAGCGCACCAGCTCCGCCCTCCAAGTAGCCCCTCAACGTTCGCCCCGTGCCCGCTCGCACACCAAGGCGGGCATCTCCTTCGCCCCAGGCACCTCAGGCCCTGCCCCAGTTACCCCTGCTGCCCTCAGTGAGGAGGTCATTGACCTCCTCCGGACGCTCATTGTTGGGCAGTCTACCCTTTTGAATGCCATCCAGGGGGTGGAAAGGGAGGTGCATCGGAGCAATGCATACCTGGAGGGCATTCATTCGGGTCAGGCTGCCCATCAGCGATCGTTCAACGCTCTGGCCTCAGCACTGATGGCAGCCATTGTCCCTGTCTCCTGCCTCCCTCCTCCAACTCCCTCCACCCAGTCCCACTCCCCTGTTCCTCTACCTATCCCAGACACACCTACAGACCAGCCTGCACACACCTCAACACCCAAGGTCAGCTCATCCAAACATAAGCACCACACATCCCACAAGCATTCACACAAGCAACATCCACATGCAGACATGCCAACAGCCACTGCCTCCTCTGTGTCCCCCTCCTCCTCGTCTCCCTCCTCCCTCCCTGTGACGTCTCCACTCACACTTGCATGCACCACTTCATCAGCCACTACGTCCATCACCAGCACACCCACCAGAACACTCCGCACACGTGCAGTCACCACCCCCACTGCCATTTACACGTCCCCTGTGTCCTCTCCCAGTGTGTCTGTCACCCCCTCTTCCAAACCACACAAACGCACGCAGACACCCACCCAACAGCCATCCACCTCATGACAGCCTCCGTCACAAGCACCTGCACCCAACGACAGCACACTTGACTCTCCTACAACCACATCCTCTTCCTCCACTCCCATACCCACTGCACCTACCCTTCCCATTGCTCCTAAAAAGTTTTTCCTCTCCAAACTTAACCTCTTTCCATCACCTGACCCACCCCCTCCATTTCGTAAAAGTCCAATCAGCACCTCAGCCACCACAAGCCCTGGACCTACAAGGACCATAGTCCAGGGATATTGGAGTCCACCACCTTCGAGGGCAGCTACATCGGCCAGCAGCAAAGGGACAGCCAGCCCACCCCCTGGGAGAAAATCCAAAAAAGGCAAGGGCCGGCGCGAGAGGACAGAGACGGCAGCCTCCACAGGCACCACCCTGGCACCGTCAGGAAGTGGGGTGCCACCTGGCACATCTCCAAAGGGAGGCAAGGGACACAGAGGATCAGGCAAGGATGGCAAGGGCAGCACGGCCGACAAGTCCGGCAGCAGGCGAGCTGCCCAGGAGGGCCCCACCAGACCCATTCCGGGGGTGAAGGAGTACACCCACGGGCACGGGACACCAGCACAGGAGGGCCACGCAAGCGAGAAGTCGGATGGCGAGTGAACACCAGATATTGGCCAGATCTGGTGCCCTGGAGACACATGTGAAGAACCGCTGAACAGGGCCCCGCCGTCTCAAGAACCGCTGAACAGGGTCCTTCAAGACAAGCACTGCTGAACAGGGCCCCGCTGTCTCAAGAACCGCTGAACAGGGCCCTTCAAGACAAGCACCGCTGAACAGGGCACCGCCGTCTCAAGATCCGCTGAACAGGGCCCTTCAAGACAAGCACCGCTGAACAGGGCCCTTCAAGACAAGCACCGCTGAACAGGGCACCGCCATCTCAAGAACCGCTGAACAGGGCCCTTCAAGACATGCACCGCTGAACAGGGCCCTTCAAGACAAGCACCGCTGAACAGGGCACCGCCGTCTCAAGAACCGCTGAACGGGGCCCTTCAAGACAAGCACCGCTGAACAGGGCCCTTCAAGACAAGCACCGCTGAACAGGGCACCGCCGTCTCAAGAACCGCTGAACAGGGCCCTTCAAGACAAGCACCGCTGAACAGGGCCCTTCAAGACAAGCACCGCTGAACAGGGCACCGCTGTCTCAAGAACCGCTGAACAGGGCCCTTCAAGACATGCACCGCTGAACAGGGCCCTTCAAGACAAGCACCGCTGAACAGGGCACCGCCGTCTCAAGAACCGCTGAACAGGGCCCTTCAAGACAAGCACCGCTGAACAGGGCCCTTCAAGACAAGCACCGCTGAACAGGGCCCTTCAAGACAAGCACCGCTGAACAGGGCACCGCCGTCTCAAGAACCGCTGAACAGGGCCCTTCAAGACAAGCACCGCTGAACAGGGCCCTTCAAGACAAGCACCGCTGAACAGGGCCCTTCAAGACAAGCACCACTGAACAGGGCACCGCCGTCTCAAGAACCGCTGAACAGGGCCCTTCAAGACAAGCACCGCTGAACAGGGCCCTTCAAGACAAGCACTGCTGAACAGGGCACCTCCGTCTCAAGAACCGCTGAACAGGGCCCTTCAAGACAAGCACCGCTGAACAGGGCCCTTCAAGACAAGCACCGCTGAACAGGGCCCTTCAAGACAAGCACCGCTGAACAGGGCCATTCAAGACAAGCACCGCTGAACAGGGCACCGCCGTCTCAAGAACCGCTGAACAGGGCCCTTCAAGACAAGCAACGCTGAACAGGGCCCTTCAAGACAAGCACCGCTGAACAGGGCACCGCCGTCTCTGCACCGCTCCGCTGGGCCCTTCAACTCAAGCACCGCTCCGCTGGGCACTTCCTCTCAAGCACCGCTCCGCTGGGCCCTTCCTCTCAAGCACCGTTCCGCTGGGCCCTTCAACTCATGCACCGCTCCGCTGGGCACCGCCGTCTCTGCACTGCTCCGCTGGGCCCTTCAACTCAAGCACCGCTCCGCTGGGCACTTCCTCTCAAGCACCGCTCCGCTGGGCCCTTCAACTCATGCACCGCTCCGCTGGGCCCTTCAACTCAAGCACCGCTCCGCTGGGCACTTCCTCTCAAGCATCGCTCCGCTGGGCCCTTCAACTGATGCACCTCTCCGCTGGGCACCGCCGTCTCTGCACCGCTCCGCTGGGCACTTCAACTCATGCACCGCTCCGCTGGGCACCGCCGTCTCTGCACCGCTCCGCTGGGCCCTTCAACTCAAGCCCCGCTCCGCTGGGCACTTCCTCTCAAGCACCGCTCCGCTGGGCCCTTCCACTCATGCACCGCTCCGCTGGGCACCGCCGTCTCTGCACCGCTCCGCTGGGCCCTTCAACTCAAGCACCGCTGACACATTGGCAAAAGGGGCAGGCCCGGATCAGTGTCGGACAGGGCTGCACGATACACTCTGGGCACCAAGACTCCTCCAGTACCGCTGGAGTCTGTCATCCACTTGTGAGACTGTGGCTTTGCACTCCCTAGGATGGCACAGTGGGCAAGCCACCTACTGTAGGGACTTGTGAGACTGTGGCTTTGCACTCCCCAGGATGGCACAGTGGGCAGGCCACCCACTGTAGGGACTTGAGAGACTGTGGCTTTGCACTCCCCAGGATGGCACAGTGGGCAAGCCACCCACTGTAGGGACTTGTGAGACTGTGGCTTTTCACTCCCCAGGATGGCACAGTAGGCAAGCCACCCACTGTAGGGACTTGTGAGACTGTGGCTTTGCACTCCCCAGGATTGAACAGTGGGCAAGCCACCCACTGTCTGGACTTGAGAGACTGTGGCTTTGCACTCCCCAGGATTGAACAGTGGCCATGGAGGCCCCTCGTGGATCTGGCGTCGTGGACTCATGTGGCTGAGGTGCCCCCCCCTTCCCTTCCCCCTGAGGTGCCTGTAGTTTTCCTATCTGATGGCCCTGCAGTGTTCTCTCCAATGGATTCGGGTCTCATGTGTGGGCTTTGCCCATGTGTTGAGGACCATTGGCCCACGTACAATGACAGAAAGCCAATTTTGACGGAACAATTTACATATGTGTATATAGTTATGGGATGTTCGACTTACTTATTTACTTAGCATTACAATATATTTGAATTCCAATAACATATTATTTTGTCTTTGCATTCTTCTGGGGGGTTTGGGGGGTGTCACTCTGAGTTGTTGCTCTGCATTGGTGTGTAGGTAGTTGGGTGGGGGGGGGGGTCGCGTATGTGTGTGCCCGTATTCTTTTTTCCTCCCCCCTCCCCTGTGTCGTAGGTGCAGTACTCACCGTTGTCTTCTGCGCCGGCGTTCGTGCTCCTGGTAGAGGAGCAGGTAGACAATTGCTGGTAGGATGTGTAGTTCTGGTTCCATGCTGTCCTGATTCCTCGTGGAGTGTGTAGGGTGAGCGTTTTCCCGTTCGTAGTCTGTTTCCGCCGTGTTTTTATCGGCGGGGCTCCCGCCCCGGAAAAGGTGGCGGATTAGTGAGTTGTGATAGGGTGGGCGGTACATTGTCTGCCGCCTGTCTGTTGGCGGTGACCGCCGCGCTGTTTGTTTGTCCCGCCGTGGCGGTCGGAGTGTTAAAGTGGCGGTCTGTGTTGGCGGTTCCTGCCAGGGTCAGAATTCCATTTTTTTTACCGCCTGCCTGTTGGCGGGTTGGCCGCCGCTTTAACACCGACCGCCAGGGTTGGAATGACCCCCTATGTGTTTAACTGATTCATTCATTTTTCCCACACAATTCGTCCCTTGAGGCTAGCATAGCTAACAGAGAGTAAAGCTGCCAGTCACCAAGCCATCTTGCTCCCTGGTTCTTCCACCTATTTTAATCTCTGATTTGGCTTTATATAGGGGTTTGTAATAAGGTGTGATTAGAAAGTTCCTTCTCTCAATCCCCTGTGATTTGTGCATGTCTGTTCGAGGGAGTGGTCAAGACTGAAACTCTCTAGGCATTGGAACGCTCCAATGAGGACATTCTTGTGACAACCCCCCCTTTAAAGGTTTGCCTCACCCTCTTCCGGGGGACAAAACCATTACGGCAGTTTTGCAGGCGGTTGTTTTGCAACAGGTAAGAGGACCTAAACCCAGTACAATTGTCAACTGCTTTTTTACCGTGGTCCATAGGGAAAGGCCTGTCCCGAATCCAAACCAATAACAGGGTCCACCTTACCTACAGAAGCAAATGACCACCACAGTGTCAGTGGTAAGTGGTAAAGCCCAGGTGGTGGCCTTTTGTACCTTCTACATCGAATGGACAGAGTTCCAAAACCAGGGTCTTTCCTACATTACTTAATTGGCCATCCCTACAAATAAGGTAACGAACAGTGACCCCTTCACATATGATCCCCAGAGGCCTGATGGCTAATCAGGCGTAATCTAGCAAAGTATAACAAGTAGTCATCACTTTTCATAATATCTCCTGCCTGGTGAGGGACACAAAAAGAAAACAGGCTACAGTGTCAGAAACTAGTGCAAAACTCTAGAGTTGAAATTGTTATGCAAAGTTAATTATGTGAGGTGGCATGATCCATCATAATAGGGAACTGTCTCAACAGCATTGAGCAGTAGCCATTCTTTTTCAATGGTAGAGTAAGTCTTCTCAAAAGCAAGCAACGTCTGACTGGGCTCACCAGGAAGTGGCCAAATTTCCAGAACCATGTCTCACCTACCACTCCTTGAGTGACCACCCAAAAAAGTCAGGTAAGGGACAGGATGTCACCCCCTCACATATAGCAACACAATACAGTGCCCATATTAGTGACATTTTAAGGCATGGGCAAAAGGGGTTGTGTGTGTGTATGTATGTGTGTGTGCATGTGTGTGTGTGTGTGTGTGTGTGTGTTTGCAATACATCACATGATTGTATACATGTTTATTAAAGATCTGTAGCTTTCGGCAGTGTGAGCTCTTGTTATACCTAAGTTTAACTTAGAGGGAAATACCTTTCAGGAGTGCAAATTCAGGTTTCGTGCTCACAAACATGAATTTGTCAACTTAAATGCTTTTAGTCACTGGAATAAACAAGCATTGGCAAATCTTTGACAATGTGCTTTAGCCATTATGTACACCAGTGTGGTTAGTGGTGTGGGGCAGATTGGAGTTGGGTAGATTGAGGCTTACATTGCAAGCAGCTTGAAAGAAAATGGAGTACGGCTTACAGCCTTGAAGATTGTTTGCTATTTACATCAGCACAAATTATGTATCATAAGCAGGTTAAGTCTGCAAAAAGGCTTATTTTGCCAAGTTAATTAAGCAATCCCCTAATGATCAAAAGACCATTTTTGAAACCTTGAAAGCCTTTCTGAAACCTACAGCATTAGCAACACAGATTCCTCTTTCCCAAGCCCTATGTGACCAGATCTCATCCTACTTTGTAGACAAGGTACAGGCTATTACAAGGATTTTTGGACAGCGACTTCTCCTTCAACTAGCATAGGAACAGTTGACTCGTTGAGCATAGTATATGATACTTTAGGAACTTTCCAAGAAATTTTGATGACCCAATCCCGCCAAGCGATTTTAACCTGCAAATCTGGATCACCTAATGATCCTTGCCCCCCCCCCCCCATGTCCTACATAAGGTAGTAGATATAGTTAATCCATTGGTAAACCAGATATTGAACAACTCAGTGGAGGTCCTGATGGAATGGAAATTGGCTTTGGTCAAACCCCTGAAGAAGAAACTTCATATATAGCCTTCAGTTTTATCCAACCTACATCCTATTTCTTTGTTGCCTGCATTGAGTAAAATAATAGAAAGGTTGGTTAATACCCAACTAATAACCTTTACAGAAAGAGCTAATGTACTGCACCCTGGACAATCAGGGTTCCTTCCAAAACATTCCACCGAATCTGCCCTGGTAAACTCACTCTGGATATAGGTAAAAATGCTGTATTGATTTTATTAAATCCATCTGCAGCATTTGACACCATCTCCCATGAAATTCTTGTCCATCGTATTAGAGATTGTGGAATTGTCAGACCGCCCTTTTTCTGGTTAAAATAATTTCTTACCAACAGAAGTCAAATGGAAAAGCTGGGGCCGTATTCTTCGGAAGAATCCATGGTCACGGCTAGCGTCCCGCAGGGCTCTTCTATGAGCCCTGTTGTATTTAACATCTATATGGCTCCTTTAATGTCCCTAATCTCTTCTTTTTGAATAGACACCATATCATATGCCGATTATACTCAGATAATACTATTGCTGGATAAACTTTCACTGGGAACTTATCAGAATTCTTAAAGCTGTCTAACTGCCAGTATCCAGTGGATGCATGCTAACCACTTAAAAATGTAACACAGATAAAACTGAGATCATGCTTCTTGGCAAACTTAATGACTTTGTGCCCTCCCATTGGTGGCCTGTGCCACTCCCAACCTCCAGGTACTGTGGAGGTTGTTAGAACTCAGAAGGTAAAATTGGATGTCTCATTGTACTTCTGACCGCAGGCCTTGTCAGTTGCAGGGACTTGTTTCAATCTAACTAAATCCATAAAGAAGCTTTTTGACCTCCTGCCCTAATCAGTGAGCAACACTGTTGCCTGTGCACTTATCACCTCTAGGCTGGACTATTGCAATAGCTTGGATGCAGGTTCTTCCAAGCAGATTATACACAAACTACAAGTGGATGCAGCTGCTAGAACAGTTCTCAAATTATCTACAAGTATTCTGCCTCTGCTGCACTAAAAACCTTGCACTGGCAGCTGGTCCATAAGAGAATTCTTTTTAAACTTCTGCTTATGACTTTTAGAGCCTTCATTGTGACCGGTCCTAAATTTCTCACAGCTAGATTTATTCACTATAAGTCTGGCAGAACATTGAGATAATCGAAGGCGAACCTTCTTAAACCTGCATTTTTCAGATTGAAAACCAGAGGCAGTAAATCTTTTTCTGTCCTCAGCACTAAAGCATGGCATTCCTTGCCTAGACATCTAAGGTTCATAAATGAGTAATCTATTTTCCGAAAGCAGCTTAAAACATGGATTTTTGAGATCCCCAAAACTCTAGGCTACTCTCTTATTCTGTGAAGATTAGGCTTTCTAATATTAAGTTTCTCTCTAAGCAGATTTCTTTTGATTTGCTTCAGCGCCAGGATGCTCCCCTGGGAGTGACAGCTGTGCTATATAAATGCTAATAGAAATAGAGTGGAACGGGAAAGGTTGGCGTATAGTGGAATGGGGGTAGAGTGGGGTAGATTGGAGTGGGGTAGATTGGGATAGATTGGTCACGGCTGGCGTCCCGCAGGGCTCTTCTTTGAGCCCTGTTGTATTTAACATCTATATGGCTCCTTTAATGTCCCTAATCTCTTCTTTTTGAATAGACACCATATCATATGCCGATTATACTCAGATAATACTATTGCTGGATAAACTTTCACTGGGAACTTATCAGAATTTTTAAAGCTGTCTAACTGCCAGTATCCAGTGGATGCATGCTAACCACTTGAAATGTAACACAGATAAAACTGAGATCATGCTTCTTGGCAAACTTAATGACTTTGTGCCCTCCCATTGGTGGCCTGTGCCACTCCCAACCTCTAGGTACTGTGGAGGTTGTTAGAACTCAGAAGGTAAAATTGGATGTCTCATTGTACTTCTGACCACAGGCCTTGTCAGTTGCAGGGACTTGTTTCAATCTAACTAAATCCATAAAGAAGCTTTTTGACCTCCTGCCCTAATCAGTGAGGAACACTGTTGCCTGTGCACTTATCACCTCTAGGCTGGACTATTGCAATAGCTTGGATGCAGGTTCTTCTAAGCAGATTATACACAAACTACAAGTGGATGCAGCTGCTAGAACAGTTCTCAAATTATCTACAAGTATTCTGACTCTGCTGCATTAAAAACCTTGCACTGGCAGCTGGTCCATAAGAGAATTCTTTTTAAACTTCTGCTTATGACTTTTAGAGCCTTCATTGTGACCGGTCCTAAATTTATTCACTATAAGTCTGGCAGAACATTGAGATAATCGAAGGCGAACCTTCTTAAACCTGCATTTTTCAGATTGAAAACCAGAGGCAGTAAATCTTTTTCTGTCCTCAGCACTAAAGCATGGCATTCCTTGCCTAGACATCTAAGGTTCATAAATGAGTAATCTATTTTCCGAAAGCAGCTTAAAACATGGATTTTTGAGATCCCCAAAACTCTAGGCTACTCTCTTATTCTGTGAAGATTAGGCTTTCCAATATTAAGTTTCTCTCTAAGCAGATTTTCTTTTGATTTGCTTCAGGGCCAGGATGCTCCCCTGGGAGTGACAGCTGCGCTATATAAATGCTAATAGAAATAGAGTGGAATGGGAAAAGGTGGCGTATAGTGGAATGGGGGTAGAGTGGGGTAGATTGGAGTGGGGTAGATTGGGATAGATTGGAGTGACAGTGAGGAAGATTGGAATGAGGAAGTTGGTAGATTAGCATGGTAGGT
The DNA here is from genome assembly GCF_031143425.1 of Pleurodeles waltl. Classification (NCBI taxonomy): domain Eukaryota; kingdom Metazoa; phylum Chordata; class Amphibia; order Caudata; family Salamandridae; genus Pleurodeles; species Pleurodeles waltl. Next base: position 1,287,076,329 of record NC_090437.1, read on the forward strand.
TGGAGTGGGGTAGATTGAGTTGGGTAGATTGGGGTGGAGTAGGGTAGATTGGGGTGGGGTGGATTGGAGTGGGGTAGATTGGCATGGAGTAGATTGGTGTGGGGTTGATTTGAGAGGGGTAGATTGCAGTGTAGTAGATAGGAATAGGGTGGATCACAGTATATTGTGGTAGAGTGAAATAGGCCATATTAAAGAAGATTCAAGTGGAGTAGATTGGCTGGATTATAGTAGGGTAGAATGGAATGGAATGGAGTGGGGTAGATTGGGGTAGTTTGGAGTTGAGTAGAATGGAGTGGGGTAGACCGTGGTAGAGTGGCATGAAATAGATTGAAGTGGAGCAGATTGGAGTAGATTTCAGTGGCGGAGTGGGGTAGATTGAATTGGGGTAGATTGGGGTGAAGTGGAGTAGATTGGGGTGGAGTGAGCTAGACTGGATTGGGGTAGATTGGATTGGGGTAGATTGAAATGGGGTAGAGTGGAGTGATGGGATATATTGGGGTCGATTGGAGTGGAATGGGGTAGATTGGGGAAGAGTGGATTGCAATGAATTGGGGTACATTGAAGTGGAGTGGAGTAGATTCTAGTGGAGTGGGGTAGATAGGAGAGAGGTAGACTGGAGTGGGGTAGATTAGGGTGGAGTGCAGTATAGTGGAGTAAAGTAGATTAGGGTAGAGTGGGGTAGAGAGGAGTGGGGTAGATTGGAGTGGGATAGAGTTGCCAGATTATGGTAGGGTAGATTGGAGTGAAGTAGTGTAGATTTGAGTGAACTGAGGTAAATGGGAGAGGAGTGGGGCAGATGGATTAGGGTGGGGTAAACTGGGGTGGAGTAGATTGGGGTAGATTGGAGTGGGGCGTATTGGATGGGGTAGATTGGAGTAGGGTAGTTTGGGTGAAGTGGGGTAGGGTAGATTGGAGTGGGATTGAGTGGGGTGGATTGGGGTGAAGTAGGTTAGAATGGACAGGAGTGTGGTAGATTTGGGTGACGTGGTAGACTGGGGTGAAGTGGAGGAGGTAGATTGGGCAGAGTGGAATGGAGTGTGTTAAACTAGGGTAGAGAGGTGTGGGGTAGATTGGGTGAATTGGAGTGGCTAGACTGGAGTGGGGTGGATTGGCTTAGAGTGCTGTGGGGTAGACTGGAGGGAGCTGTATGGAGTGGAGTTGGATAGACTGGAGTGGAGTCAAGATTGGCGGGGAGTTGGATAGATTGGAGTGGAGATGAGATTGGAGTAGAGCGAGATAGATTGCGGAAGTGTGGCATGTAGCAGGGTAGATTAGGTTTGGAGTGGAGTTGATTAGATTGGGTGGATTGGAGTAGAGATAGATTGGAATGGACTGTCTTAGACTGGAGCAGGGAAGTTAGAGTGGGTTAGATTTAAGAGGGATGATTGCAGTGGGCTAGACTGGAGTGGAGTGGGGTAGATTGGAGTGGAATGGAATGGATTGAAGGGGAGTAGAATGGAGTGGGGGTAGGGAAGAGGAGGATGGCTAGATTGGAATGGAGTGGGGTGGAGTGGAGTAGAGTGGGGTAGAATGGGGTATAGTGGGGTAGATTGGAGTGGAGTGGAGTAGAATGGAGTGGAGTCGCTGGCGGTAGATTAGGGTGGAGTATGTTGGGAGGGGTTAGATTGGAGCATGGTATATTGGAATGGAGAGGGGTGGGGAACAGTGGGGTGGATTGGGGTTGAGTGGGCTAGAGTGGAGTGGGGTAGATTTGAGTGGAGTCTTCTAGATTGGAGTGGGGTAGTTTGGAGTGGAGTGCGGTAGATTGGGTGGATTGGAGTGTGGTAGACTGGAGTGGAGTTGAGTACATTGTGGTAGATTGGAGTGGGGTATATTGTGGAGCATGGAGTTGGATTGATTGCAGTGGAGTGGGGTAAATTGGACTGGGGTATATTTGAGTGGAGTGGGGTAGACTGGGGTGGCATGTTGTAGTGTCTTAGATTGGGGGGCATAGAGTGGAGCGGCATGTCATAGAGTGGAGTGTCATAGAATGGAGTGGCGTGGTGTAGTGTGGAAGGGCATAGAGTAGAGTTGTCACGGTTTCGGGCGGGTCTGATCAGGACTTTGGTTGGGACACCCCTTGAGGTCACCGAATATCCTAAAGAGGTAGTACACTGGGGCAGAGGAGCAGCTAAAGGCATACACGGAAAGGACAGCTATGGATAGGCACAGGAAACATGAAAGTAAAAGCAGAGCAACCCTTGTGCGAACAAACAGGAAACGGATTACCAGTGGACAAACACGCTGGGGTTGTACACAGAGTAAGGCGCAGAACCTCCCACAGTGACAGGGAATCTCAATGCCTCTGTGCAGTTTGCTCTTACAGATAGTCACCCTGCCAGCCCCATAGAAAGGAGGCAGCAGAAGTGATTCTGTCTCTGGACCCTAGAGCACAAACAAGGATAGTACTTACATACACAGGACACGCTCTTGTGGGTCCAGCTCGAAACACAGTGGCGATTCCTGAGAAAACAGCAATAGCACACTGTAAAGAAATGGCTCCCTGTTGCAGTTACCCCCCCACTTTTTGCCTGATACTGATGCTGACTTGACTGAGAAGTGTGCTGGGACCCTGCTAACCAGGCCCCAGCACCAGTGTTCCTTCACCTAAAATGTACCATTGTATCCACAATTGGCACACCCTGGCATTCAGATAAGTCCCTTGTAAACTGGTACTTCTAGTACCAAGGGCCCTGATGCCAAGGAAAGGTCTCTAAGGGCTGCAGCATGTCTTATGCCACCCTAGAGACCCCTCACTCAGCACAGACACACTGCTTACAAGCCTGTGTGTGCTAGTGAGAACAAAATGAGTAAGTCGACATGGCACTCCCCTCAGGGTGCCATGCCAGCCTCTCACTGCCTATGCAGTATAGGTAAGACACCCCTCTAGCAGGCCTTACAGCCCTAAGGCAGGGTGCACTATACCATAGGTGAGGGTACCAGTGCATGAGCATGGTACCCCTACAGTGTCTAAACAAAACCTTAGACATTGTAAGTGCAGGGTAGCCATAAGAGTATATGGTCTGGGAGTCTGTCAAACACGAACTCCACAGCACCATAATGGCTACGCTGAAAACTGGGAAGTTTGGTATCAAACTTCTCAGCACAATAAATGCACACTGATGCCAGTGTACATTTTATTGTAAAATACACCCCAGAGGGCACCTTAGAGGTGCCCCCTGAAACTTAACCGACTATCTGTGTAGGCTGACTAGTTTTAGCAGCCTGCCACAAACCGAGACATGTTGCTGGCCCCATGGGGAGAGTGCCTTTGTCACTCTGAGGCCAGTAACAAAGCCTGCACTGGGTGGAGATGCTAACACCTCCCCCAGGCAGGAATTGTCACACCTGGCGGTGAGCCTCAAAGGCTCACCTCCTTTGTGCCAACCCAGCAGGACACTCCAGCTAGTGGAGTTGCCCGCCCCCTCCGGCCAGGCCCCACTTTTGGCGGCAAGGCCGGAGAAAATAATGAGAAAAACAAGGAGGAGTCACTGGCCAGTCAGGACAGCCCCTAAGGTGTCCTGAGCTGAGGTGACTCTGACTTTTAGAAATCCTCCATCTTGCCGATGGAGGATTCCCCCAATAGGGTTAGGATTGTGACCCCCTCCCCTTGGGAGGAGGCACAAAGAGGGTGTACCCACCCTCAGGGCTAGTAGCCATTGGCTACTAACCCCCCAGACCTAAACACGCCCTTAAATTTAGTATTTAAGGGCTACCCTGAACCCTAGAAAATGAGATTCCTGCAACTACAAGAAGAAGGACTGCCCAGCTGAAAACCCCTGCAGCGGAAGACCAGAAGACGACAACTGCCTTGGCTCCAGAAACTCACCGGCCTGTCTCCTGCCTTCCAAAGACCCTGCTCCAGCGACGCCTTCCAAAGGGACCAGCGACCTCGACATCCTCTGAGGACTGCCCCTGCTTCGAAAAGACAAGAAACTCCCGAGGACAGCGGACCTGCTCCAAGAAAAGCTGCAACTTTGTTTCCAGCAACTTTAAAGAACCCTGCAAGCTCCCCGCAAGAAGCGTGAGACTTGCAACACTGCACCCGGCGACCCCGACTCGGCTGGTGGCGATCCAACACCTCAGGAGGGACCCCAGGACTACTCTGATACTGTGAGTACCAAAACCTGTCCCCCCTGAGCCCCCACAGCGCCGCCTGCAGAGGGAATCCCGAGGCTTCCCCTGACCGCGACTCTTTGAACCTAAAGTCCCGACGCCTGGGAGAGACCCTGCACCCGCAGCCCCCAGGACCTGAAGGACCGGACTTTCACTGGAGAAGTGACCCCCAGGAGTCCCTCTCCCTTGCCCAAGTGGAGGTTTCCCCGAGGAATCCCCCCCTTGCCTGCCTGCAGCGCTGAAGAGATCCCGAGATCTCTCATAGACTAACATTGAAAACCCGACGCTTGTTTCTACACTGCACCCGGCCGCCCCCGCGCTGCTGAGGGTGAAATTTCTGTGTGGACTTGTGTCCCCCCCGGTGCCCTACAAAACCCCCCTGGTCTGCCCTCCGAAGACGCGGGTACTTACCTGCAAGCAGACCGGAACCGGGGCACCCCCTTCTCTCCAGTCTAGCCTATGTGTTTTGGGCACCACTTTGAACTCTGCACCTGACCGGCCCTGAGCTGCTGGTGTGGTGACTTTGGGGTTGCTCTGAACCCCCAACGGTGGGCTACCTTGGACCAAGAACTAAGCCCTGTAAGTGTCTTACTTACCTGGTTAACCTAACAAATACTTACCTCCCCTAGGAACTGTGAAAATTGCACTGTGTCCACTTTTAAAACAGCTATTTGTGAATAACTTGAAAAGTATACACGCAATTTTGATGATTTGAAGTTCCTAAAGTACTTACCTGCAATACCTTTCGAATGAGATATTACATGTAGAATTTGAACCTGTGGTTCTTAAAATAAACTAAGAAAATATATTTTTCTATATAAAAACCTATTGGCTGGATTTGTCTCTGAGTGTGTGTACCTCATTTATTGTCTATGTGTATGTACAACAAATGCTTAACACTACTCCTTGGATAAGCCTACTGCTCGACCACACTACCACAAAATAGAGCATTAGTATTATCTCTTTTTGCCACTATCTTACCTCTAAGGGGAACCCTTGGACTCTGTGCATGCTATTCCTTACTTTGAAATAGCACATACAGAGCCAACTTCCTACACACACTGTCACTGTTAGGCACAAAATACAACGTATAACACTGGACAAGGATGGGGGCTGGAATTGCCTCCTGGAAACCAGGAGCCAACCCCAGTACACAGGAGGACACGTATACACTGGTGAAGACTGATAGAACACTTACCAGACACAAAGAACCAAGAAGAAACAGAAACAGAAGGGAACAAACAAAGAGGCAGAGGCAAGAACTAGGAACAGGCTCAGTCTGAAGCAAAGGCGGGTCTAGGACTTGAAAACAGGGCGCAAACTTCTGGCTGGGACAGACAGAGACAGGACTGGGAAACTGAGAACAGGCTCTGGCTGGAACAGGCAAGGACAGGACTGGAATACAGGGAGTAGGAAATGAGCAGTAAACAGGACTGGGAAACAGAGAGAAGGTTCAGGCTGAAACAAGGCAGGAGCAGGGCAGAGAAACAGGGAGCAGGCTTTGGAAGAAACAAACAGGTACAAGGCTAAGAAGTAGGGAGCAGACTCTGGCTGGAACAATCAGGAGCAGGGCAGAGAAACAGGAAACAGGATCAGGCTGGAATAGAACTGGAACACCATCCGACAAGGGGTCTGTAACACAAAGGAATTGAAGTCCGATGCACGACGGGGAGCTTGAGGAAATGGCTGCTTATAAGCAGTTCCAATCTGGGCTGCACAGGAGAGGTTTCAGGTGTGTGTGGTTTCGGACACTTGCAAGTCCTGGAGGAGAGGATCCAGTGAAAAGGAGCATCTGGACTTCTCCCATTGAAAACAATGGGAAACAGAATCCGGGTTTTCCTGACTACCAAGCTGTGCATTATGGGATTTGCAGTCCCAAGAAGCAAATGTAGTCCTACACAAGTGTACCATGGAGAAAAGAGAAACAAACAGGAGTCAGCAAGGGACTCTAGATAGGTGTTCAAGGTGATTCCCAGGCTTCTGACAGTCCCCTTACAGCGCCCCCTGGAAATGGGACGACCAAGTCGTAACAAGAGTGGAGTTGCGTAATGTGGAGAATGCATGGTGTGGTAGTGCATTGCCATTTGCACAGACATTCAGGGGGTCATTCCGACCCCAGCGGGCGGCGGGCACCGCCCGCCGCGCGGAGACCGCCAAAAGACCGCACTGTGGTCAAATGACCGCGGCGGTCATTCTGACTTTCCCGCTGGGCGGGCGGGCGACCACCAAAAGGCCGCCCGCCCGCCCAGCGGGAAAGACCCAGCAACGATGAAGCCGGCTCCGAATGGAGCCGGCGGAGTTGCTGGGGTGTGACGGGAGCAGTGGCACCCGTCGTGATTTTCAGTGTCTGCTTTGCAGACACTGAAAATCATTATGGGGCCCTGTTAGGGGGCCCCTGCACTGCCCATGCCAGTGGCATGGGCAGTGCAGGGGCCCCCAGGGGCCCCACGAAACCCGTTCCCGCCATCCTGTTCCTGGCGGTAAATACCGCCAGGAACGGGATGGCGGGAAGGGGGTCGGAATCCCCAAGGCAGCGCTGCAAGCAGCGCCGCCATGGAAGAATTCCCTGGGCCAGAGGTAAACCGGCGGGAAACCGCCGGTTCCCCTTTTCTGACCGCGGCTTTACCGCCGCAGTCAGAATGGCCCAGGAAGCACCGCCAGCCTGTTGGCGGTGCTTCCGCGGTCGTTGGTCAGAATGACCCCCTCAGTGTATTGATGAGTTTTAATCATGTTCAAATAGTTGTTACCACCACACTTAAGAATTACAAAAAATGTGTTTCATTTGTACTAATACTGATATACTCTGAAACACCAGTGCAGTGTTTTTGTTGTGTGCTAGAAAATAAACATCCTATACCCTCTACTCTTACATGGATGCTCAGCAGGATTTCACATATATTCTCTCACTTTAAACTCAAAGAAAGAAAAGTAAATACCAAGTGCCCTCGGAAAAGAGAGCTATATATTTGACCTCTGTCTTTGAGTGTATAGCAAACAAGATAAGATAAGAAGAAGATTTAAAGGTCTATTTACAGAAAGCAACTATGTGGAAAAATACAGTAAACAAGGATTGGGCAACAGGAAGGATGAACTCATGCTGGAAAATCTAAAGCAAAAACAAACAGCAAAAAGAATGCCAGAAAATGTGAGCTACAATGCTAATGGTAAGTAAGGGGCAGAATGCATTCCTAGGTTTTCTTTCTGAGTGTCCCCAAGATGTCTTTAGTAAACCAGACAGCTACGCTGTCTGGCAGGCTTCACCCTAAACAGCTATGTAATGTAATATGTAACGAAAATGTAACAATGACCTTACAATAGGGCTAGTTACAGAACTTAGAAATTACAAATCACAATGTTGACCTCTTCCTACGTGGTTAATAATAATACTGGTATCATTTATAATATTTTTATTATTATTATTATTATTATTATTATTATTAATATCATACTCAGTTTGAGCAAATCTGCTCACAGGTGTGTTGTGGGCGTTCCAGGGATAGAACGCCTTCCTAGGTAGATGAACACCTAGTACGCGGATAATCACAAACATTCAGCAGGCACATTGCCATCCTGAGTCCGGTTTGATATTTACTCCATTTGAAGAATGGTGTAAGGCCTTATCCAAGGCAGGAATAGGAAGGGAATGTCCTGAAACAGGATGCTGGTGGAGGAGAAGTGTTTTTGCCATGGGGAAAATATTCTTCTCCGAAAGAACGAAAAATAAAAACTCATTGCCACAGCACAAATAGTATGCCCCCTGCATGCATTAGCACATTAAAGCCAGACCTAATGGCACTGCCAGTGCTTGCAGCTCAGGCTCTGCCAGAGATCCTAATCTTCCCCTGTCTATAATGTCGAGAGGCAACAACAACACCATATTTATTGCACACAATATCATATGCGGCCCCACATTCTCACTTTATAATATAGGATCCATCGCTACACAAATCTTTCTGGCCACATGTTTGGCACTGTAACCCATGTAAACAACTCCAGAATTCGGTACATACAAAGACAAAACAATCCAGCCAACCGGATTACATCCTCAAGTAGAAATTTGGAATTCACCCTTCACCCACCACCCCAAAACAAAACATGAGCAGGAGATCTTTCTTTTTTTATGTTCTAACAAATAACAAACAGTGCTCTAGAAATGAAGCTCAGGTTAACCTGTGAGGTTCACACTCAGCACCTACACACACATTCATGTCCATTTACCATCTCTTACTCCCAACTATTCATCATAATCCTCTCGCCGGATATTTTCCTTGAGGAACAAAATATTACTTTACATAAAGTACAAGCTCCTAGGTCTATATTCCTCACCTAGGACCAGTTGTAATTTCCATTTTTTTCAGTTGCAAGCAATTGAAATGTTACCAACCCTCAAATTGGGGCGGTAACCCATTCACAAAAGGGAAGAGGTCCCTTCGGCCCATTCCCCTTTGTGAATGCTGAAAATAAATTCAGACTGAGTATGCAGTGATCCACGGGACCACTGTCAGTTTTTGATTAAGTGTTTTAAAAAAGAAAACATAGTCCTATTTTCTTCAAGGGCTGCATTTTAAAAAAAAGATTTTGTTTATTTAAACACAATCAGAGAGAGGGTGGTATGTGATGACACGGAAATAAAGGTTTTACATTTATTAGCGCATAAACGTAGTGCTGCAATAATCAAGTGTGACTTTAATCGAAATAATAAAGATTGTACGGGGACAAATGTGCCCTCAGAGTAGTTTGCCAACATTTATAAGCGTGCTTTATATAACGTGATGTATTAGAATTGTACGAATTTGCCATAATCGTAAACGTGTGCCATGATTTGCTTGTTTGAAATGCTTTAGCTTAGCATAACTTTAGTGGAGGCTTCGGCCTAGTTGCTTGGTCTCACGGTTTAGATGCTCGTGTTTTTCCAATGTGCTAATAAACGTGTATTTCTGCTTGAAGCTGTAATTTTCCAGTGAGACCGGTTCACATGCTTATCTTTAAGGTTTCGTGCCAGCCTGGCATCTTCTTCTTTGCTCCAAGGTCAATCTGCAGGTGCGGACAATGGAAGCTCTGAAAGTGAGTTAATTGGTATAATATGTTGCAACTTACGTACCCGTCTCCAAGGATAATGTATGCCTAGGTAGAAGCTTGAGAACTGTTGTTTTTGATTGGACAATTTGAAGCCAACCTATGAACCCTCCAATGGAAGACCCTACTGGATTTGAACTGTTGTCTATTTAAACCAGGTGCACAAGAAGAAAGCAGCCATTTTGCACCCTTTACAGCCATTACCCGCCTTTAGCCATTTTGCAGGACATTGCAGCCATTATGGCCCATCTTGCCAACTTCGTCATTTTGCCATCTTCTACGATGCCAATTGATGTCCGATGCAATTTTGAATGAGACTTTGATGCTTTCTCTAATCGAGAGAAAGAGACTTTAAATAATTCTTGCCCTAGAGACTTTAACTTTGAACTGTCCCTTTGCATGAAGTAGTAGTTTATCTTGCCGCCGTGAGGCAATTGCCCTGTCCACTTTGCCCCCTTTGCCCCGTCCCATGCTGATCGGAAAACCGGTACCTGTGAGACGAAGACTTCCTTGAATGCTGATTGTAATTGGTAAATATGAAAGGAAATTGTACAATTGCATTGTGTTTCTTTTAGGTAACCAACTGCTGATTTTGATAAGAGCCCTAGCTAGGAGTTTTCTAAATTAATGTTACTAAATTGTTTTTGCATGAAGTCCCACATGCAGATGCTAATTCGAGGTTAGATGAGGAATCATTGGTGCACGATGCAATTCGAGACCTTGTTATGCTGACTAATGTATTCAATTAGCTCATTACAGATTATAGTTTTAGTGGTTTGCGTTGCTATTATCAAATGCATTGTTATTCAAATACTGCATAGATTGCATCTTTTCCGCCGTTATGGACAGCTATTAATGTTCATTTACATATATCAATTGGTGTTGAGACACATCTATATTGTGCTAGCTTTGTTAATATAGGGAAATAAATTCATTAACTTTGAATAAGCTGGTGTGGTTATTCATGGCCGAAAGGTCATGGTTCGCCGAAATGTATTCTGGATTAATTGTTAAGTGTTATGTTGATCAGGGTATTGCTTATGTTCGTTATTGATTATTGATTAGATTAAATTGATTGATCTCGGGTGAAGAGAGTCTCACTTAGCCAAAAGATTCATCGACCCGAAGAGCGTCCAAACACAGGTAAATTATTAGGGAGGAACTCTCTATCAGTAGATGGTAGCAGAGGACGGTTTAGACTTTTAAGACCCCACTCGAAAGGTATATGGTGTTGAATTAGATTTTTCTTGGATAAAACAGATTGAGAAAATGATGATGGGCTAAGTCCCCCGCGACTTTCCCGGGATCTCGGAGCTTGCGAATGAAGAGAATGGAGGTGTGAAATCAGCGTTGGCGGTACTAGTGACAGTATGAGTGAAGTCAGGGTTTTGCGCTTGCACAGCTTATTGCCGCAGATTGTTTGAAAAGGTTGCGAGGATTTTAGAGAATAGCGGAGGTGCGACTCCGAGTGTAGGAGTAGGGAAGTCGTCGAACTTCATAGAAAATAGCGGAGGTGCGACTCCGAGTGTGAGAGTAGGGAAGTCGTCGAACTTCATGTGTATGTGGCGCTTTGTGCAGAAAAAGGTCCACGTGGTTGTTGTTGTTGAGACGGGCCCTGCGAGGTCAAGAGACTCCGGAGTATGTTGAAAAGTGTATGAGACACTTGTTTTATGTTGTGGTCTGGTCGGTTTAGTAGGTTGACCGGGCGTGGTCAACGAGTCGGTACGTGTGTTAAGGGAGTGAAAGAAAACTTCGACTTCGGGCTTTGACAAATTCTTAGTGCACTAGAATAGATCATTGACAAGTTGAGAGCAGAGTCTGCGGGTCAGATTTGCTTGCGAAAGTGGGGACCGAGAAAGATGGAATAACTGCCGAGGCTAGTGAAAAATCCCTAAGGTCCTGAAGCGATTGTGTTACCCTTCCTGTAGTAAACCGACAGATCTGTTTTATTATTATTTTTTGGTAGCTCGCGATACATGCCAGAAGTTGTTACGAGAGGAGCGGAGTGAAGGAGGACTAGCTGCGAGTCTTTGTCAGCCGCAGTGTGTGTGAGTGTGACGTCACTAGGAGCCGCGCTGGGATAGGTTGGTTGCAGAGAAGGGTCGCGCACGGATTGGACGCAGTCCGTGGGGCTCGATTGGAAGGGGAAAGGCAAGCGAAGAGTATTCCGGGAATTAAAGTCACTTATTGATTACAAACTTTGTGAAATAAAAGACGAGAAAAATGAAATTTTTTAAAGCATTAAAGAGTGCGATGAAGGGGGAGTCTTACATTAAAGCGAGCGTAGGAGAGGAGACGCCGCCCGAAGGTACACCAGCTTACATTGTAATGGAGGAAAAAGGGGTAGCTCCGTGTCTTTGGCTAAAACAATGGCACAAGCTGACAGAGAAACATGGGAGCGTAGCGTTCCCGATCCATGGGACATTCAATATAAGGATCCTAGAGAATTTGAGATTTGCGATGTATGACATGAAGGTACCTCCAAGGCCAGCACAGTTTGAGGCTCTAGCGATTTGGGAACTAATGGCTAGACAGCAACAGCAAAAAAAGTTCGAGACCAGGATAAGAAAGGTAGAGAAGACACTAGCGGACGCTAGGTGGGATAATGCACAGAAGGTGTGGAGGTCAGATGTATTGCAGGGGATAAAATTATTTCCCGCAATTACTAAGGAAGAAGAGGCGACAGGTAAGAAAGTTACCTGTAAGACAAACAGGAGGTGTTCCAAAGATAGAGAGGACGAGGAAAAGTTAAGGAGAGAAGAGGAGTTAGAGGATGAGGAGTTAATCATGCAATTGCTGAACGACCGTCCACCACCTTATGCAGAGAGTGGACAAGGTCCAAGTACCAGTTCTGCCCCTCAGGCACCGGTACAGAATAATGAAACCCCGAGTTCAGGAACGCCATCGGGATCTAAGGACCCGAGTTTGCTGTTCACCCCGCAGATACCGCAGGTTAGGAGAATATATCCAGATGTGCCTATACTGAAAACAGCAGAAAATTATCAGCCGCAGGTCCCAAGGTACTACAGCAGTGACAACAGTATGGGAATGACCCTAGATCCAACCGTAATGGGAGTACAGAATGGTCGCAACCCAACATTGGCACAAGCTGAATCAACTCAGTTTTTGATGCCTCAAAAGCAGATGCAGGGGGGAACCGCACATGCTCAGATGACGGGGAGTCAGATGGGCATGCCGGCAATGATGACCCATAGTGTGGGAATGAACATGCCTCAGAACATGGGGAATGGACAGAACGTAGATGCGATATCCCTACCCATTACTGTAGGTCCACCGGTACCTTTGTACATTCAGCCTAATTCAGGTATGAGCGGTCAAGGATCAATGGTGCAGAGTGGAATGGAAAGGAGGTGCATACGAAACACTCCAGAGACAACTCCGATAGCGGCTCTGCCAACTGGATCTGGGTCCTTGATGGAGTTTAGTCCCATATGTGCTCAGTCAACAATGGTGAGGTCGAGTCCCCCACTGATGATACCGCTATCATCGAATAATGAAAAGTTGCCGCAACCATCAATGGCAGTCGATGTGAATGCTACACTGATGGGGTTGAATGCGCAACAGTTGACACAGTGGTTCAACAGTCTGAATTCCACACAAAGCTCAGACAGTGGGAAGGGAGAAGACTATCTGAATAGGGTCAGGTTGAACATGGAAGCAGAAGAATTGGTGGAAGGGACTATGGGTGTGAATAGGTTAGAGTCCTACTCGGAAGAAGAGTTGAGGTATCTATGTCCCAGGATTACGAGAGAAGTGAACAAGGTACATAGAAGGTTGCAAGAAATAGCTGACAAAAACGGGGTTGAGATAGACAAGACAAAACACTTGAGCAGGAGCTATAGATTGGATTTCGGGACCACAGACTTTGAACACATGAGGTCAGCAGGCATGAAGACACACCTTAGAGAATTGCTGCAGAGTGCGCAAGTGTGGAGGTGCTTAGACAAATGGGAAAGCAGATGGGTAAAGAGAAAGGAAAAGAGGAAAGACAGTGTCCAAGAGCACAACGAGAAAAGACCACAGAGTAGTGATGCAATAACCATGTTACCAATGAGGGAGACAGCAGGGGGAAAATTAGTACATGTACCGTGGCACAGGAGCGACATTCAGTCTTTTACGGATGACTTTCCCAAACTGAGAGAGAAACCGATAGAATGGTATCAACAGACTGATAGGTTTGTGAAGCTTGCAAAATGTCTCTGGGAAGACCTGAACACCCTCTTTGAGATTGTGGTTCCGGCAGATTTGTGGGAGGATTGCAAAAGGGCTGTAGGTTGGCCGACAAGTGAACCAGAGAGAGACAGGGATACGGGTGCACCATCACCTATGGTGATGAGCTTGTACTATAAGGTGATTGAGCATTTGAAGACGAAAGTTGCTTCGAAAAATGTGGATTGGCAGAAGATTGATCGAACTGCCCAAGAGGCTAAAGAGTCGATTCATAGTTACTATGAGAGGTTGTTGAAGGCGTTCAAGAACTACAGTGGCACGGAAACAATAGAGGCGAAGGACATGCTTCATTTTGTGTTTAGATTTGTGGAAGGGCTGAGACCAGAGATAAGTCAGATGATAAAGTCGCATTTGATTTGTTGGCAGTCGAAACCTATTGATGAGGTGTTGAATTACGCGAAATACTGTAGCGACAAAATTGAAGTGAAACAGAAAAGGTTGAAGGAGAAAGTGATGATGATGCAACTTAAAGCAGCTCAGACAGGTTTGCAAGGGTTGCAAGGGTTCCAACAGCAGATACCGCAGCCGCAGGGAAATATGGTGTTTCAGCCACAGGCGAGAGGCAGAGGCAGAGGAGGTTTTGGGAGTAATGGTCCGAATTTGAACACTGTTGTAATTCCGAATGGTGTGCAGGCAATGAAAAGGGTGATGCCGTGTCCCGTGTGAGGAATCGTCGGTCATTGGAAACGCGAGTGCCCGATGGTGGTGCAGGAAGGTGCAGGTGTTGGTCAGCAAAACAATGATGTCAATGCATTCCAGACAATGAGGGGACCGAAAATGAGAGGTCCAAACCCAAATTTTCAGACCATAAATCAGCTGCAGGGATTACAGCCCATGCAACCGCAGCAGATGCAGATGCCCCGTGTGCAGATGACGCAAATTCAGCCAATGCAACAGCAGTTTCCCATGGTACCTAATCAGCAAATGCAAATACCTTTGGCACCAGTGAGTCAGCAGCAAGTGATGGTTCCTCCACAGGTCTCGGGTCAGGTAATGAGTACAAATGGCACCGTACAACAGTTCCCATTACACAGTGAGAATGGAATAAACAATGTATGGGAGAGTGAAAGTTCAGATGAGGAGGGAAATTGTGTGCTTGCAGCATCCTTGGAAGTTGATCAAAAGGGTCCATATGTGGAGGGAAGAGTTATGGGTCATAGCGTTTCATTCTTGGTCGACACAGGAGCCACACGTTCAACTGTTAGGAGCATTGAAGTACCAAATTTGCCACTCTCAGGGAGGACAGTCCAAGTGGTGGGAGTAGCAAACAGGCACCTGACGAACCCAATAACAGATCCAGTACCAGTCACAATTGGTAACTATCAAGGGTTACATAAATTTGTGGTATGTGACTCAAGCCCGATAGCACTGTTAGGGAGAGACCTATTGTGCAAATTGGGATGTTCGATTATGTGTTCGAACGATGGAATTAGAATTCAGACGAGCAGTGATGGGGAAGAAGAGGACAGTGAAGAAGGGGATGAGATGGAAACTGTTGATGAAAAATATCCTCTGATTAACCTTTTTCCGATGATAACTGAAGAAGATATTCCAACTGAATTACGAGAAACAGTCGGAAAGGAAGTGTGGGATATGACAGGGAAAGAGGTGGGATTGATGAAAGGAGTGGAACCAGTGAAAGTGACTGTAAAACCCAATGTAATCTTTCCCCAGACCCCACAATACCACATGGCACAAGACACCCTCATGAAAGTCGCCCAACTCATTGACGAGTTTGTAAAACAGGGAGTACTGAAAGAAGTGTTAAGCAGTCCATGTAATTCACCAATCATGGGACTAATAAAGCCGAGTGGAAAGGTCCGAATCGTGCAGGACTTGAGGAAAATAAATGACATCATAATTAAATGCTGCCCTGTAGTACCGAATCCAGCTGTGATAATGTTTCAAGTCCCTTGCGATGCCGAGTGGTTCTCAGTCATCGACTTGTCACAAGCATTCTTTTCGGTGCCTCTTCATGAGGACAGCCAATTTCTCTTTTGTTTCAAATTCTTAGACAGAGTTTACAGTTGGTGTCGAATTCCTCAAGGGTTTTCGGAGTCACCGTCAATTTTCAATCAGATTCTAAAGAAAGACTTGGAAGCGTTAGAATTGCCATTCGAGTCAACCCTAGTACAGTACATTGATGACTTACTGATTGCAGACAGAAAGTGGCTGCACAGCCGGCACCATTGCTCTACTGAACCATTTGGGAAGGAATGGACACAAGGTGTCTCCTTCAAAGTTGCAGTTCTGTCAGAAGAAAGTAAAATACTTGGGTCATCAAATAGAGAAAGGGTCACGGAGAATAATGAAGGAAAGAATAACAAGTGTACTTCAAATGAGTCCACCAAAGACGAGGAGGGAGGTGAGGAAGTTTTTGGGGATGGTGAGCTACTGTCGCCAGTGGATTCCCAACTTTTCAACTCTAGCCAAGCCTTTACTGAAACTGACCCAGAAGGATGCATTGGATCAAATTGAGCTGAAAGGAGATGAGATGGATGCTTTTATTGAATTGAAAGAATGCATGTGCAGGGCTCCAGCTTTAGGTATGCCTGATTACACAAAGCCTTTCACATTGTTTTGTCATGAACGTGATGCATGTTCTTTGTCTGTCTTGACTCAAGCCCATGGTGGCATAAACAGACCAGTAGCGTATTTTTCAGCTACTTTGGATCCGGTCGCAGCAGCACTGCCAGGGTGTTTGCGCGCCGTAGCAGCAGTTGGTATCAGCCTCACTCAGAGTGAAGGAATAGTGATGGGACACCCAGTAACAGTCATGGTCCCTCACTCAGTTGAGATACTTTTGACCCGCTCCCGAACGCAACACATGACTGGAGCAAGACTCACAAGGTATGAAACAATAATTCTGGGCTCACCGAATGTGCAGCTGAAAAGGTGCACTACGTTGAATCCAGCAACCTTGCTTCCCGGTGAAAATGCTGAAGTTGAGAACGCTGAAGACGTCGAGCATGACTGCCTTCAGGTGACTGAATTTTGCACAAAACCTCGACCTGACATTAAGGATACCAAGCTTGATGAAAATGACCAAATTGTTTTTGTTGATGGGTCATGTTTAAGAGATGCATTGGGAATATTGAAAGCAGAATATGCTGTATGTACTGTAACAGGTGTCTTGGAAGCATCCTGGCTTCAAGGAGTCTATTCCGCACAAGTAGCAGAGCTTGTAGCACTTACAAGAGCATGCCAACTGTCTACATTGATGAAGGTTACAATTTACACTGACAGTCAGTATGGGTTTGGAATTGTGCACGATTTTGGGCAACTATGGTCACAGAGAGGTTTCCTGACCTCTTCAGGGTCCCCAGTGAAAAACGGGGAGAGAATAAGGGAATTGTTACACGCCATCCAAATGCCAGCCGAAATTGCAGTGGTAAAGTGTAGTGCGCATACAAAAGAACAGGACTATGTTTCTCTGGGAAATGCATATGCGGATCAAGTCGCAAGATTTTGTGCCTTGAACTGTATATTGCTCAGGGATGAATGGAATTTGATAAGTGAACCAGAACTAGAACCAGCTGAACCATTTGCCTTGAAGGTCGTAGATACAATGGATGAACTTAAAGCATTACAGAATAGTGTCGGGGAGGATGAAAGAGTTTCCTGGATTAAGTCACAATGTACAAAGAGACCAGATGAGTTATGGGTTTCAAATGAGGGAAAATTTGTTTTACCAAATAGTCTCTTATCGCAGCTAGCGCGGTTCTATCATGGGCAGGCTCACCTAGGGAGAGATGCCATGATAAGATTGTTCAAAACTGATTGGTTTAACCCCAGATTCCGTCAAGCTGCAGAAGCAGTTTGCCATCGATGTGTCATTTGCCAGCAGATGAACCCAGGAAAGGGAACGGTTGTGAACATGAGCCACATTGGCAGGGCGAGTGGCCCGTTCAGTAGAATGCAGATGGACTTTATTGAGATGCCTGTGCATGGAGGTCTGAAGTATGTGTTGGTGATTGTGTGCATTTTTAGTCACTGGATTGAAGCATACCCCACACGTAGGAATGACAGCCTTACAGTTGCAAAACTCTTGTTGAGGGAGTTGATACCACGTTTCGGATTCCCGATCTCTTTAGAATCAGATAGAGGAAGTCACTTCAATAACGAGGTGATAAAGTTACTTTGCGCAGCGCTGAACATTGAGCAAAAACTGCATTGTAGCTATCGCCCTGAAGCCTCAGGACTGGTGGAACAGATGAATGGTACCCTGAAATCAAGAATGGCGAAAATATGTGCATCGACAAATTTGAAATGGCCTGACGCATTGCCTTTGGTGTTAATGTCAATGAGAAACACCCCTGACAGAAAGACTGGATTGTCCCCGCACGAAATTCTCATGGGCAGGGCCATGAGACTTCCTGCAGTTCCCGCAAACGCGCTTTTGAATATTACAGATGATATGGTGTTAGACTACTGCAAAGGTCTATCTGACGTGGTTCGCTCTTTCTCTCACCAGGTGGAAGCAACCACCTTGCCACCGATCCAAGGTCCAGGACACACACTGAAAGCAGGTGACTGGGTCGTGATAAAGAAGCACGTGAGGAAGTCGTGTCTGGAACCCCGTTGGAAAGGCCCTTTCCAAGTAGTCCTGAGGCCCACTACCGCTGTGAAGTGTGCGGGAGTTCCCAACTGGATTCACGCCAGTCACACAAAGAAGGTGTTGTGTCCCACAGATGAGGAAGTTGAAGCGCTGAAACTGCCAGTAACTGATAACACAGTGCTGAGCGCTGAGACAGAGCAAAACAGAACTAGAAGCGAACAGGCAGAAACAGGAGAGAGAGAAATATTCTCTGAGGACGAAACAACAGATTCGCTTGGGGAAGACCAAGGAGAAACCTCAGACAGCGACGAAGCAGCTGAAGGTGACAAAGAGCCTGAAGCAGCTGAGGGTAGCAAAGAGCCTGAAGCAGCTGAAGGTGACAAAGAGCCTGAAGCAGCTGAAAGTGATAAAGAGTCTGATGAAAATAACGGTGACGAAGGGCTCGAAAGAGGTGAAAAAGCAGGAGAGCCTGATCAGAGGAGGGCTTTCTCAGAAGCAGACGGTACAGAAAAAGAAAAGAAAAACCTGATTGACTCCCCAGAAGGAGGGGACAAGGCAAAACAGGACGAAACTGTTCAAAGTTCCTCAGAAGAGATCGCAGGTCCATCAAGTGGACACAGTGCAAAGAGGAGACTAAGTATATCACCAGTAAAACCAAGAACTAGAGAAAATTTGAACGACAGAGAAAGGCCAAAAGTGAAAGAGAAAAGAAAAGAAGTGTCTGTCGTGGTACCAACACCAAGTGAAGAAAAAGACTTTGCCAAAGAGGAAAGTACCAGTGAGGCAGAATCAAAGAGAGAGGCAAAATTGAAAAGGAAAAGAATACCAAACAGGAGATATTCCGATCCAGAATGGGCATATGCAATCAATGACGACTGGACTGACGAATTTGTATCTCTTAGCCTCGAGAACGAAGAAGAAGAGATACCAATAGAAAAGAAAAGTTTTATGGACACTGTTGATTGAAAGGGTGATAAATGACATTGCTTGCTATGATCTAACGTGATACAACCAGCTGAGACATTGCTAAACCGGATGAGACATTTGATAACTTGATAAGACTTTGATAACCTGATTGACTCTTAAACCCGATTTGAGACAACGTTGCTAACTGAAAAAAAAAAAAAAAAAAAAAAAAAAGAGTTATTGCCGTATTGAGACAAACGCTGCTAACCGATAAGTGACTGGGCTCCTGAAGAAAACTGTGTGAACATTGCGCTCGTTCAGCTTTGTAACTAATTGCCAAATCATTTTCTTTATAGGTGCTTCTAGCTCTCTGATTCTATACAGATCATGGCTACACAAAACAGTAGAGTGAAATATTGTAAATATGCGTGTATAGGCTTGATAGCTGCATGTGTACTAATAATAATGGCAATAGTGCTTGCTACACGTGGAAAGGGTGAGAATGAGAAAATTGATGCTTCTACTTTTGCTCCTGTTATTGTCACTGAACTAACCACACTGAAAAGATTAGAATTAGATGAGAGACACTTGCATGATAAGAAGGAACTTTCGTATAATGTTTTCTATCGCTTGCTAACAGAATATGTTGAGACTATGGATGCAAAAGATTGTTATGTGTGTACAAAGATACCGACATCGGTAAAGGAAGGGGTGACTTATCACCACATGCCTCTTACATATGGGATTACATGTAGTATAGTAACTTCTAGATTTTATGGTCAAACTAACATACAGTATTTTTATTCAAATTATGATGTTACCTTTGCATATGTTCCTATAATAGCGCAGCTAAGTCAGATTGCTAAAGATTGGGATGCTAAAATAATGAGGGAATTTTTCGAGCCAATGCAACCTTTTGAAACGGCTCACGCACATAGGGAAAACCTTACCTGCTCGCTCTCTGCAGTAGAAATAAGCTTTTTAGATCGCACAGATGATAGAAGGGCACAAATGAATGCGAAATTAGAAAAAGAGCTAAGTAAGAGGACTTCAGTAGATCATTATGATTTTGCCACAATAAAAACACAAGGGAGAATAGCTTTAGATGCTTGGCATGTAGGGAAATGTTGTATATATCGTGGTGAATCTTATTATGACAACATTTTTGTGGGAGCGAGTGAGTGTAAACATACGTTTATCTTTAAAGCCAAATGGACATTCATGTTGAACGGACTTGACCCTGTCATACCAGGTGTATATTACATTTGTGGGTATAATGCCTATTATCGTCTTCCAAAAGGGTGGTGGGGGAGATGTTATTTGGGTATAGTGTTCCCAAAGGTTTATCAACTGGATGACCTATCGGTGATTCCAAAGACGCCTGGATCTCATCGTATGCAGAAAAGAGAGACCGCAGCTGCTGTGGTAGGAGATATATTTGGAGCCATGATTCCTTCATTGGGAGTTGTGTTGAATTCCATCAAAATAAGAAAGTTGTCTACTATAGTGGATAACATGTTGACAAAGTTTTCAGGTGCTATGATCCTGATGGATGCTGAACTTGCAGCAGAAAGAGCTATGACTCTTCAAAACAGGCTTGCCTTAGACATTCTTTTAGCAAAGGATGGCGGCGTTTGCAAAATGCTTGGTGCGCGTCACTGTTGTACGTATATACCTGACAACAGTGTGAAAATTAAAACAATGCTTGCTAATCTAACAAAAGAGAGTGCAGACTTGAAGGAATTGAAAGAACCAGGAGTTTGGGAGAAGGTTGGAAAGGGAATTGCTTCAGTGGGAAATTGGCTTGGTGGCATTTGGAATGGAATATTACTCAAAATAATACAGGGAATACTAATAGTAATAATTTGCATCTTTGGGATTTGGGGAATAATAATGATAATGGAAAGAATTAAGAGAAGGAAGGAAGAGAAAATGATGAAAAGAATGGCAGAAGAATACAAAGAAAGAACAAGGGGAACTAAAAGGAAAAGAGAACTGACAGAATTTTAGTGGAATAAAATTTGTGGGAATAGTTTGTGTGATGACAAGTAGTCATCAGAGGAGGGATTGATGACGCGGAAATGAAGGTTTTACATTTATTAGCGCATAAACGTAGTGCTGCAATAATCAAGTGTGACTTTAATCGAAATAATAAAGATTGTACGGGGACAAATGTGCCCTCAGAGTAGTTTGCCAACATTTATAAGCGTGCTTTATATAACGTGATGTATTAGAATTGTACGAATTTGCCATAATCGTAAACGTGTGCCATGATTTGCTTGTTTGAAATGCTTTAGCTTAGCATAACTTTAGTGGAGGCTTCGGCCTAGTTGCTTGGTCTCACGGTTTAGATGCTCGTGTTTTTCCAATGTGATAATAAACGTGTATTTCTGCTTGAAGCTGTAATTTTCCAGTGAGACCGGTTCACATGCTTATCTTTAAGGTTTCGTGCCAGCCTGGCATCTTCTTCTTTGCTCCAAGGTCAATCTGCAGGTGCGGACAATGGAAGCTCTGAAAGTGAGTTAATTGGTATAATATGTTGCAACTTACGTACCCGTCTCCAAGGATAATGTATGCCTAGGTAGAAGCTTGAGAACTGTTGTTTTTGATTGGACAATTTGAAGCCAACCTATGAACCCTCCAATGGAAGACCCTACTGGATTTGAACTGTTGTCTATTTAAACCAGGTGCACAAGAAGAAAGCAGCCATTTTGCACCCTTTACAGCCATTACCCGCCTTTAGCCATTTTGCAGGACATTGCAGCCATTATGGCCCATCTTGCCGACTTCGTCATTTTGCCATCTTCTACGATGCCAATTGATGTCCGATGCAATTTTGAATGAGACTTTGATGCTTTCTCTAATCGAGAGAAAGATACTTTAAATAATTCTTGCCCTAGAGACTTTAACTTTGAACTGTCCCTTTGAATGAAGTAGTAGTTTATCTTGCCGCCGTGAGGCAATTGCCCTGTCCACTTTGCCCCCTTTGCCCCGTCCCATGCTGATCGGAAAACCGGTACCTGTGAGACGAAGACTTCCTTGAATGCTGATTGTAATTGGTAAATATGAAAGGAAATTGTACAATTGCATTGTGTTTCTTTTAGGTAACCAACTGCTGATTTTGATAAGAGCCCTAGCTAGGAGTTTTCTAAATTAATGTTACTAAATTGTTTTTGCATGAAGTCCCACATGCAGATGCTAATTCGAGGTTAGATGAGGAATCATTGGTGCACGATGCAATTCGAGACCTTGTTATGCTGACTAATGTATTCAATTAGCTCATTACAGATTATAGTTTTAGTGGTTTGCGTTGCTATTATCGAATGCATTGTTATTCAAATACTGCATAGATTGCATCTTTTCCGCCGTTATGGACAGCTATTAATGTTCATTTACATATATCAATTGGTGTTGAGACACATCTATATTGAGCTAGCTTTGTTAATATAGGGAAATAAATTCATTAACTTTGAATAAGCTGGTGTGGTTATTCATGGCCGAAAGGTCATGGTTCGCCGAAATGTATTCTGGATTAATTGTTAAGTGTTATGTTGATCAGGGTATTGCTTATGTTCGTTATTGATTATTGATTAGATTAAATTGATTGATCTCGGGTGAAGAGAGTCTCACTTAGCCAAAAGATTCATCGACCCGAAGAGCGTCCAAACACAGGTAAATTATTAGGGAGGAACTCTCTATCATATGCTGACCCTTGCTGGCCACCATCCCTGTATTTGTGTCCAATCATAGTGAGTTGCAATTTGCAACCTAACTCATGAATATTAATTAGGCAGTCCTGATTACAAACCTCTCCGAGACCAAATTTTAATACCAAACCTAGTAGTGCATAGGTCGGTTCGTAAAATTTCACACTGATCACAAAAATACTGGTTGCAAATTGTGACCAGTTTTTGTGACCCCTGTAACAGTACATCATGTTCTTAGCCTTTTAGGTAGGGTAAGATACCACAGAAGCCTATCTATTCATTGTCAAAGTCTAACAAGAAGAACAACCATTTCAAAGAGCATTCTTCACATTTATTTCTTAAAATTCAAGAACCATTTGCTGCCTGTTTTTGTGGACTGAAAACACTTTCCCACATAGCAGATTATGGGGGTCATTATGACCCTGGCGGTCGGCGTTAATGTGGCGGTGGAGCCGCCAACAGGCTGGCGGTACTTATCGCCACACTATGACATTGGCGGGTTGACTGAAGCTGCCAATGTACCACTCCGACCGCCATGGCAGATAACCATCTCCAGCCCGGCGGCCGCCATTGTGCCACTGGCGGTAGGCTCTATCAGTGACAGGGAATTCTTTCCCTGTCACTGATAGGAGGCCCCCACTCCCCCATACCACCCCAAACACCCCACCTCCCCCCTACATCCACGCCCCCCCATTAAAATGCCGACACACACTCATTCACACATACATACACGCACACATCTGCACACACATCGAAACATAGACGCAAACATGCATGACGATTTCCATACATACACGCATTCACACTTCCATACACACACACACTCACACTTCCATACGTACACACACACACATACATGCACACACACAACACCCCCCGCCCCCCTCCCCAGTTGGAGACCTGACTTTCCTGGATCCAGGGGGTCCTCTGGCAGAATACGGGGCGCTGCTACCGCCAGCAGCGCCCACCAGCAGAACACTGCCACTACTGGTGTGATGCTGCTGTTGGTAGCAGAGCCACCTCACCGCTATCTGCCAGTATGGCCACAGCCAGATTTCCACCCTTCTTGTGGTACAAATCCGGCTGTGGTCATAATATAGCGGACGGATAGTAGCCGCGGCAACCGTCTTTTGGCGACGGTCACCACGGCGGTAGGGGATTTTTACCACCAATGTCATGAGGGCCTATAAGTCTTGCAGTTACACGAGGGAGGCCTCAACAACCAAGGTAGTAAGATTTTCTTAGATCTGGATGAATTCAATTTCAGCTGAATGCAAGACCTCATGTCATCAATACATAAAAGCGGTACAATAAGAACAGGTAGAGGGAGAATGGGCTTTGAATCAGTCCTTTCAAGCAATTTTCAGCCTTTGGCTTTTTTGTGTTTTTCATGACTTGTTATTGCTTAGATGGATTATCTATTAAGGCCATATCATTTTCGTGGTTGGTTTCATTGGCTCATTTGTGTGTCCATTGGGTTTTCAATGGGGCATCACAGTGTCCCTTTTGATATAATACAGAGGCCAGAGAACAGTGTGTTCTTTGATGTATTCGCTTTTCCATGACCTTTCAGAAACTCCCCCATTCCGGTTGAAGTTTTACCTCTGCTCATGGAGCAATGCACCCCAATTTATGGCAACTCTACATAACAGATTCAAAAGATATATCTATGATTCCATGACAATAACTTTCTTTAAAGGATGTTAACCATTGTTCACAAAACATTACTTGCTTAACTATTAGGTTTTTCTTTTCATTCCATTTCTTTCTGATATCTCAGCTAGTTCTTTGCAACCTGTACCACAGTAGATATGTATCAGTTTATCTGAGTGTGAGTCACAGTGTGGCTTTGCATAGTTATCCAATTTTCCAGTTCTATACCAATAAATGCAACTTTTTATGGCAAGCCTGCAATCTTGTCAAATTTCCCTCCGTCCTCTTCCTACAGAGGAACACGAGGGGCGTGAGGACCTTGCATGTTATCTACCCCTAATTTCTTTGCTTCCACCTGTGGTGAGGTTATTTGGCAGTCAGGGGGGCACGTTATTTTAGCTTAGGACTGCTGCTTGTGCCCTTTTGCCAAGATGTGTGGCATTTTATTATTTTTATTATTTTATCAAGGGCGTCATTTTGGTGGAGATGTTTTTATTACTTTATCAGGTGTCCTTTCGCTCAGAATTCTGCTATTCAGTGCCTCTGGTATTTGTACCTGGGACTCTGATGACACTCAGGCATTCACCCAGTGCCAGTGCAGCTGAGCTCTCTAGTAATTCATACATTCGGGAACAATGCTTCTGAACTTAATGAGCTCGTGAGGATATTGATGCTCTCTCTGTTCATTTTGTTTGCTGCATTCTTTTATTTTCGATTTCCACTCGGGACTCGCTGTGTGTAATCTGATTTCTCATCTGTTGCCTTTCATCCACTTTAGTTGATGGATTTTCATTTGGACTTTTATCCTTGGTTCTTTTTGCCAATTCTTTGGAGCATTTCGTGAGGAATCATTACTTCTTTACCAGGCTTTGAACTGTCTGCATATTCTTGGAAGAAGTTATCTGGTTATGTGTCAGAGGGCCTTGTTGAATCTATTCTCCCTGTGCCTTGTCATTTGTGCCTACAGTGTTAGGTGCTCAACTATTTATGAACAGACTTGGTGCTTTATCACTATTTTGTGTATGAGTTTGTGCACATTCTGCCTTTGTATGATGCAGTATACCCTTCATTGATTCTGGCCTTCTTTGGCTTTGTTCCTCCTTCTGGGTGATGGCACGCTCTACAAATCTGCACAACATGACATGTCTAGGAAAACACTGACAAAGCCAATAAATCTTGCATAGGTGAAACCTATTTGCTTTGACAATGCTTGTCTTGCTATGGAAGCACTCCATAAGACCCCATGTTGGTTGTCCCCTCGCCCATCCCCCCTGCTGTCCTTGATGTTGCTTGCCCTTCCCATTCTCTTCCTGCTACCCGTTGTGGTGCTTGCCCCCTCCTGCGTGCCTTCCACTGTCTCTCATGTTGCTTGCCCCCTCCTGCACTCCTCGCATTGTCTTGTGTTTGCCCTGATCTCTACCACCTTACGTTGCTGCCCCATCACCCCACATTGTTTTACTTGTCCTGTCCCCACTTCCCTCTCCTGTGTTGTATTGCATGCCTCGTCCCCCTAGCCCCACTTGCCCTGCGTTGCTTGCCCTGACTCCTTCTCACATTGTGACCCCTCCCACTTTGTATTGCTTGCCTCGTCCCTCCCAACTACCTCCCGGGTAGTGTTGCTTGCCCCGCTCCTCCCATGTTGTGTTGCTTTCTCTGACCCTCCCTTCAACCAGAAAAAAGCACTCTTTGTGGCTGGCTACGTCTGGCACTTTTTTCTAACTTTCATCCATGCTTAGCAGCTGCTTTGCTGCTGTACAACATAGCTTAAAGACATTGACAAAATCAATAGCTCTCGAATAGGTAAGACCTGCTGGCTTTGCTAATTCTTGTTACAGGAGTTTTCTGTGAATCTACAGGTTGGCTCTGCTGAAGTAGTCTCTTTAGCAGAGGCAAACTTTCTCAACTTCTACATTGTTGAAGCACAAGATGTTAGTTTATTATGAGACTTTCTTTATAGCATACACACACACACACACACATATAAACACACACACAAATACATACACAGCACACAATGTTGCCCAACTATTACAAATAAAAAACGGACTGTTGACTTTCTGGCCATCTAATTACCTGTTTTTATTGCCCAGAGTTCCGCAGGTTCACAATTATTGTTCCTAAACCTGTCTCTCTGCCCTGGGGACCATTGGTAGGTAGGTTCATATCCTTCACTATGAATATATTCGTATCTTTCGTATACCCACACACCACTAAATGGAGAGTGTTCCTTGAAGTTGCCTGCTTCCGGTAGATAAGCTAACCCCTCATCTTAATCATGATGGATGTTGCTTCATCCCTAACTGCTTAACTTTTGATTTTACATGTGCTATTGAGGAGTAGTTGCACTCCTCACTCTTCTTGTTCCTCTGCGCTCTTTCAAGCAAGTCCTTTACAGCCTTTTCCGCCACCATGGCTTAGCAGTAAAGGATATCAGCATGATGCTCAATGTATGATACATGTATTATTTTCTGTTAAGCGCTCCATTATGTCAGACATTTTGGGCCCTATTACAAGTTTCACGGACAGGAAAGCACACCCGCCAAACTCCCGACAGGGTGGCCGCCACCTTCGTGGCGACCTCCCTGCCAGAATTATTACAAGTTTCCCTTTTGGTCGGCAAACTGGCTACACCATTCAATGCTGTAGCCAGCAGGGTGCACCAGCACCCTCGCAATGTTCTCTGCCTGTGAAGCAGACTGTGAACATTGCGATGGCGCTGGGCAGTGGGCCCCCTGCACTGCCCATGCCAAGTGCGTGGGCAGTGCTGGGGCCCCCATGTGGCCCCCTGAACCTGTTCCCTGCCAGCCTTTTCATGGTGGTGTCAACACCATGAAAAGGCTGGTGGAGAACAAGGTGGTAATCCGCAGGGCAACGCTGCATGCACAATATGTACACCAACCAGGCCTTGTGGATCCTGGCGGAGCTGGCAGTTCCCTGGTGGTCTGACTGCCAGGGTTATAATGTGGTGGTCAGACCATCGCAACACCGGTGGTCCTGACCACCACCGCAAGTGTGGCGGTCTGTAAACTGCAACACTTGTAATGAGGCCCTTTGTCTTCTATGCGGCAGTGAGAGCCCTGCAGCTTTTATGTCACTATGATCAATTGCTGGGGTAATAGAAACATCTGCTCCCCTGAAAGGCTCCTCGTTGTATTCATATATTTCTCTGGAGCTTTGGGCGTCATAGGAAAGGGCTAGCTGCCAATGATAGGCACATAGAATAGTCCTGTAGGCCAACACTGCAAATGGCAACAGCCCCAGAACAGCATGGCATTCCTCTCTGACTCTGCCCAGCAGTCTACATCTCCTCCACTGCTCTGTGACACCCTTGCGCCTGTCTGGGAGTTCTCCAAGCATCTATTTCCACTTCAATTATATAAAATACATTGTAAACTCTATGAATGAATGTCTTGACTGTTGCGTCTGGTGGTATGGTCCTGGCCACTTAGCCCAAGTGACTCCAGTGTAAAGGTTTGGGCAGAAGTGCCACCTCTACTGGCTGTGCCCCACAGGTTTCAAACCCACCTTGGGGTTTCCAAGAAGCAATGTTGTGAGAAATTGGGTTGTTGGTTGAGGGGGTGTAAGCTCTTCTCAGGAAACAGCCATAATCCTTGTCAGGGTGGACCACAAAAGTCACTAAATTAACCTGTGCATAGCCGTCTGGTAGCTTTGAACAAAAGCAGTCAGGTCTGAATTAGAGGCAATGTGTAAAGTATTTATGCAGCACCCAAACAACAAAGTGAAAACATGACACAAGACAAATCCCACACCAATTTAGAAAACTAGAGTAGAATTTGATAACTTATTTGACACCAAAACAACAAACATCCAATTAGTAGAACCAGAGATTTCAAAGATTAGGTATATATGGTGCCTAACAGCACAAAGTGCCGCTCAGGGTTATCTGGTTGTGCAAGGCTGGGTGAAAGTCACAAATTCAGGCTCACCGCGATGGAGCGTGGGCTAAGAACAGGCTGCAGTATGAGCCTGCAGAAAAAGTTAACTTTTCAAAGTCCAGCACGAAGAGTCCAGTTTGCTACAGAGGAAGCCACGAGTATCAAGAAAAGCATTGTGGATGGTGGTCACTGTAGTGCAAAGAGAATCCCTGCCATTGCAGATTGTCATCAATGTAGCACGAAGATCTTGTCAAGCGTCATAGATGGTTGTTGCGGAAGCTTCACGTTGGAGGTCACTGTGGGTTGTCAATGCTGAACCACAAAGTGCAGATCTCACATTGCCACTCATAGCTAGCAGTCACTGCAGAGTGAAGACTGATGTTCACCAAAGATTTGCCTTGGTGATTGGCGAGGTGGCAATATCTTTGTGCGAACGTCCTGTTCATGGTTGTGAAGAGCCCAAGACTTCAGGATTTCTCCATTTCTTCTGGAGGAGCTCAATTGATGCCGCCAAGGGTCCAGGAGCTGGGAGGCAGCTCTTGGAGATCGGGAACTCACGCCATCAGCGGCCTGCAGAGCTTAGGTAGGACCAGTTGCAGGTCCAGGCAGATCCAGTACAGCAGGTCAGCTGGGCAATTGCAGAGAGGCCTCTGGAGCTTGTTATGTCCCTGGAACTCTGAACAGGAGGTCAGTCAGCTGACCCTTGGAGTAATTTCAGGTAGCCTGGGTTGAAGGGAGGAGGCCCAGTCTCCCTTTTCA
The DNA here is from genome assembly GCF_031143425.1 of Pleurodeles waltl. Lineage (NCBI taxonomy): Eukaryota > Metazoa > Chordata > Amphibia > Caudata > Salamandridae > Pleurodeles > Pleurodeles waltl. The sequence continues at coordinate 1,287,105,251 of NC_090437.1, forward strand.
GACAGCAGGTCAGGCCTCAAGCAGCAGGGTAGTCCTTCTTCTGTAGTATCCACAGGTCTAGGAATGTACTGAAGCATCATCTCAAGGTCTGATATTTATACCTACTGCCAGATTTGAATTGGGAGAAACTTCTAGACTTCCCCCAACATCTGGTTCTGGAATTTCCTTCCCCTGCCCTGGTCCAGGGATGGCTGTAGTCAGAAAAAGCTGGTGTGAAGTTCTTTGTGTGTATGCTGAGGCAGCTCCTTTCAAATGCAAGTGTGGTAGGTTACATTCTGCCCCGCCCATCAGGTCAGGATGGCTCATACTGCCAACACCCAGTCCTCCTTTGGTTATACTGTCTGGAAGGAATACACAAAGTTCAACTGCTAACTATACCTCGTCATTTGACCCAGGGTACAGACTGCAGATGCCAAATGGTTTAAACCAGAAAATGCTAACATTCTAAAAGTGGAATTTTCAGAATTGTGACTTGAAATCCAGCATTTCCATTCAAGATGGCTTCAAATTACAATTAATTAGAAACCAAACATGATATTTCTACCTGTTTCCAAGCAAACGCTATCACTTATTCAATGTAATACGGTAATCCAATGTTATCCTATGGGAGAGGTAGGCCTTGAAGTAGTGAAAAACAAGTGTAAGATTTTTTCACTGCCAGGACATTCAAAACTTAAAAGTACATGTCCAACTTTGAAAATACAATGCACCCTGCCCTATGAGCTGTTTTTTGCCTATCGTAGGGGTGCTTATATGTATTACAAAGGAAAGTGTAGGCCTGGCAAAAGGTTTATTTTGCCAGGTAAAAATAGCAGTTTAAAACTGCACACAAGATCCAATTGCAGGCCTGAGACATGTTTAAAAAGGCTACTGAAGTGTGTGGCACTATAAGTGCTGCACGCCCACTAATAGCATTTAATTTAAACACCATGGGTACATACATGTATTAGCACTTTACTAGGGACTTATAGGTAAACTAAAAGTGACAATTGGCGTAAGACAATTTTACCATGTTTATAGAAGAGACCACAAGCACTTTGGCACTGGTTAGCAGTGCTAAAGTACACAGAGTACTAAAAGGCAAAAAAACAGGAGTTTACAAAAGGTTTGGGGTGTCCCTGTAGAGATGGCCCAATCCAACAGATGTGATTCAGAGGTCGGGGCAGAACTGGAGCTCTACATGTAAGCTGCCATCTTGTTGACATCAACTTCTGCATTCCAGCAGTTCATGCTTAGAGATAATATCTCTCCACTTTTATTTTTGGACAACCTCAAAAGTATCTATATTGATTCTGATTTAAGAAGTGGTGTGCGCTGGTGCACAGAACTTGACTGTGCATGGCAATAACTGTTCTTGGAAAGCGTGTTCATAACTTAGCATGGTATGCTGGTTAAAAAATGCATCTTCTTTTCATATAATAAAGACACAATCCTTTATTCTAACAGACTTTTTCCTCTATCATTTGCAGCGTATATCAACAGGCCATAAAAAGCAAGAGATAGAAATGCCTGTATTTTGCACCCTTTGCAGACTGAGCAGCAACTTAATACAATTCCCACACCTGCCCTCCCTCCTTCTCCTCTTTGTTTTATATCCTCCTTGAAGAGCTCATTTGTCAATTTTTAGGGGTCAATTATCCGAGGCCTGCTCTTCAGTTCACCTGCAGAAGGACTCTTAGAGGACTGCCTGCTGCTGTGACCTGCTGTGCACTCGCCCAGACTGCTGCTGTACCTGGAAAGACTGCTTTACTGCCTGAAGCCTGCTTGGGACTTTCAGATGCCAACCCTGCAGTAGAGCCCTGCATCACCACCTGCACCCAGGACTTCAGGAATGACTCCAAGGACTAGTTTAGCTGGGCTCCTGTTCTGAGCCACAGGAACATAACAGGCTCCCACCATCTTAAACCTGCACCTGGACCCAGCCTGGGTGAGTCTTGAACCCCAAAGAGGTCTCCATCCATTCCTGGACCCTTGGTTGTGGTGCTAAAGGTGCCCAGGTGGCCAATTTCCAAAACTGATGACTTGCTATTTTGAACCTTAAACTTTAAAAATGCAGACCTCTCGTTCTACTAATTGTATTTTAAGGGTTTTGGTGCCAAATAATCTATTAAAATATTCTCTAGTTTTCTAAACTGGTTTGGGATTTTATTGTGTTGTGTTTTCACTGTGTTGTTGTTGCTTGTGTATTGCATAAATACTTAACACATTGCCTCCACGTTTAGTCTGACTGCTTTTGGTGACAAGTTACCCAGGGTTAAGCACAGGTTTGTTTATTTACTTTTTGTTGTTCACCCTGCAAGCGCTTATGGCTGTTGCTTGACCAGGGCTCACACCCCAGTCCAACAACAACCTAATTTCTCACATTGCTGTTCACCCGTGTGGTTCAGGACTTCTGTTTGTGCAGTAACATACAGTGATTTGTGTTACACAAAAATCCCAGATAAATAATTTGGCATTAGAACTGATTTTTAAAAAATTCTCCTTAGTTTCCATTGGCCCTTTTAGTTTTTTCTAATCCTGCCTTCCTCTAATACCATGGAGATGGAGCTGACCAATGCTGATAACCTCACCAGGGCTGAGCTGCAAAAGCTTTGCAAGGATAAGGGTCAGAATGTGGGCAAGAAGGCTTTCAAAATGGACCTACAGATAGGCCTGTGGGCATATGAGGAGGTCAAGAGAATGCAAGCAGCTACAAAGGAGGATGATACTGAAGGGGACCTGGGACCAGATGAGAAAGAGAACCCAGACCCAGAGGAGAACCCAGCGCTGCAGGAGGAACACCCTTGTCCCCCAGGATGGGGCAGCGAGGGCTTGGTGATGGGCAGTAAGGTAGATGATTTAAATAGGCTTTACAACATAATCTTGAGGGAGCACATGCTCAATTCCTGTTTTACAGAGCTGTGCCGGCACCTAGAAGACAGTAAGCTGACTGACCCCAGGAAACTTGTTGGTGAGGCAGACCTCTGGGCCAGCAACAGAGTGTCCAAAAAGGCCTTTGTGGGGGACTCCCGGAGGGGTGGTTAGAGTTCCCACCAGAAGAAAGAGGGGGAGATGAAACAAAGGAATCGTCTCAAGACCCACAAAATAGTTCTCAGGGGAAAGGTTCCCAATCCCATTCTGGCCACCATAAGAAAGGCTTCTTAGACAAGAACAAATCCAACCCCAGGTGCTAAGAGTGTCATGAATATGGGCGCTACAAAGTTGATCCCAAGTGCCCCAAGAGGGCACTGCCTCCCACTAGAGGTAAACCCCCAGGGTTGGCTAGTGTAGTGCTTGAGGAGGAGATGGCCCCACTTAGTAGGGGCGAAGTCAGTGAGCTTACCCTAGTATCCCTGGGTGATGAAGAGATGGTGTCTAAAGTCCACATGTTTTCAAATGCTGTAAAGTATACTCAGTGGGTCACCATTAATGGGCAGAAGGTGGAGGCTCTGAGGGACACAGGAGCCAGTATGACTGCAGTAAGGTGTCATCTGGTCCCCTCAGAGCAAATCATTCCCAATACATTCCACCAGGTTGTAGTAGCAGACAACCAGAAGGACCACCACCATGTGGCTCAAGTTCCCTTTGAGTGTGGGGTGGGGTCAAAGGTCTTCTGAAAGCTGCTGTGAGCCCTGCCATGCCTGTAGATTGTCTACTAGGAAATTACCTGGAGCACACTGCCTGGAAGGAAGCGGGGCTCAGCTCCCACCTAGAAATGTTGGGGTTGCTTGAGTGGGTCTGTGTGACCACCAGGTCCATGTCTGCCCAGAAAGAGGGTCAAGAGGATCTGGAGCCTAGAAAAATGGCCTCCACAGCTGCCAGGAGAGGGAAGGGCATGGGGCGTGGGAAACCAGCCCCTGTATATCTCCCAAAAGAGGGGGATGGGGCACCATAGGAGGCCACCCCAGAGCCCACTGAAGAGGACATTGCCTCCCTTGGTGACCTGCCTGAGCTTGCTGGATAGCATGGAAAAGGGGGACCCACCAGGGAGGAGTTCTGTCAAGCACAGAAGGAGTGCCCAACCCTAGAGGGCATGAAACTGTGAGCTGAAGCCCAGAAAGCTGGTGAAACATCTGGAGATCACCACATTTATTGGGAGAATTACCTCCTCTACACTGAACCCAAGGCACCTCTGCATGGGGCAACCATAGCCCAAGTTGTCCTTCAATGCTACAGAGCTTCTCTACTAAAGTTAGCCCATGAGATTCCCCTGGAAGGACATCTTGGGTAGCTCAAGACCTTTGCCAGTCGTGTCCCCCACTTTTACTGGCCCAGAATGAAAGTGTCCTCAGATGCATTATGCAGGACTTGTGTGGGAAGTCAGGAAAGAAGCTGAAAGCCCCTTTGCAATCCTTACCTGTTGTTGGCAGCCCCTTTGAAAGAGTGGGCATCAACATCATTGGGCCCTTATACGCCAAGACAGCCCCTGGCAACAGGTGTATCATGATCTTGGTGGACCATGCTACAAGGTATCCAGAGGCCATACCCCAGAGAACCACAACTGCACCTGCAGTAGGTAGGTCCTAAATGGGGATTTTTACCAGAGTGGGTTTCCTCAATGAAGTGGTGTCTGACAGGGGAACCAACTTTATGTCAGCATATATGCAATCTATGTGGAAGGAGTTTGGGGTTACCTCTACGTTTTTCACCCTATCATCCACAAACCAACAGGCTTGTTGAGAGGTTGAACAAGACCCTGAAAGACATGATTGGGGGGCCTGCCTGACCACCTAAGGCAGAAGTGAGACATCCTCTTACCATGCCTGCTATTTGCTTACAGGGAGGTACCACAGAATGGGTTTGGGTTCCGCCCCTTTCAGTTTCCGTATAGTCACCCTGTAAGGGGACCTCTCAGTATGGTTAAGGAAGGTTGGGCGCAAGCTCCCAAGAAGCCTCCACAGTGCTCAAGACTCCTGACTTTTCCAAAGAATTTATAATCGAAACAGATGCTTCAGAGCATGGCATAGGGACGGTACTTTCACAGCTTATTGCCTAGACCAACCTGTTGCATAGGGACGGTACTTTCACAGCTTAATGCCTAGACCAACCTGTTGCCTTCATCTCTAGGTTACTTCCCGGGAACAAACGTGGAGTGCTATTGAGTTGAGAGAGAAGCCTTTGCGGTGGTCTGTGCACTGAAGAAGCTGAGACCATATCTTTTTGGGACTCACTTCAAGGGTCAGACAGACCACAGGCCCATCAGGTGGCTAATGCAAATGAGGGGTGAGAATCTAAAACTGTTGAGGTGGTCCATCTCTCTACAGGGAATGGACTTTACGGTGGAACACAGACCTGAGTCAGACCATGCCAATGCTGATGGTCTGTCCGGGTTCTTCCACCTTAGTGATGAGAACTCCCACAAGGCTAGGTAGTTCTTCCCACTTTCAGCTGGGGGGGACATATGCTAGACCTGTCAGACTTAGGGTGGTCTTCCCCCAAACTTTTTACCTGTTTGCTTCCATCTTATTTGGAATTTTGCTATTTTGGCCTTAGGACTTTGTGCACTTTACCACTGCTAACTAGTGCTAAAGTGCACGTGCTCACTCCTCTAAACATGGTTTGATTGGCATATACCTGAGTGGCATATTTAATTTATATTTAAGTCCCTTGTAGAGTGGTATACCATATATCCAGGGACTGTAAATTAAATGCTCCCAGTGGGCCTGCAACACTTATTATGCCACCTACTTAAGTAGCACCTTAAAACTTGTCCCAGGCCTGCCATTGCAGACTGCAGGCAGTGTCACACTGTCGACTTTGCATGTAAAACCCCTTGCCAAGCCTTAAACTCCCCTTTTATTATTACATATAAGTCACCCCTGAAGTAGGCCCTAGGTAGCCCATAGGGCAGGGTGCTGTGTGTTTACAAAGTAGGACATGTACTTTTGTACATGTCCTAGCAGTGAAAAACTCCTGCGTTTGTTTTCACACTGCTGAGAGGCCGACCCCTCCTGTAGGGTAACATTGGGGATTCCTTATTAAAATTAATAAGTTGTAATTCTTAAACCAGATGCAATAGATATTTCATGTTTGGTATCTATGAACTTGATGGTAATGTTGGATTTCTTATTACAAGTTTGAAAATGGCACATTGAAAAAGTTGACATTTTCCTGCCCTTAGCCCTCTGTGCCTGTAACCTGTCACATGACTGGGTGTGAAACCTGAAAGGACTGCTTTGCTGCCTGCAGCCTGCCTGAAACTTCCAGAGCCAAGCCCTGCTGTAGAGCCCTGCATCACCACCTGCACCCAGGACTCACCCAAAGGTTCCTTATCTGGTCTCCTGTTTTGAGCCACAGGGACATAACATGCCACCACCATCTTAAAACTGCACCTGGACCCAGCCTGAGTGAGTCTTGAACCCCCAACCATTCCTGGACCCTTGGTTGTGGTGCTAAAGGTGCCCAGGTGACCAACTTCCAAAACTGAGGACTTAGGTGGTCATTACAACCCTGGCGGACGGTGTTAAAGATGCGGTAATACCGCAAACAGTCAGACGGACAAAAAAAGGGAATTATGACGCTGGCGGAAATCGCCAACAAAGACAGCCACTTTAAGACACCTCCCGCCACGGCGGTACAGACAAGCAGCGCGGCGGTCACCGCCAACAGACAGGCGGGAGACAATGTACCGCCCACAGTATCACAACAGGCCAATCCGCCACCTTTTCCGGGGCGGATTCACAGTGGATAAAAACACAGCGGAAACAGCTTTTGCTATGGGAAAACACTCACCTTCTACACATCCCACGAGGAACGACGACTCCATGGAGCCGGAACTCCAAATTCTACCTGCCCTTGTCTTTCTGCTCCTTCATGACCAACAGCGACGTAGGCGCAGAAGATACCGGTGAGTACTGCACCTACAACACGGGGGAGGGGGTAGGCAAAAGTTAGGGGGACACCCACCAAACACCCCCACCCTCGCATATCTCAACATACACACCAATGCAGTCACAAAAATCACAGTAACAACCCACAATCCCCCCGGAAGAATGCAAAGACAATGCGAATTTCGGGCAAACATTATAATGTGCCAATATACATGTCATACAAAAATATACAAATATATGTATTCCAAAATCACTCATATTTACATAAATAATCTGAGAAGTATTGCAGATATGTACACAACAATGTCCGTGCACAAACAGTCCAAAAATGCATGGGCGAGGCCCACAATAGATACCTGACCAAAATCCGAGAGAACACTGCTGGGGCATCAGATAGAAACTCTACAGGCACCTCAGGGGGAAGGGAAGGGGGGGCACCTCAGCCACATGAATGCAAAGCCAGATCCACAACGGGGCTCCATGCCCATTGATGTATCCTGGGGAGTGCAAAGCCACAGTCTCTCAAGTCTCTACAGTGGCTTGCCCACTGTTCAATCCTGGGGAGTGCAAAGCCACAGTCTCTCAAGTCTCTACAGTGGGTGGCTTGCCCATTGTTCAATCCTGGGGAGTGCAAAGCCACAGTCTCTCAAGTCTCTACAGTGGGTGGCTTGCCCACTGTTCAATCCTGGGGAGTGCAAAGACACAGGGGGTGAGGCCGCCCGCCAATGTTCCCCCGACAAAATACCGCTCCGCCGCCACAAGACCGCTGAGGGTATTTTGAGATTTGCCCTGGGCTGGCGGGCGGCCGCCAAAAGGCCGCCCGCCAGCCCAGGGCAAATCTACCTTCCCACGAGGACGCCGGCTCCGAATGGAGCCGGCGTAGTGGGAAGGTGCGACGGGTGCAGTTGCACCCGTCGCGTATTTCAGTGTGTGCTTTGCAGACACTGAAATACTTTGCGGGGCCCTCTTACGGGGGCCCCTGCAGTGCCCATGCCATGGGCACTGCAGGGGCCCCCAGGAGCCCCGCGGCACCCCCTACCGCCATCCTGTTCCTGGCGGGAGACCCGCCAGGAACAGGATGGCGGTAGGGGGTGTCAGAATCCCCATGGTGGCGGAGCGCGCTCCGCCGCCATGGAGGATTCCCACGAGCAGCGGAAAGTCGGCGGGAGACCGCCGACTTTCCGTTTCTGACCGCGGCTGAACCGCCGCGGTCAGAATGCTCGAGGGAGCACCGCCAGCCTGTTGGCGGTGCTCCTGTGGTCGGTGACCCTGGCGGTCACCGGCCGCCAGGGTCAGAATGACCCCCACAGTCTCTCAAGTCTCTACAGTGGGTGGCTTGCCCACTGTTCAATCCTGGGGAGTGCAAAGCCACAGTCTCTCAAGTCGATGCAGGTCCATACTGGTACTGGGGGGTGACTGGTACCCAGACTGGATGAGTCTCCCCGTGAAAGGTAGTGTCCTGTCACTGTCCCAGCTGCACATGGGGTAAGGATGCCTGATGTGGTGGGCCATTCATTCCTACCCGGTGCATTGCCCTGTTCAGCAGTGCTTTGCCATGGCGGTCTCTGGACTGTTCAGCGGTGCTTTGCCATGGTGGTTCTGGACTGTTCAGCGGTGCTTTGACATGGCGGTCTTTGCCCTGTTCAGCGGTGCTTTGCCATGGCGGTCTTTGCCCTGTTCAGTGGTGCTTTGCCATGGCGGTCTTTGCCCTGTTCAGCGGTGCTTTGCCATGGCGGTTCTGGACTGTTCAGCGGTGCTTTGACATGGCGGTCTTTGCCCTGTTCAGCGGTGCTTTGCTATGGCGGTCTTTGCCCTGTTCAGCGGTGCTTTGCCATGGCGGTTCTGGACTGTTCAGCGGTGCTTTGACATGGCGGTCTTTGCCCTGTTCAGCGGTGCTTTGCCATGGCGGTCTTTGCCCTGTTCAGCGGTGCTTTGCCATGGCGGTCTTTGCCCTGTTCAGCGGTGCTTTGACATGGCGGTCTTTGCCCTGTTCAGCGGTGCTTTGCCATGGCGGTCTTTGCCCTGTTCAGCAGTGCTGTGCAAAGCCACAGTCTCTCAAGTCGATGCAGGTCCATACTGGTACTGGGGGGTGACTGGTACCCAGACTGGATGAGTCTCCCCGTGAAAGGTAGTGTCCTGTCACTGTCCCAGCTGCACGTGGGGTAAGGATGCCTGATGTGGTGGGCCATTCATTCCTACCCGGTGCATTGCCCTGTTCAGCAGTGCTTTGCCATGGCGGTCTCTGGACTGTTCAGCGGTGCTTTGCCATGGTGGTTCTGGACTGTTCAGCGGTGCTTTGACATGGCGGTCTTTGCCCTGTTCAGCGGTGCTTTGCCATGGCGGTCTTTGCCCTGTTCAGCGGTGCTTTGCCATGGCGGTCTTTGCCCTGTTCAGCGGTGCTTTGCCATGGCGGTTCTGGACTGTTCAGCGGTGCTTTGACATGGCGGTCTTTGCCCTGTTCAGCGGTGCTTTGCTATGGCGGTCTTTGCCCTGTTCAGCGGTGCTTTGCCATGGCGGTTCTTGACTGTTCAGCGGTGCTTGACATGGCGGTCTTTGCCCTGTTCAGCGGTGCTTTGACATGGCGGTCTTTGCCCTGTTCAGCGGTGCTTTGCCATGGCGGTCTTTGCCCTGTTCAGCGGTGCTTTGACATGGCGGTCTTTGCCCTGTTCAGCGGTGCTTTGCCATGGTGGTCTTTGCCCTGTTCAGCGGTGCTTTGCATGGCGGTTCTGGACTGTTCAGCAGTGCTTTGCCATGGCGGTCTTTGCCCTGTTCAACGGTGCTTTGCCATGGCGGTCTTTGCCCTGTTCAGCGGTGCTTTGCCATGGCGGTCTTTCCCCTGTTCAGAGGTGCTTTGCCATGGCGGTTCTGGACTGTTCAGCGGTGCTTTGACATGGCGGTCTTTGCCCTGTTCAGCGGTGCTTTGCCATGACGGTCTTTGCCCTGTTCAGCGGTGCTTTGCCATGGCGGTTCTGGACTGTTCAGCGGTGCTTTGACATGGCGGTCTTTGCCCTGTTCATTGGTGCTTTGCCATGGCGGTCTTTGCCCTGTTCAGCGGTGCTTTGCCATGGCGGTTCTGGACTGTTCAGGTCTTTGCCCTGTTCAGCGTTGCTTTGCCATGGCGGTCTTTGCCCTGTTCAGCGGTGCTTTGCCATGGCGGTCTTTGCCCTGTTCAGCGGTGCTTTGCCATGGCGGTTCTGGACTGTTCAGCGGTGCTTTGACATGGCGGTCTTTGCCCTGTTCAGCGATGCTTTGCCATGGCGGTCTTTGCCCTGTTAAGCAGTGCTTTGCCATGGCGGTCTCTGGACTGTTCAGCGGTGCTTTGCCATGGCGGTTCTGGACTGTTCAGCGGTGCTTTGCCATGGCGGTTCTGGACTGTTCAGCGGTGCTTTGCCATGGCGGTCTTTGCCCTGTTCAGCGGTGCTTTGCCATGGCGGTCTTTGCCCTGTTCAGCGGTGCTTTGCCATGGCGGTTCTGAACTGTTCAGCGGTGCTTTGACATGGCGGTCTTTGCCCTGTTCAGCGGTGCTTTGCCATGGCGGTCTTTGCACTGTTCAGCGGTGCTTTGCCATGGCGGTTATGGACTTTTCAGCGGTGCTTTGCCATGGCGGTCTTTGCCCTGTTCAGCGGTGCTTTGCCATGGCGGTCTTTGCCCTGTTCAGCGGTGCTTTGCCATCGCGGTCTCTGGACTGTTCAGCGGTGCTTTGCCATGGTGGTTCTGGACTGTTCAGCGGTGCTTTGCCATGGCGGTTCTGGACTGTTCAGCGGTGCTTTGCCATGGCGGTCTTTGCCCTGTTCAGCGGTGCTTTGCCATGGCGGTCTTTGCCCTGTTCAGCGGTGCTTTGCCATGGCGGTTCTGGACTGTTCAGCGGTGCTTTGCCATGGCGGTCTTTGCCCTGTTCAGCGGTGCTTTGCCAGGGTGGTCTTTGCCCTGTTCAGCGGTGCTTTGACTGTTCAGCGGTGCTTTGCCATGGCGGTCTTTGCCCTGTTCAGCGGTGCTTTGCCATGGCGGTCTTTGCCCTGTTCAGCGGTGCTTTGCCATGGCGGTTCTGGACTGTTCAGCGCTGCTTTGACATGGCGGTCTTTGCCCTGTTCAGCGGTGCTTTGCCATGGCGGTCTTTGCCCTGTTCAGCAGTGCTTTGCCATGGCGGTCTCTGGACTGTTCAGCGGTGCTTTGCCATGGAGGTTCTGGACTGTTCAGCGGTGCTTTGCCATGGCGGTCTTTGCCCTGTTCAGCGGTGCTTTGCCATGGCGGTCTTTGCCCTGTTCAGCGGTGCTTTGCCATGGCGGTCTTTGCCCTGTTCAGCAGTGCTTTGCCATGGCGGTTCTGGACTGTTCAGCGGTGCTTTGACATGGCAGTCTTTGCCCTGTTCAGTGGTGCTTTGCCATGGCGGTCTTTGCCCTGTTCAGCGGTGCTTTGCCATGGCGGTTCTGGACCGTTCAGCGGTGCTTTGACATGGCGGTCTTTGCCCTGTTCAGCGGTGCTTTGCCATGGCGGTCTTTGCCCTGTTCAGCGGTGCTTTACCATGGCGGTCTTTGCCCTGTTCAGCGGTGCTTTGCCATGGCGGTTCTGGACTGTTCAGCGGTGCTTTGCCATGGCGGTCTTTGCCCTGTTCAGCGGTGCTTTGCCATGGCGGTTCTGATACGGACATTGGTGTGTGTCATGACGATCTCCATACTGTACATTGGTGTGTGGCATGACGATCTCCACACTGGACATTGGTGTGTGGCATGACGATCTCCACACTGGACATTGGTGTGTGGCATGACGATCTCCACACTGGACATTGGTGTGTGACATGACGTTCCATCATTGCCCAGCGGGGCTGTGGCATCCTGGCACCGCCTGGGCTGTGTCTTGTGCGGTGGTCTCTGGACCAGTGACGATACTTGGGCCCTCCTGGGCTGTGTCGTGTGCGGTGGTCTCTGGACCAGTGACGATACTTGGGCCCTCCTGGGCTGTGTCTTGTGAGGTGGTCTCTGGACCAGTGACGATACTTGGGCCCTCCTGGGCTGTGTCGTGTGCAGTGGTCTCTGGACCAATGACGATACTTGGGCCCTCATGGGCTGTGACTCTGGTGGTGGCGGTGGTCTCTGGACCAGTGACGATACTTGGGCCCTCCTGGGCTGTGACTCCGGCGGTGGCGGTGGTCTCCTGACCAGTGACGATACTTGGGCCCTCCTGGGCTGTGACTCCGGCGGTGGCGGTGGTCTCCTGACCAGTGAAGATACTTGGGCCCTCCTGGGCTGTGTCTTGTGCGGTGGTCTCTGGACCCGTTACGATACTTGGGCCCTCCTGGGCACTGACTCTGGAGTTGGGCTCTGGACCCATTACGATACTTGGGCCCTCCTGGGCTGTGTCGTGTGCGGTGGTCTCTGGACCCCTTACGATACTTGGGCCCTCCTGGGCACTGACTCTGGCGGTGGGCTCTGGACCAGTGACGACGGTGCTGGCGGTTGTGTCTGGACCGCCGGAAATGATGGCGCACTTCTCCGCCGTGACACTCACAACAGGCTGGGCTGACTTCCTCAGGACCTTCCCCACCTTTTTTGGAGTTACAGCTGACTCACCAATCGCCTTCGATCCCATTTCACTTGTTGTCCCACCAGGAGTCTTGACACGGTCCCTTCGTCCACTCTCCAATTTCGGAGCCTTTACAGGGGGTGGGCTGCCAGTGCCTTGGCTCCGGGTCCTACTGCCTGCCCTGGTGGACGGTGCACTCCAAAAACCTGGAACACGCACCACTGGTACTGGTGGCTTTTTGGCTGAGGCGCTACGACGGGACTGATGAATTGGAGGGGGGGGTGGGGGCAAAAAGGTCAATTTGACAGAGGGACAGTTTCTGACGAACACTGGGATGGGTAGCTGGAGGGGGTCTGGGAGTGGAGGAAGAGGAGGTGGTTGTAGGAGGTGTCACTTTAGCTGTTTTGGGTGCAGGTGCAGGTACTGGAGGCTGTCGTGAGGTGGATGGATGTTGGGTGAGTGATTGCCGGCGTTTGGGTACTTTGGGAGGGGGCTTCACAGACACACTGGGAGAGGACACAGGGGACGTGTAAATGGCAGTGGAGGTGGTGAGTGCAGGTGAGCGGCGTGTGGTGCCCGGTGTCCTGGTGCGAGTCCTAGTGCCTGTAGATGTGGTGCATGCAGGTGTGTGTGTAGACGAGACTGGGAGGGAGGAGGGAGAAGAGGAGGAGGGGGACACAGTGGAGACAGTGGATGTTGCTGTGTCTGTATGGCTGTGATGCTTGTGTGAGTGCCTGTGGGATGTGTGGTGCCTATGTTTGCCTGAGCTACTTTTGGGTGTTGACTTGTGTGCATGCTGTTCTGTAGGTGTGCTTGGGATGGGCTGGGGTACAGGGGATTGGGTCTGGGTGGAGGAAGTTGGAGGGGGGAGGCTGGACACAGGGACAATTGCTGCCATCAGTGCTGAGGCCAGAGATTGCAGGGTTTGCTGAAGGACAGCCTGACCAGAATGAATGCCCTCCAGGAATGCATTACCATGTTGCAACGCCCTTTCTACACCCCGGATGGCATTCACAATGGTAGACTGCCCAACAGTGAGTGACCTGAGGAGGTCAATGGCCTCCTCACTGAGGGCAGCAGGGGTGACTGGGGCAGGGCCTGAGGTGCCTGGGGTGAAGGTGATGCCCACCCTCCTGGGTGAGCAGGCACGGGGCGAACGCTGAGGGGCTGCTGGGAGGGCGGTGCTGGTAGGGGGGGGTGGCGGCTGTACCTGTAGAAGTGGGGCGCACAGATGGTGCCGCCACCACAGGGGTGCTCACATCGGCGGACGAGTCTGTGTCGCTGGTTGGTGATCCGGTGGCCGACGTGAAGCTCCCCTCGCCCTCCGTCCCACTGGTGTATTCAGAGTCTGTGGTGTGGCCCTCCATGGCCATGTGGGATGCAGCTCCCTCGTTCTCCGGTGCCACTGTACCTCCGCCTGTTGATGCTGATGTACAAAAGGACAGGGAGAGCAGGAAAAGGGGGGGAGACAGAACAAAGAGAGTTTTAGTGCATGGCATACCGCTACCGTTGGCGGACAAGACAGATGCAGCAACCCCATGCACAACGCCGCGCTCCTGCCCTCTGCACATGCAATTTCTGGGCCTACATGGCATTGGTGGAAATCTGCGCACATGGATGCCACAGGGGCAACTATACCTCAAATTGATAATTTACTGAGGTGGGGTAGAGTGCCACATGGCCTACATTACGGAGGGGCCTTGCCTACCTAACTCGCCCTGGCCTAGGGACACCCAGAGCCCACCTCCCCCACCCAGACACCTCCACTGCACGCAAAGTCCGCAGAATGAGAGTGTACTCACCCCCTTGTGTCTTCTGTGATGTCCTTAAACGCCCATCCAACTCCGGGTAGGCCACCGCCAGGATCCGGAACATCAGGGTGGTCATGGTACGACGGGCACCCCTCCCACGTTGGGAGGCCATCCCCAGCAGAGCCTCTGCAGTCTTCTTGCTGCAGCGGCGAATGTCCTCCCATCTCTTCCGGCAGTGGGTGCCCCGTCTCTGGTGGGCCCCCAGGGTCCGGACCTCCTTGGCGATGGCACGCCAAATGTCCCTCTTCTGGTGGGCGCTGACCTACATGACATGCACAAGGAAAGAGGAACAGTCATTACCAACTGCACCATCAATGTGAGTGGCCCCCTCCCTACTCTAACCATGTGGCCCATTTATTCCCATGCTTTACTGTAGTATGACTTCTACCCCCTTCCCTCATCCACCCAGCCCTGTCCACCCAGGCCTAGACCCTACAACGTGCTCCCTGTGTACTAACCTGTTGGTCTGGAGGACCGTAGAGTAGCATGTACTGTTGGAGGACCCCATCCACAAGTTTCTCCAACTCTTGTGCAGTGAAGGCAGGGGCCCTTTCCCCAGACGCAGCAGCCATCGGCGCTTCCAGACCGAGGTCACAGCAGCACTAGCAGTGTAGGTCCTCTCCTGTCGAAGGTTAGGTATCTAGTGATTGAACAGATAGAAAATGGTGGTGACGTCCGCGGCGGTGACGTCTGCGGCGGGCGCATCATCACCGCTGGTGCACCTGTTCATTGGCTCCTGGGACCCATAGGGTCCAATGTTAACCAATGCAGCATTGCGCCGCGGTCTACGACCGCCTACCGCGACGGTGTGCAACGCCAGCGCTGTACCCCACAATCCCATTGTCCCAGTTTAGAGGTCAGGCAGCCGCCATTTCAGGGGCCCACATGGATTCATTTTCAACTGCGTCACACATACTGAGGCCTACACTCAACACACATACAGGAAGGGTTTTGTTTCTGGTATAATCTTGTGTGTAACTGTGGGTACATACCTGGAGGAAAAGTGACTGGTTCTTCGCTGTTGTCCTTCTTAGGCACCGTCAGCTGGGACATATGAGAAGATGGCGGAATCCTCCGGTGTACCGACCGCTGGTGGACCTGTTGACAATGGAAGAGAGACATTTAATCGTGACCTACCGGTTTGACCGTGCTACAATCCAGGAACTATGTACCCAGTTGGAGCCAGACCTGATGTCACCAATCCGCCATCCGACTGGAATCCCCCCTGACGTGCAGGTGCTGTCAGTGCTCCATTTCCTTGCAAGTGGGTCATTTCAAACAACAGTGGCCATGGCATCAGGGATGTCCCAGCCTATGTTTTCCAACGTCCAGAGTGTTGTCTGCCCTGCTGAAACACGTAAGGAGATACATCATATTCCCTCAGGTGGAGGATTTGCCTACAGTGAAAGGTGACTTCTATGCCCTTGGACATATCTCCAACGTCATAGGTGCCATTGATGGGACCCATGTAGCTCTGGTCCCCCCCGCAGGACTGAACAGGTGTACAGGAACAGGAAGAGTTATCATTCAATGAATGTCCAGATGGTCTGTTTGGCAGACCAGTACATCTCGCAGGTAAATGCTATGTTCCCTGGCTCAGTGCATGACGCCTACATCCTGCGGAATAGCAGCATCACTGATATGATGGGTGAACTCCAGAGGCACCGTGTATGGCTATTGGGGGACTCTGGTTACCCCAACCTTTCCTGGCTATTGACCCCAGTGAGGAATCCCAGGACCAGGGCAGAGGAACGCTACAACTAGGCCCATGGGCGGACTAGGAGGGTTATCGAACGAACCTTCGGCCTCCTTAAGGCCAGGTTCCGGTGCCTCCATATGACAGGTGGGTCCCTATTCTACTCACCGAAGAAGGTGTGCGACATCATCATCGCCTGCTCCATGCTCTATAACTTGGCATTGCGACACCAGGTGCCGTTTCTGCAGGAGGATGATCCAGATGATGGTGTAGTGGCAGCTGTGGAGTCTGTGGAGCCTGTGGACAGTGATGAGTATGAAGCTGAGGAAGAAGAAAACGACAACAGGGAGTCAGTCATACAGCAGTATTTCCAGTGACACACAGGTGAGAACATTTTCATTTTTACCATTACATTAACTTTCACACATCTACCTCTATCCTGTAGCTACATTTCACTCACTATTTGTTAATTGAGTTGTACCCTTCCATTTCAGTTTCGCAAGTGTGGTAACCTACGTGTCAACTGTTTGCATCCTTGAAGGGCTTGTGATGTGTGACATAGGTATGTTAGCCTTCCAATGGGTAACCCATTATGAAACTGTAATTTATAGTACAGATTTACAAATCATAGACTGACTCCATTTGTTTTTAGTGTTTCAAGGGTGTTTATTTAAGTGCTCAAAAAATGAAGGGGGGTTGTAAACTGGTGATGGGTGATGGTGGAGGAATGTCCAGTCTATTAGTCTCACAGGTATATTGCACATCTGGGCATTGGAAGTGGAGCTAGGTCAGTTCCGATTTGGACAGGGTAACAAAGTGGGACAGTGGGGGGACAATCAGGGTGGTCTTATTTCCTGGCGGGGGTCTTGCCATCTTGCTCTGTCCTGTTCCTGGATCTCAGGGCCCACTTGCGTGGTGGTTGTCCGTCTGCAGGGGATGGGGTGCTGGTGTGTTGGTCCTGTGGCGGGGCGTCCTGTCCACTAGCGCCGGCGGAGGTGGTGGGCATTTCATCGTCCTGGCTAGTGTCAGGGGCCCCTTGGAGTGCCACGGTGTCCCTCAAGGTCTTTTGAATGTCCGTCAGCACCCCTACGATGGTGCCCAGGGTGGAGCCGATGGTCCGGAGCTCCTCCCTGAACCCCAAATATTGTTCCTCGTGCAGACGCAGGGTCTCCTGCAACTTGGCCAGGACCGTCGCCATCGTCTCCTGGGATGTTTGGTATGCTCCCATGATGGAGGAGAGGGCCTCGTTGAGAGTTGGTACCCTTGGCCTGTCCTCCCTCTGTCGCACAGCAGCCCTCCCAGTTCCCCTGTGTTCCTGTGCCTCCGTCCCCTGGACCATGTGCCCACTACCACTGCCCCCAGGTCCCTGTTGTTGTTGGGGTGCTGGGTTCGCCTGGGTGCCCTGTAGTGGTGGACACACCGCTGATTGACCTGTCCTGGGTAGGGAGGTTTGGGCCCGCTGGGTGGGTGCTGTCCTGGTGTTACCAGAGGGTGTAAGCTCAGTGTTGGGCTGTGGCTGGGCAAGGGGAACCGACTGTCCTGAGGCCCACGATGGTCCGGGCTGGTCATCAAGATCCAGTGGGGCAGAGCTGCTGTCGTCACTGTGGGCCTCTTCTGGGGGTGGAGTGGTGTTGTCTGGACCCTCTGGTGTGGTGACGTTCCTTCGGGTTCCTGCGGGGGTATAAGTACATGATTATTGCATGTGTGTGTTTCATGGAGTGCAATGGTTGGGTGTTCGTGAACCCCAGTGCAGGCATTCCTGTGTGGGGGCTTGTGTGCTGATGGTTGGGGGGTGTTGTGGGTCTGTGCAGTGGGCATGCTTTGGTGATGGGTGTCCATGCTTAGTTATGTCATGCAGGTCTTGTGGTTGGGATGGGTGGTTGGTGTCATTGAGGATTTGGGGTGATAGGGGAGGGTGTGATGGTGGGGGTGTGTGATATCATGCAGGTAGGGTGGGGGTTATGATGGTTAAGATTAGACTTACCAGTGTCCGTTCCTCCAACGACTCCTCCGAGGCCCTCAGGATGCAAGATGGACAAGACTTGCTCCTCCCATGTTGTTAGTTGTGGGGGAGGAGGTGGGGGTCCACCGCCAGTCCGCTGTACCACGATGAGGTGCCTGGATACCGTGGAACACACCTTCCACCGTAGGTCATTCCACCTCTTCCTGATGTCCTCCCTATTTCTTGGGTGCTGTCCCACAGCGTTGACCCTGTCCACTATTCTTTGCCATAGCTCCATCTTCCTGGCTATGGATGTGTGCTGTACCTGTGAGCCAAATAGCTGTGGCTCTACCCGGATGATTTCCTCCACCATGACCCTGAGCTCCTCCTCGGAGAAGCGGGGGTGTCTTTGGCGTGACATGGGGTGATGTAGGTGATGTGTGGGGTGGTGTATGTGTTGATGAGTGTGGTGAGTGTAGTGGTATGTGGTGTTTTGTGCTTGGATGTTGCGTGGATGATGGTGTTGTGTGCCTCTGTGTGATGGGGTTGTCTGTTCTGTGCTGTCTCTCTGCCCTTCTCTCTGAATTTTTGTGATAGGGGTTTGTGGGTGATGTGGGTGTGTGTTTTATATAGTATTGGGTGTGTGGGAGTGGTGTGTGTATGTGTGTCAGGTGTGTGTATTTCGAAATGTCCAATGTGGCAGTGTTTTGGAGATGTGTGTGTATTTTGAGCGCGGCAGTGTGTACCGCCAATGGAATACCGCGGTTGAAAGACCGCCGCGTGGATTCGTAGGTCGTAATGGCATTGGTGTGTTTCTGTTGGCGTGGAGGTGGAGGATGTGTTTCCGGCAGTTTCTCGCTGACCTTTGGTGTGGCGGTATTGTGTGGGTGTCTGAATTTCGGCGGATTCCGTGATGTGTGTCATTATAGCTGTGGCGGTCTACCGCGGCCGCGGCGGTGTATTGGCGGTCTTCTGCACGGCGATAAGCGCCTTATACTGCCAATGTTGTAATGACCCCCTTAGTATTTTGAATCAGAACTCTGGTTCTACTAATTGGATTTTCATGGTTTTGGTGTCAAATAATTTATTAAAATTGTCTCTATTATTCTAAATTTGTTCGGGATTTTTATTGTGTTGCATTTTCACTGTGTTGCTGTTTGGGTACTGCATAAATACTTTGTCTCTAAGTTTAGCCAGACTGCTTTTTGTGCCAAGTTACCCAGGTTTAAACACAGGTTAACTTATTGACTTTTTGTGGTTTGCCCTGCTCACACCTCAGTCAACGAACAACCCAATTTCTCACAATCTGTCCTTAAAAAGCAGTCCACAGACTCCTGGGGACCTACGACGCCTACTCAGTGGGTCTGCAAATGTTTAGAAAATGTAATATTATTAGGAGATTAATAACATTTATACACATAAAAATGCATCACTTGAAATTAGTGGCTAAAAAATAAGGCCCTTATTTATGGGGTTCTGACGTAGGGCAGCGCTGCAGATCAGCTTCCTGTGTTGCCCTACGCCAAGGCGAAAGAGCAAGAATGCACTGTTTATGCAATACGGTGCATTCCTACCATTTGCCCCTGTGCTGGAGCCATTTTGGCAGCCTAGGGCCAACACAGGCACTCTTGCACCATGGTGCAAGGGTGCATGAGTTGCATGTATGGTTGTTTTTGTGCAGGAATGGTCATCTTCCTGCACAAAACCAATCCTGAGAGGCGTTTTCCTCTTTCTATGTGTGCTGCAGAATGTAGAATGAAGAAGGGAGGGGCAACCTTCCCATTGCAATTAAAATTTCGATTTGTGCAATTGTTGTTTGTGCATTAAATACAAATATGTAATAATTTGTGCACTTGTTTGAAGAGCACTTGTGTCTGTGTTTTGGTGTATTGTATTGTTAGGAGGTTCAAGTCTTACAAATTCCCTAAGCGAAGGTCCTCACCTTTCGATCAATAATTCACTGAAGGTTTAACAGAAGTTAGACAGTTAAGGACCACCAGCCTAAATTGAACCTGCGTATTTCTAAATTATATAATAATTGCACAAGCACAGTTCTTAATGCAGTCGTCAAGAAGGTCCATGCCATGTGCCACCCCTTCGCCTGGTCCTGGCACTTTAGCACACAGCGCGTGCATCCTCGGATTCATGAGTAAAAGAGAAACTGCAAGTCCCAGAATATACCAAGGTATTGGCTAAAAAACACAGGAGTGGCTGAAGGCCCCATACAAGTCACAGGCCTCTGGGATGCCATGTTTGTGAAAACTTGGAAATGTACTGCCCACAGGCCGTTCCGTGCATCCGATGTCAATGTCAATGAGTATCATTCTTACTCACGGAGCTGAGAAAAGTGCAGCTGACGAAGACACTCATGGAAAGCAAGATTTGTTTTAGGAAACAAATATTTGCATCTTTACCCTCCATTCTTGTGGCAGCCTCTCACAGGCATTTTCTGCAGCTTGTTAGTAAGGTGAGATTTGGAGAGTGGAACCAACCACAATGCACAGGTTTCCAACACAGATGTAAAATGTTTAACATGTAAAAAATAAATCAGGAATGCCTGAAGTCACTGAATGCCATGTACCAAGTGCAGCCGGCACTTACCTTTTCCTTGTCCTCACTCTGAGATAGCAGCTCCATGCTGCAGGCTAAATTCCCAGGCTGAACAATCTTCAGGTTGTCCAGGTGATGGAGAATTAGTTCAGTCCTGCCAGCATCCTGCAGGGCCTCCATTGCCAGGGCATTCTTCTCTCCTTCTTGCATCTCAATCCTCCTGCGGCTGCTTTTCTCAGCTCTGGGAGGTCCTGGTTGGAGACCATGAGGAGTCGATCTCTGTCACCAGAGGGTGATGCGGGCTCCTATTGCAGATTTTATCAGGTTAAAATTACCAAAGGTGATACATTTCTGTTTTTACTGACTGTGTTGCTCCGGGTAGGAAGGAATCATATGGGCATCATTCTTGGTCATGCTCCTCAGAGGTGGTGCCTTCTTCAGGAAGAGTTTGCCACCAGTTCTCCAGAGAAGAAATGTAACAAGTCCAGCTTTGATCAACAACTTCTCACAGCAATGCCACCTTGAAGAAAAGTCCCTAAATCAGTCCTTAAAGACAGGCCCAATTTCTTTTCATTTGAAGGTGGGGGTCTCACAAAGTAGCTTTGAGGTCCACAAGACATGTTTGGTACCCATCTGTCGCCCGGAATTCTTCCATGCAGATTCCTCTGTCTCCAAACATGCTGCAGGATCTATCCTACAGATGGACATTCAGGGAGTGCAGCTGGGGGTACCACTTATCTCTTTGTGAGGTCAGGATGCAGGGAAACAGTGAAGCAGCTCAGGCTGAGAGGCTTTCAGCGAAGGTAAGGCAGTTATCACGGAGTGCTGGCCCTTACTAGATTCGGGCTGGGTGCCGGTGGAGGATGCGCTATTTAACAGTGCCCTGGCAGGGAACTCTTGCATGTCTAGCAAGACTGTGGCCATCTTGGACCTTCAGGTATAACTTTCCCCTGGGTCTATGACATCTTTTGCTAGGTAACAGTGCTACAGTGATACTGTAGCCAGTACCTCGCTACATGGATTTCGGGTTTCATTTGCAAGACGTATTGCTTCTGACTGGTTCCTTGTGCATAGAACCTTGATGGCTGGCCCTCACCATCCCTGAACTACTGTGCAAATGAGAAATGGAGACTATTCACTTGCTGTAGCAATCCAGGATGGAGAGATGACGGACGGATAGGTGAGAGAGAAAAGCTATATTAAAATTTACTCTTGCGCTCCACTCTCTATGAAGGTCAGGATCAGACGGACTGATTGACAGGAGTACTGGAGTTTGCCGTACAGGATGTAAAGAAGTAGAAAACCACAGGTGAATATAAAGTACGGATTGGTGGAATAATAGAGTAGTTCAATTAAGACTCAGGCTTACCATCTTCGGTGGCAAATGTTGCTGTGATGAACCACCTATAGCAGTGGTTCCCAACATTTTGACTTCACTTTATCATTACCGGAACCCAGGGAACCCCACTGATGGTGTAGTTTCTTCTGGTTTTAAAAGAGTACATGATGAATACCTCACCGGGAGCAGTTCTTGGATTTATAAGTGATACTAAGACAGTCCTGTTCCAACTGCATATGAAGATATCTTTTCTTATTTCTGCCTTTGGTTAAGGAGTAGGTTTTGCAAAGCGAAACCAGATAATGATTGAGTCTTTGTAGGAGGCAGGCTCTCTATATAGTGTACAAAAATGACGTGCACTGTGCAGAGACTCAAAGCAACCCCACCTTGGTATCCACAGGTAAAAAGAGACGACCTAATGCTCTATTTATGTGGTAGTGTGGGTGAGCAGTTAGGCTAATTCAGGAGATCTGCTAAGCATTTGCTGTACTCACAGTATCAATAAATGTGGCCACACACTGGGAAGAATAACTCAAGACCAATTTACATAAATACTTTAGATCAAGATCATCAATGCATTGTAAGTACTTCTTTACTTATGTTTTTTCAAAGTTTAGAAAATGTTCAGTTTTTGTGCGTAATTATGCACCATAGGAATCAATGGGAAAAACTTAAAAAATTCATATAAAATCAGGCAATGCTCTCATAAGTGTCACCTATTTTTAGGTCGAGGTCATCGAGATACCTGGCGGGCTAGCTGTAGAAGTTCAGGCACTTCCCGGTTCAAGTGGGAGCAGCAGCTGAAAGTCTTGAAGCTGGTGCACAACAGAGAAGAGGACCTCTTGGAAACACACTGCACAGGTTGACATACAGGTAAGCCCGGTGGGTCCCATTGGAGGGTGGAGATATCAAGGGGTTAAGAACCCCTAAAGTTCAACTGGTTTATTGATTCAGGGGCCAGGGATGCCGGGTGCCGCGCAGATAGGTCAGCCAGGAGTCGTGTGCCTTGTAGTCCTTGGAGCCAGGAGCAGGTCACTTGGAGGGTTGATTGCATGTCAGCAGGGCCATTCTGGAGTTCCTGGCTGGGGGAGGAGGTGTGCCACCTCCACCCAGGAAAGGCTTTGTGCTTTGGCTCCCGAGAGCTAAAGGCTCTCACCCCAGGAGTCCAGACTTGTGTCTGGTGGTGGCAGGCTGGATAGGACCAGTCAGCAACTATGCCAGGGCTGTTAGGTTTTGCAGGGGGCACCTCTAAGGTGCACTCTGGTTAAATTTTATTAAGAAATTCAACACTGGCATCAGTGTGGGGTTATTATTCTGAGTTGTTTGAGACCAAACAACTCCAGGGGGGCATCATGTAGCTGGGGAACTAGTAGTAACCCATGTCTAGCACATGCATTTGCTAAGTCTACCCTGTACACTTACTAAAGTCTTAAGGTTTTGTTCATGCACATGTATGCCCTCACATGCATTATAGTGCACCCTTCCTTAGGGCTGTAAGGTCTACCAGAGGGGTGACTTGCCTATATTGCATGAAGGGTTAGTGAGCATGGCAATGTGGGTGAGTGCCATGTTGAGTTTGCAATTTTAGATTCACCTTGTCATGCACTTGCAGTGGCAGCCTGCATGAGGCTGGTGTGGGGCCTCTCAGAGTGGTACAATTGGTGCTGCAGCTCTGGGGGGGGTCTTTTCAGTACCCATGCCCTAGGTACCAAAGGTACAGTTTACTAGGACTTACAAGTGTGGCTGAAGTGCCAAACATAGTTCAGTTTTAGGGAAAGAATTCTGGCCCTGGGAACCTGTTCTAAACCACATTATTTCCCAGGCAAAAAGTGGGGGGCTAACCATGTGAAAAGAGGTCCTTCCTCACAGTCTTGAGTTGAATAATCAAAAGTAATGGTCGAGCGCAAAGTTAAGGAGATGGTAATTGACTGATTACTCCAATCAGTGTGAGGGTTATGCTGCTAGAGCAGTGGTCTTCAAAGTGTGGGTTGCGACCCCCACGGGGTTCGTGAAGTCAATAAAAGGGGGTCGCGCATCCCGCACTTCGGCTGCCTGGATCTGCCTTGAACTGGAATCCAAAACGTTTGCTCTTCGTTTTGGATTCCAGAGAGTGGCATTTCATTCTGCATTCTCTCTGATTGGAGGACGTTGGAAATAATGAAACGTCATTGACAACTGTCCTCCAATCAGAGAGAATGCAGAATGAAAACAAGGAAATGCCGGGAACTGGGGCCATAATTACGAAGCTGTGCAATGCTTTGTAGAGGAGAATTTATTTTTCCCCGCTGCCTCGCACTCCGTCCTGCTGCCTTTCCTGGACTTCATCCCTGCAGAACTGGTAAGTAGCACATCTCTCCTTCACTATCTGCTGAAAACCAAATCGGCATTCTTCTATGAGATTTCATAATTCAAAGCAGGGGAGGTGTGAAAGCCCTCCTTCGATTCTTGCAGCATGGACACACTTTTAAAAACTTTACAGAGACCGGTATTTACAAAACAGTATTAATCAGTTCATTTGTATGGATGGCACTTTCATAACAATGTAAATATTAGTAATGTATTTCCCTTTAATAAAAAGATTAGGGCCCATATTTATACTTTTTTAGCGCCGCATTTACGTAGTTTTTTGACGCAAAATCGGCGCAAACTTACAAAATACAATTGTATTTTGTAAGTTTGCGCTGCTTTTGCGTCCAAAAATGACGCAAATGTGGCGCTAAAAAAGTATAAATGTGGGCCTAGGTTCGATCTGATGTGTGCTGCTTCTCAATTTGTGGGCAGTATATTTTCAATCAGGAAAAAAAAAACAGTAGCAGATTGCTGGTTCTTTGGATGTTTGTGGCAAGGTATATTTGCTATTTTTAGGATTGTAGGATGCTGGCCTTTAGATAGGAGCAAAACTTTGGGTTGTTATGTGCAGGTGTTGGGTTTTGGTTACGGATTGTGAATACCAGGGTGTTAGGTGCTGGTTGATATTTTGTTATGTGTTGGTTGTTGCATTGATATTTGCTGCTTTATGTGTACTCATGCTGCCAACCGCATTCTTCTTTATTGAATGTGCTAATTTTTTTTTGCAGAGTTCATAGGTGATGGTTTTTTAGGTCACTAGGTGCAGACCCTTGCATTGTTTGGTGCCATATTATGATGTATAATGTGAAAACATCCGTACGCACATGTAGTAAACCGTCTGGAGTAATGGGTTCACTGCAAGGCAAGACTCTGGCTGTATTTTTTAGTAACTTTTGAACAGCTTGTCCAGGGGCAAGAGGAAGCATTTTTTGTTAACATTTGCAGATTATGCAGCAGATAATTATTTGTCTTGCAAATGTGTAAAATTCTTAATTATGTGGAAAAGTAGAAAAAGAAAATTGCCTAATTCCAGTGCCCTGCCTATGGAGGACACAGAGTACCAGCATAGATTGGTAGTTTTCTTTTGGGTTGGCTCTTTACATTCAAAATCTAGACCTCTTGCCCCTGGACATCACCTGCATGCAGCTACCCATCCACCTCTGCTCCAGATAACCTGCTTATGCAGTGCTTAATTTGTAAATAAAAACGTGTCAGTGCCCAAAGCCCTCCTCTTCAACATGCGGCTGCTGCAATTTCTGATTTAATCACGTGGAAGGAACTGACTGTGCTATTTGTGTTTTTAAAGAAAATAAGAAGATTTTTTGAGACATTCTGAGAACTGCAAAGAGTTTTTTGAAAAAAGACAGCTATTCCGCATGTAGTAGCAAGTCTGAGTTATTCAGTAATATTGAACTTTGGAATTCTGTACCGTAGGTCAAACATACATTTGCCATGGATCGTTTCCTGCTGCAAAAAGATGGTAGGGCATTCAAACGAAAGGCTGAAACAGACAGTGAGAAAAGACCTGGAAAAATTAGGTCATATGATACCTCCTACCTGAATTTTGGATTCACCTGCATCACCATAAATGGCGAAATCAGGCCACAGTGTGTAGTTTGTGGCATGACCTTGGCTAACGAAAGTCTGAAACCAAACAAATTAAAGCGTCACTTGGAAACTGCACATGGGTTACTGGTAGGAAAAAATACAGTTTTTTTGCCAGAAAGCTGGAAGACATCATCCACCAAAAAGACACTGTGAAAAATCTGGTTTCCACGCCAACAAATGCCTTGACAGCATCTTACCAAGTGACATACCACATTGCCAAAAACAAAAAGCCTTTTACAGATGGGGAAAAAGTGATTCTTCCAGCAATTCTTGACATGGCCAGGACAATGCTTGGTGAAAAAGCAGCGGAGAAGTTTAAAATGGTACCCATCTCAGACACAACAGTTTGCCGTCGCATCTCTGACATGTCAGAGGACATCCACAGACAACTCATAGCACGCTTAAAATCCAGTTTGTTTGCTTTGCAATTGGATGAAGCAACTGACTTATCCAAGGAAGCTCATTTAATTGCTTATGTCCGATACTGCCACAAAACTGTAATATTGGAGGATTTTTTATTCTGTAAACCAATCAAGGGACATGCAACATCAGCAGCCCTGTTTGATATTCTCAATGACTTCCTGTGCTCCAATGACTTAAATTGGGAGAGCTGTGTTGGGATCTGTACCGATGGTGCTCCCTCCATGTGTGGGGCTAGGGCAGGCCTAAAAGGCAAAGTGCTGAAAGTGGCTCCTCATATTCTATGGACCCACTGTATGATACACCGGGAAGCCCTTGCAGTCCGAAACATGGATAGAGAACTTGGGGAAGTGTTGAATTCTGCTGTGAAAATTGTTAATTTCATAAAGGCACACCCAACTAGAGCTCGTCTGTTTGCAATTGTATATGCCGAAATGGGAGCCGAACATGATGGATTGCTTTTCCATACAGAAGTCCGATGGTTATCCAGAGGGAAGGTTCTGAATCGTATTTTTGAATTAAGAAACGAAGTACGACAGTTCCTTCTGGATGTGGACCCCTACAAAGCAGAACAGCTATGTAATCCCCGTTGGCTTGTGCTTTTAGCATACCTTGCAGACATCTTTGATAAATTAAATTCCTTGAATTTGTCTTTGCAAGGAGCTGAAAGTACGTCTTTCACCATGTACAAAAAAACATCTGCCTTCAAGAAGAAACTGGAGTTGTGGAGAAGACTAATTCAAGATGTCCTGCTTGAGGCATTCCCCTGTTTAGTAGAAGCTCTTGAGGACACAGGATATGAACTTGAAAGTGCTGCTGAGGTCATAATAAATCACTTGACTTCTCTCAGGGACAGTTTAGAAAAGTACTTTCCTGAGGAAACTGATCATGTCAATGACTGGGTCTTTCAACCTTTCCTAGTGGGTGCAGGTACTCGTCTTCCAGTGCACCTTCAGGAAGACCTAATTGAGGTCCAGAGTGACCGTAATCTCCAGATGCAGTTCAACAAAATCTCATTGGGAGAATTTTGGCTGGCAATATCTGAAGAACATTCAGGTTTGTCAAAAATTGCAGTCAAGGTTCTTCTGCCTTTTAGCTCATCATATTTATGTGAGATTGGGTTCTCATCATTGGCAGTATTAAAGACGAAGTACCGTTCAAGACTAGAGGTGGAGCACAACCTGAGGATGGCAGTAGCAAGAATACATCCACAAATTGACCGTCTCTCTGGAGAAAAACAGCCACACCCATCACACTAGTTCAGAAATGTGTTATCATCCAAATAAGTTTTGTTAAATTATGTTTTGATTGAGAAAAATAAAGTACCATTGCATATTTTTGGGCACTTCTTTTGGTAGATTTTTTGTTTGAACTGTGTAGTAAGTCTCTGACTCCAAACCACAGTCACCCACAAACCTTTGATTTGCTAAATACTGTCTACTAATATTCCCTTACCATAAAAATGATTTGCCATGGATATTGGGGGCGTTTATACTTGTCGCTGATGAGGAGTATCAAGTTCTAGAAAAACTTTTGACAGGAAGGGGTCCTCACACCTGAAAACTTTGACAAGGGGGTCCCGGCATCCAAAAGTTTGAAGACCTCTGTGCTAGAGCCTGTTTTGTTCTGAGGTTGATAGGAAAAGGTAATGCATCAATGAGATAAAAAATACCTATCACACATCGACTATGTAATGCAGATGTACTGTTGTGGGATGCAAGGGGAGAATTAGTCTTTGACGAAGGACGTTTTAATTGTGGATTCCAGTACCGGGTTAAAGTTATACTCTACATTTACACATACGGAAACTCAGAGTTACTCCATGTGTTACTTTTTGGAGGAACTTTGCAAAATGAGTGGGGTTCCACATGTGTATGTGTTCTGATTTACAGTTTACAATTAATCATCATACAAACAAATTTACGCATACAGGGTTTCGGTAGTAGGATATGGAGGAATATTTTCTTAAGAGCCTTGATAAAGTCCGTAATAGGATAAAACACGTGTCGGCTGAATTTTCTGGCTGTATTTTCAAATCAGATTGAACTTTACTACTACAACCAGGATTATTCCTGACTGAATCCTACAGCTGGACTGAACTCTATTTTCGCAAGCAGGACTATTACTGGATGGACTTACTATGGATACTATTGTTTGTGGTTGTTGTTTTGAATTATGTGTACGAAATGTGTATTGTGAGTGCATTGGTCTCAATGGATTGTATCTTTTAATGTGCATGTATATATCTATTAAAAGATTGTGTATATTTGTTTTGTCACATACAGGCCATTGTATAGGTTTTTTTCAGGATTGTTTTGCCATGATTATAGGAAGTATACATTTTGGTGACTCCAGCGGATGTAACAGTCAATTACGTATAGTTTTTGAGTGCTCCACATGTTTTTCTATGTATGCCTATTCCACATAGCCAGTTAGAGTTGCCATTTACTTTTGCTCATGCATTGAATCTCCTCAGGAGTCTCTTTCCTGCCAACAGGAAACTGTATTTGAGTCTGTATCATGAGATCCATGAAGCACCCACAAGCTCCTTCGTCAGCTACTTCCATTACAGTAAGTGGGCTTCCAAAATTAGTCAATAGAACTTGTAAATCTTTGTTGAGCTTTGATCTGTAGCATCGTCTATTACAGCAGTGTAACAACTAGGCCAATTCAATACCAAGCCCAATTTGTCTTTTAACTCATCTCTAAGTCATAGGTACAACACAGCAGTCTCAGCTTTATCAGTCCATGCAGCATCAAAAATCTATTGTGAAGTAAACGTCTGATTATCCTGTTTGGGGATACATAGGCCGGGCTGTGTTGCTTGAACAATGTTCCACTTTTCAAAGATTGCTTTAATTGAGTAGGAAGCTGACTCCAATTGTTGCCCATATAAAAGCATCTTATACAAAAGTATCAATCTTGGGGGAATTGTCTGAAAATGTCCTCCTTTGTTCAAGAAAACGATGGTCCAATGAAATATCCTACCCAGGTGTAACTACTTTCAATCTTTGCTTTTAGTTTTGCTTTGTTCCATCATTGAAAGGCTCCTGCAAAACCTGCCTTGTGGATTGGTCCCTTTCACAGGTATGGCCATACCTTGGAGTAGACTTCCTTTGGCCTTAAAGGCACAGTTTCCTGAGAAACATTTACAGCCTTCCTATTCTCTTCCTCTGTCTGTCTCTACAATCTCTGGCCTTCTGCCTTTTCTCTTTTTTAACTAGTACCAGGATACCCAGTACATAATTGTCATCTGTGCTTTACGAATTTATTA
The DNA here is from genome assembly GCF_031143425.1 of Pleurodeles waltl. Classification (NCBI taxonomy): domain Eukaryota; kingdom Metazoa; phylum Chordata; class Amphibia; order Caudata; family Salamandridae; genus Pleurodeles; species Pleurodeles waltl. The sequence goes on from NC_090437.1 coordinate 1,287,134,569, forward strand.
AATACTTAAAAAATACAAAAAATGCAGTGCAACATCTTAGGAAAGGTCTTGCTGCACATGTCATGAGTGTGTGAAGATCTTGCTGTCTTGTTGGCAGTCGTGGTTGGTCCATAGAGGGTGCAACCTGCCATCATCAGCGCGCAGGAGGATTGAAAAGCTGCTCTTTGCATCTCCAAGATCTAGAAATGTAAACAGATGAACTGACAGATTTGTCAGTGAACTTTGTTTTAATTCCTGTGCTGGTGACAGCAGAAGTGCAGCCTGGGGGAGGAGTGGACCAGACTCCATGGATTGTGCAAGTGTGAAGAGGGCTATTTATTTCAGCCCTCTTCACACATTTGCAAACCACAGACATGCTCTGCATGCCCTTTGCAGCCCAGCTTGTCTAAAAATCATACATTCACGGGCGGTGAGGCAAAATCACCCCAGGCCCTATTAAAAGTCAGGATGGAGCAGGGGTATAAAAAGGGTTAACCCACAGCTCTTTCTAGATTTCTGGTGGGGTTGTGATCAGCAGTTTGTGACGCGGCAAAAAAGAGCTGAATCGAGCCATCCAAGACGTCAAGAATCACCCAGGTAAGTCAATCAATCAGTCAGCACTTGTATAGTGCTGCACTGTCACCTGTAGGGGTATCTGGGCGCTCAGGGTGCAACGTATCCATCGAAAAGCCAGATCGTGAGTCTCTTTCTGAAGTTTGCAGGGAGGGTGCCTTTCAAAGATGGAGAGGAAGGTCGCTTCAGGTCTTTGCGGTGAAGTAGGCGAAGGAGCGGACTCCGCTGCCGCTGTGATGGATGCGGGGGTGTGAGGGTGGGCAGATGAGGAGGAGCGCAGATGTCTTGCTGGTACATGGAAGTTGCGTCGGTGGTTGGCGTAGGCCGGTTCTTGGTCGTATAGAGCTTTGTAGGCATGAGCTAGTGAGGTGTAGGCGTGAGTGAGTAAGTAACTTTGGAGATGTGAGTAAGTGAGGTAAGTAAATTATGAGAGGAATACTTGCAGGGCAGAATTCCGCTACAATGGGCACAGGGCTTACCTAGATTAAACACTGCCTTAAAATGGCACCTAACACAATCCCCCCATGTTGCCTGCAGTAATGATTCATTTTAGAGAGTTTCCTATGTTTCCCTCATACATGATAGTCATGCCGTCAATGCATGCTTTTAATAGATCTTCTGTAATCATTGTTAACATGACCTTTCGTTCTTTGTTTGCTTTAATTACCAGTGATTGGAAGTTGTAGAAATGGAAAAACGTTACTGCAGGAGCCCATAAATAAAGGGTCAGGAAAGAGGTGGTGAGTCATGAGGGCAAGACCTTGAAAAACAGAGTTTGACAGTCATTGTATGCATTTATTTCAAAATAAATCTGAAGCAATGAAATTGGCAGCAAACACATATGTGACAGTTAATTTGTTCCTGATTACCTAATTGGTCACAAAGTGGCAGCAATTGAAAATATCTTACAGGGTTAAGACACCTGATACAGAGATCTTTGTCTGCCCAGCAAATTTTATATTATTGGTAAAATAATTCCAGAGATTAATACAGATCAGGGAGAGTTATTTGTTTTGCCTCGTCAAAGTTTTGACTCAAAGTAGCACAGAGCGTTGATGTGCCTGCTGCAAGGCACACCGTGTAACATGCAGATCACAGATTATTTAGCTAGGAAAGCAGGCTACTGCTTCTGACACAGATCATTTTGTTACTTTCAGTTCATAAATTGCAATCCTTTTAATACAATTCAGTGAGCTATTTTCTGGCATCATAGTACTGCAAGCAAACACAAAGTCACAAGTTTAGATCCTTATTGCTTTTTCTCAATCTGTTGTTATTCAATGATTACAAAGACGTTTTCCTTTGGGAAGTGATGATCTTGTTAGCACAGACAACCACAATCACTGTATTACATTTTATATTCTGATTTTGTGTTCCCCCCCCATTCAGTCTTAACATATAGGGGGTCATTCTGACCCCGGCGGTCTAAGACCGCCGGGGCCAGGGTCGGCGGGAGCACCGCCGACAGGCCGGCGGTGCCCCGCAGGGCATTCTGACCGCGGCGGTTCGGCCGCGGTCAGAAGAGGCAAACCGGCGGTCTCCCGCCGGTTTACCGCTGCCCTTAGAATCCCCCATGGCGGCGCAGCTTGCTGCGCCGCCATGGGGGATTCTGACACCCCCTACCGCCATCCTGTTCCTGGCGGTTCGCCCGCCAGGAACAGGATGGCGGTAGGGGGTGCTGCGGGGCCCCTGGGGGCCCCTGCCGTGCCCATGCCAATGGCATGGGCACGGCAGGGGCCCCCGTAAGAGGGCCCCGCAAAGTATTTCAGTGTCTGCTAAGCAGACACTGAAATACGCGACGGGTGCAACTGCACCCGTCGCACCCCTGCAACTCCGCCGGCTCAATTCTGAGCCGGCGTCCTCGTTGCAGGGGCATTTCCTCTGGGCCGGCGGGTGCTCTTTTGGAGAGCGCCCGCCGGCCCAGAGGAAATGTCTAAATGGCCGCCGCGGTCTTTTGACCGCGGTGCGGTCATTCAGCGGCGGTACCTTGGCGGACGGCCTCCGCCGTCCGCCAGGGTCATAATCAGGCCCATAGGGTCTCATTACGACTTTGGTGGTCTTTTCGAAAGACTGCTGCGGCCGCCGCCGGCCAAAAGACCACCATGCTGGTGGTCATCCGACCGCCATACTAAGACTCACACACTGAAGACTGACGAAAATCAGCCAAAAATCTGAGACCCCCAGGACACTGGAGGGCGGGAAAGAGGAGGTTCCACCACCAGCACGGCCAGCCCAACAACTTTCTATTCACCACACCATGAGCCACAAATCACCAAAGCGGTCCTTCCAGGGCAGAAAACCTTTGGTGGAGCGAACCGCCGCGTTCAAACACTCACTACAGACAGAACACCACACCACATTGGCTAGTTTGAATACCTCACACCTAATACCCATACACACACCAGACACACCTACTCACTGCACTATATAACACACTCCCAAACAACAAACAATCCTTTGCAGCCAAAACGACATTCATTGACACCAAGGAGCGCTTGTTCACCATAAGCACATACACACTTCATACTCAGCACATACCACACAACTGTACGCTCAACACAATACACGCATCACGACTACACACAAACACCACAACCAACCATCACAAACAACCAAACACCCCCACCTCACCAAGCACCCTACACTGCACCCTTACACACACACAACATCCAACCCCACCCACAACACAACCACCACCATGTCCCATCAAAAGCACCCATGCTTCACAGGTGATGAGTTGAGGGTCATGGTCGATGAAATTGTCAGGGTAGAGCCACAACTGTTTGGAGCACAGGTCCAGCAAACCTCTATTGGCAGAGAATTGTCGACATGGTGAACTCAGAAGGCAAGCATCCATGCACAAGGGAGGACATCAGGAAGAGGTGCAATGACCTAGGGGGGAAGTTGTATTCCATGACATCAAGACACCAAACTGCCGTACAGAAGACTGGAGGTGGACCCCCACGTCCTCCCCCAGAGTGTAAATCATGGGAGGAGAAAGTCTTGGACAGACTGCATCCAGAGGGCCTGACTCCCACAAAACACTAGCCCATCTACACCAAAACCTACTATGTCCACTTCACAGCACAACCTTTGCATGTATGACTATTGCACTAGCTACACCAACTGGATGCTTCAACTGAGGACCACTACATGGCAATGACAGCAATGCAATGGCATTACACAATGCCAAACAAGGCCAAACACAGCCACAGTACTGCACCAAACCAAATGAACACCTATCCAGATCTACAACCCTGAAATGGACTGAGCATAGGCTAGAAATTAAGAAGGTAACCCCTATGCACCAAATGCACACACAGGACTAGTTAACATGCATATACACATGCCCTCCCCCCACTTGGATCCCATGCGCAATGTACAGCCATCCCTACTCACATCTAGCAAGCCTGATTTGCCACAAGCAAACAGGGCACATCTGCCATGTGAACCATCACACAGGACCTGATGTCACCCACCCACCAAAGGTTACCTACCCAGATTGACCCCAATTCTCAATGGAGCATGGTACACATGTCACAATCCACTATCCACAAACAATGTATACAGTGCAGCATCTGCCAATCATCGGAATCATGTCAAGACACTGTATGCATCAGACAAACAGACTACTAATCACCTCCATCATGCAACTCTCTCTCACTCCATCCACAGGTACCCCTGCTGCTACCACAATGGAGATGATGCCAGAGACACCCAGCCCTCCTCAGGATGAAGGCCCCAGTGAGGACAATGCCTCTGGATGTCTGGATGTTGATGACTTACCTGGCCCATCTGGGACACCTGGTCAGTCCACCACTCCCTGCCTCACCCTGCCCACATCAACTCCCCCCCACCCTGTGGCATCAACAGAACATCCAATCCTTCGCCTCCAAACTTGTGTCCCAAGGACAGTTCAATCAATAGTGTACCCCAGAGTACAAGGACCTGAGTCGCCCCCTCACACCTAAGACAATGAAGGTCCTGGTGACAGTGGGAGTGGGCACACCCTGCCAGGGGCACAGACACAGGGGGCAGGGGGCATGGGAGGGAACCTGTGGGCCAAAGGGTGGGCCTCCAAGGGACTCAACTGACCAGGAAACTATCTTCCAAGTCCTGGGAGCATACCAACAATTCCAGTACAGGATGGGCCAGATTATCGCCATGTTGGGGGGAAACCAAAGGCGGCACAGGGAATACCACCAGGAGGTAATGCAGCAGTGGCAGGGCATAATGCTACCGTGGCCTCCATTGCAGGGGTGCTCAGGGACCTCAACACCACCCTGCGTGCTTCCTCCGCCCACCAGCAGGCCCCTTCCACTAGCCACACAACAACTGAGCCATCCACATCTGCTGCAGCTAGTGGAATGGAGGCCCTGCAAGGGAAACCACAGGCCTCTGGCACACCTCCCTCTGTAGCTGATGAACCCCCCAACAAACGTGGACGTCTATCTAGAAATCTGGCAGGAGCAGATGCCATGACAAAACCCACTGCCAGGGAGTGTAACTGCATATGTGTCTTTATTTGAACATGTACAATTGTTTTGTCAGCAAAATGTGATGTGGGTATGCCCCCCTAAACTAACAGGCAGTGTAATGGACAGCAGAAGGAGGCATCCTCTGCAGGAGACACAGTGCAACAGATATGTCCCAGGGCAGATGTAAGGAAGTCACTAGTCCAGCAACACACTACAGTGAAATCACTCATCCAACCTGCAAAAGTGACCATGTGTAGGAAAATGCCACTGTTGGCATGGTCACCCCCCGCTTTTTTCCTAGTGTTAATGCCAGCTTTGATTGGAAGTGTGCTGGGGCCCTGCTAACCAGGCCCCAGCACCAGTGTTCTTTCCCTAAAACTGTACCTTTGTTTCCACAATTGGCACGGCCCTGGCCCACAGTTCAGTCCCTTGTAAAAGGTACCCCTGGTACCAAGGGCCCTGTGGCCAGGGAAGGTCCCTAAGGGCTGCAGCATGTATTATGCCACCCTCAGGGAACCCTCACTCAGTCATGAACACTGCTTTGCAGCTTGTGTGTACTAGTGGGAAAAAAGACAAAGTCGACATGCCACTCCCCTCAGAGTGCCATGCCCACAAACCATTGCCTGTGGCATAGGTAAGTCACCCTTCTAGCAGGCCTTATAGACCTAAGGCAGGGTGCACTATATCACAGGTGAGGGCATAGCTGCATGAGCACTATGCCCCTATAGTGTCTAAGTCAATTCTTAGACATTGTAAGTGCAGGGTAGCCATACTGAGCATATGGTCTGGGAGTTTGTCATTACGAACTCCACAGCACTATAATGGCTACACTGAATACTGGGAAGTTTGGTATCAAACTTCTCAGCACAATAAACCCACACTGATGGGATTTATTGAAAAATGCACACAGAAGGCATCTTTGAGATGCCCCCTGTATTTTAGCCCAAGTGCTAATGCTAGTCTGACCGGTCTGTTCCAGCCTGCCACTTCCAGACAGGTTTGTGACCACATGGGGTGAGTGCCTTTGTGCACTCTGTGGTCAGAAACACAGCCTGTCCTGGGTGGAGGTGCTTCACACCTCCCCCTGCAGGAACTGTAACACCTGGCGGTAAGCCACAAAGGCTCAAGCATGGTGTAACAGTGGCCCAGGGCACTCCAGCTAGTGGAGATGCCCGCCCCCCGGACTAGCCCTCACGTTTGGCGGCAAGTCCGGAGGGATAATGAGAAAAACAAGGAGGAGTCACCCCCTCAGCCAGGACCACCCCTAAGGTGTCCAGAGCTGAAGTGACCCCCTCCTTGAGAAATCCTCCATCTTGCTTTGGAGGATTAGGACCAATAGGGATAGGGATGTGCCCCCCTTTCCCGGAGGGAGTGGGCATACAGAGGGTGTAGCCACCCTCAGGGACAGTAGTCATTGGCTACTGTCCTCTGACCCTAACACACCCCTAAATTTAGTATTTAGGGGCAACCCTGAGCCCAGCTCTTCAGATTCCTGATGACCTCAAGAAAGAAGAAGGACTGCTGATCTGAAAACCCCGCAGAGGAAGAGAAGGAAACAACAACTGACTTGGCCCCAGCCCTACCGGCCCGTCTCCTGTTTCAAAAAGCTGCAAGAAAAGAAGCAACGCATTCTGCAGGACCAGAGAATCATGGAAAGCCTCAAGGGGACTGCCTGCATTACCAAACCAAGAAACTCCTGTGGACAGCGGACCTGTCCAAAAAGAAGACAAAGAAACCATCTTTAAAGGGACTCCCACCTCACTCCAGAAGCGTGAGTCCAACTACTCTGCACCCGACGCCCCCGGCTCTTGTCCAGAGAAACCAACTAGCCAGAGAGGATCCCCAGGCGACTCCGATGACATGTCCACCCTGGGCTGACCTCCCTACACCCCCACGATGAAGCCAATAGAAGGAATCCCTAGGACCCCCCTGACCACAACTGCTTGGGATGAAGATATCCGTCGCCTGGATAGGCATTGCACCCGCAGCCCCCAGGCCCGAGAGAAACTGACCACCGGTTCAGCAACGACCAGTAGGCGACCCTTGCCCAGTGGTGGCTTGCCCGAAAGGCCCCCATGTGCCCTGCCTGCAGCGCGTAAGTGATCCCCGGGTCTATTGAGAACACAACGCCCTGTTTGTACACTGCACCCAGCCACCCCCGTGCCACTGAGGGTGTGGTTTTTGTGCCTTCTTGGGGGCCCCTCCAGTACTCCTCCAAACCCACCTGGTCTGCTCTCTGACAACGCAGGTACTTACCTGCAAGCAGACCGGGACCAGAGTACCCCGTCTCCATAGACGCCCACGTTATTTTGGCTCCTGTTTGACCTCTGCACCTAACCGGCCCTGTGTTGCTGGTGCTGGGTGTTTGGCGTTACCTTGAACCCCCAACGGTGGGCTACCTATGCCCCGGAGATTGAACCCATATATTTGTTACTTACCTCAAAAACTGTACTTTACTTACCTCCCCCAGGATCTGTTGAAAATTGAAGTGTCCACTTTTAAAATAGCTTTTTGTCATTTTAAAGAAAACTGTGTACATTGTTGATTCCATTCAAAGTTCTAAGTATTACTACGTAAAGTACCTTTCATTTAATGTACTTACCTGCTAAATGAATGTTGTAGTTCAGAAATAAATTAACAAAAGAATATTTTTCTATATAAAAACCTATTGGTCTGGAGTTAAGTCACTGAGGGGGTTATTCTAACTTTGGAGGAGGTGTTAATCCGTCCCAAAAGTGACGGAAAAGTGACGGATTTACCACCAGCCGTATTACGAGTCCATTATATCGTATGGAACTCGTAATACGGCTGGTGGTATATCCGTCACTTTACCGTCACTTTTGGGACGGATTAACACTCCTCCAAAGTTAGAATAACCCCCTGAGTGTGTGTTTTCACATATTGCTTGTGTGTGTACAACAAATGCTGAATACTACCCTCTGATAAGCTTAACTGCTCGACCACACTACCACAAATATAGCATTAGTATTATCTATTATTGCCTCTGTCAAGCCTCTTGGGGAAACCCTGGACTCTGTGCACACTATGGCCCTCATTACAACCCTGGCGGTCGGCGATAAAGCGGTGGTAATACCGCCAACAGGCTGGCTGTAAAAAAAACTGGATTATGACCACGGCGGTAACTGCCAACACAGACAGCCACTTTAACAAACCGACCGCCAGGGTGGTAACGGCTGCTGGGCTGGAGACTTCGGTCTCCAGCCAGGCGGCCGTTACAATCCCACCCTCGGGATTATGACCCCGTCTACCACCATGGTTTTCGTTGCAAGCGTGCTGCCACGAAAACCATGGCGGTAGGCACTATCAGTGCCAGGGAATTCCTTCCCTGGCACTGATAGGGGTCTCCCCCGCCCCCCTCCCCTTCCCAAAGTCCATTCCCACCCCCGCACATTTACACACCCACATGTGCACGCATATACACATATACACGCACGCATACCCACATCCACCCACGCATGCACACATACATTCCCACACGCCAGAACACACATCAACATACTTTGGCGCACACACGCATTCACTACACACAACATACACGTACACTTATATTCAGTCATTCTCGCACTCATTCAACGTGACTCACACCTGCATGCATGCATACCTAAACATACACACACACCCCTTCACACACACAACACCCCCCGCCCCGTCTCCCGTCGGAGAACCCAAATTACTTGCTTGCAGGGGTCCTCCGGCAGGAGACGGGATGCGGCGCTGCTGTCAGCAGTAGCGTCCGCCAGCAAAACACCGCCAGGCCGTATCATTGCTCATGATACAGTCGGTGGTGTTTTGCTGGCGTGGCCGTGCTGCTGACAGCGGCGCCACCTTACCGCCGTCTGCCACCATGACTGTCAGCGGTATTCCGCCAGCCTTCTGGCGGAATACCGTTGACGGTCATAATATGTGTGGCTCGCTGGTAGCCACGGCGACGGTATGTTGGCGCCCATTGCCGTGGTGGTAGGCAGCAGTTACCCCCAAAGTTGTAATGTGGGCCTATATCTCATCTTGATATAGTATATACAGAGCCAGCTTCCTACACCATGGCACAGAGTTATATCAGGATAGAAGGCATGGTGCAACACAAAGCACGTATGCAGTACACAGTTATCCAGCCCATTGTAGATTGCCACCAAAGCAGGGCAGAACAGATGACATTTCTACATCCCCAATCACAGAAAATACATGACAATACACTGTAACTGCCACCTGTCATGTTCAAAACTCCATTTTGTGTGCAGTTACCAACGGCTAATGAGCATGAATGCCTCAAACCATAGGTAGCAGAGGGACTGATTTACAGAACACAGTCAGTGGGTGGAATAATATAAGGAATTGAGAATGCAGGACACATAGCTCAACACAGGTTTGTCCATAGGAGATGGAAAACTAGCAACCTGCAGTGAGTACACATGTTAGATAAGATACATGTCAACTCAGCACCTCACATTCAAGTACTCACCTCCAATACACACAGAGGGATAGGAACACCACTGATTAAACTAATCAGGGGGACCATTGTCAGCAATCAATGTGGATACACATTACTTGCAAATACACAGTCAGCATACCTGTATGTCGCTGAAAGTACTGATTGATGAGCTCTGTCCTAGAGTCAGCTGTACCATCCTCTTCTGCCTCCTCATCACTATCCATGTCTGCATCACCAGCCACTGTTCTAGCTGCCTTGTCATCATCAGCTAGCAATGGTATCTGACTTCTCAGGGCAGGATTGTGGAGCATGCAGCAGGCAACTATGATTTGCCACACCTTTTGGGGACTGTAGATGAGGGCACCTCCAGAGACACCCAGGCACCTGAACCTGGCTTTCAGAAGGCCAAATGTCCTTTCAGTTACATGCCTCGTCCTGCTGTGGGCCTCATTGAAACAGAGTTCCTCTTCTGTGGCAGGGTACCTCACTGGTGTCAACAGCCAGCGAACGTTAGGATAGCAAGAGTCACCTGTGTGCATAAAGGTAGGACCAGTTACAATGCAGGTACAGCCACAGGGAAAAATCTGATCACAGGTGCCATAACAGAGACACACATCCAAATGCATGCATACCAATGCAGTCGTGCCATCATGTCTGTTCCTCAGAATGTAGGAGCCATGCACAGATCCTGGAACTTGGCTGTCAACTGTGCGATGTACTTGTCTGCCAGACACACCACCTGGCCATTGATCAAGTGATATTTTTTCCTGTTCCTGTACATCTGTTAATTCGCAATGGGAGACCAAGGCTATATGGGTGCCGTCTATGGCTCCTATCACATGAGGGATGTGTACCACATCACAGAAGTCTGCCTTCACATAGACCAAATCTCTACATTGGGGGAACCTGATGTAGCTGTCCAGGTGTTTCAATGAAGCACGCAATACATCCTTCAACACAAGACTGAACATGGGCTATGACATCCCTGTTGTCAAGCCCACTGTATTCTGAAAGGACCCACTGGCAAAAAAGTGTAGCACTGACAAGACTTGTACTGTGGGAGGGATGGCATAGGGATTGCGTATGGCAGGTAGGAGATCAGGCTCCAACTGGCTACACAGATCCAGACGATATGTCTGGATGATATGCCTGTCCTCCATGGTTGCAAGGTCAATTAGTAGCGGTACACAGGTGCGTGTTTCAATCTCCTCATGGCAGGGTATCTAGGATAGAGAGTAGAAAATGTGTACCCAGTGATGAGTACTTCACACATGTAAGCAGTACATGTCATCATTGCAGACACTGAACACTGTAGACATGCCTCGCACTGCTGACACATACCATTATGGGCAAGCTGAAGTGTCACAGTGACATGCATGTCACATGTATTGGCTAAACTATGATGGCACAACACAGGCCTACTCCGCACTTTGCACATAAATGTGTATGACACAATTATTTAGGGACTGCAAGGCATGATACGTGCACAAAATGGCATCCGCCTGCCCTGTTGCACAGTTGGAAGTGACCTAAGTCCGCCGGCGTATGTTGTCATGGTGGTAGGCAGTCGCAACCACCGTACAACTTCTCATTGGATAACAATGCTGCCAATGGGGGATTGGGACCAACAGCGATCACCGCCGGCGGTGATGGTCCTGTACGTGGCAGCAGTGACCACCATTGTCTGCAGCCTTGCTCACTTGCCTCCTAACACTCTTGCAAGCAAGACCTCCACGAGCTGAGCTGCTGTGACCTGTCTCTGGGAGCCATAATGCCACATCCTGTAGGTGACAGGGCTCCAGCCTTCACCCCAGACGAGCTGGTGATGCTTGTGGACAGGGTCCTACCTCTGTATGGGGGCACCAGAGAAGCAGGTGAGTCCAATGCCATGGTCTTGTGTGGTAGGGCCGTGTGTAATGGTGTGAGGGGTAAGTGTACTGGGGAGGGAGTACATGCATGCAGGGGACATGGAGTAGAGGTGTGTGAGCCGAGAGAGAGGGTATGTGTTGGCTCTTGGTGAGTCAGATGTGTATTGTCCACTGCTGTTTGTATGGGACATGTGTACTTGACTTTCTCCGCAGTCTGTGTCATCCATGCAGGTGAACGCCCATGAGGAAAAAAGGGTCTGGCGTGCCATCGCCAAGCAAGTGCAGACCCTGGGGGTCCACTGCTGGCGGAGCACCCACTGCAGAAAGCAGTGGGAGGACCTGAGACACTGGGCCAGGAAGACCACAGAGGTCCAGCTGGGGATGTCCTCCCAACGAGGGAGGGATGTCCATAGGACCCTGACCCCCCCCTAATGGCCCGCATTTTGGCGGTGGCCTACCCTGAGGGGGATGGGCGTTTGAGGCCAGCATAGCAGCCACAAGGGCGTGAGCATAGATTGGATCCTGGCACTTGGCTGGGCTTAATAGGGATATTGTGCCTTACTGCAGGCAAAGTGACATTGTTGTAATGACATCCTGTGTATCGTCTATTGGAAATGGGTATTATGCACCCTAGCTGATTATAGATAGTAGATGTGTTGGTATGCTTTACTGTAGGTGGATGTACATCTCCCATTAAAATACATCTCCATGTCTGGAATGTAGAGATGCTCATATGATGTTGCCACGTGTGTGAGACCATCCTGCCTATGGAAAGGATGTCTGTATTAGTATCACCCCAAGCATTGAGTATCACCAGCTCCATCCATCTGAATTAGGGACTTTGAGGTGTCAGTCCACTCCCATCGGTGTGGCATACCTGTATATGCTACTGTATGACTCTGGTTTTCTCAAAGGGACTGAATACTTCATGTACTGGGAATGTTTTTGACTGACTGGGGGGCTGCCCTCTAAGTCCCACTACAGATATGGCCTTCATGGGATAGGATCATTGATTTGATAGTTGTATTGTCATATATAGGTGAACTGCTGACTGTAGGGTATGTGAAGTTAGGCTAACTGGGAAATTAATACATATACAATCGATGAGTTCTGGTTGCACACATAATGCATTCCTAGGTGCAATACTTGTGGGGAAGTTACCGTTACACCAATGGAATGGTACTAAAGGTGGTAAGTGCCTTGACAGGTCTTGCTTATGTCTGCATGGTATGTTAATGGGTTGGATGTCAATGGCCTACCAATTGATGTGGTACATTGCAGAGATACTTCCTACATCTTGTCCTAATGGTAAGTCGGGGGCACATCTGATGGGCTGTGACTTTTTTGCTTGCCTTGGCCAAGCTAAGGTGGCAGATTAGGAGAGGCTGGCCTATTGCATGTCACATGGCATGTAGATGTGATTCTAATATTGCAGTTAGTCTCCCCTGGCTGGCTCATGTAGTAGTGGGATGTGTAAGTGGTGTACAGGCAGTAGTATCGGTCCATTTGTGTCTAATGCATCCTGACATTCACCCTCTGAGATGTGTGTTGTCTGACCTCTGTTCCAGGTATTGTCATTTCTGGAACGGTGTTTGAGTGTGGAGTTGTCATGTTGTGCAGTCTGATAGGTGTGACTGCATGTGTGGTTGCATTGTAAGTGGACCATGATGTAATATGTGTGTTCCTGAAGTACATCTGGTATGCCTCTGCACTCAGTGATTGAGTATGGATGTGTCATATGTGCTAGATGGATTTTCTGATGCACTTAGCAATAAGATCAGTTGTGACATATATGTGTTTGGTGTCTGCTGATCTGGCTGTATGATTGGATCGGACTATTCTAATGGCTATACCACAGTCTCTCATTTTACACATCAGATGTCAACTGTTTGGGTGTCTGTCTTGTAATGGCTAAATCAGTGTTGATTTCCTTATTGGCATCACTGTACAGAGTGGTCTGGCAGGTAATGTGACAGGCAGGTGCAGTGTGGTCTGTGAGTGGAGTTGTCTTCAATGTTATGGATATGTTACAGAGGGCATGGATTGACCATGTGTTGTTACAGTAGTGGCCAGTAGCGTTTTGTTCAGTCAGCTGGATATCCAATGGCTGATAGGGGCATAGAGGCTGATAGGGGCATGGAGAGGTATGACGTGTATTCAGACATACTATTGATAGGGCATCCAGGGCATGCTGTGCCAATAGGAGTGGCTTTGATAGTCATCATGTGGATGGCTCTAGTTGTGCTGTTCTACTTAGGTATTGATGTAGGAGTGGTTGCAATACAGATGTGAGTTGTAGGGACGTGTTGTGACATGATGTAGGTAATGTATAACGGCACCTGCAATGTCCTATCCCGGATAAGTATTATCACAGAAGTGCTTGTTAACCAGTGTGTATAAGAGTTATATATTAATCCATTTTCACCCTATCTTTCTTCCTGTCTCTCCCTCCCTCTCTCTCTATTTTTGTACATCATCATTGTCAGGAGAAGGGACACAGGCAAGAGGGGAAGCAGCAGCCCATGGGGCCCAGGAAGTTGAAACCAGCAAGGCATAGAGACCCAGTGGAATGGAGGGCGAGGGGAGTGCCAGGGGGAGACCGGATCTACCACTTCTTCTTCAGAATCCTCCTCCAGTGGACACTCCCTGGCAGCGGCGGACCCATCTGGGACCACCCCAGCACCATCATTGTCTGACACCCCCCTTACTAGCACCGCACTTCCTGTAGCTCCCCACCCAGTTGCCCGTGCCCGCTCACCCAGGAGGGTGGGCATCTCTTTCGCCGCAGGTACCTCTGCTCCTGTCCCAGGCAGCCCGCCTGCCCTCAGTGAGGAGGCTATTGACCTCCTAAGGTTCATCTCTGTGGGTCAGTCCAGCACCGTGAATGCCATCCAGGGACTGGTAGCTCAAGTCCAACAGAGCAGCGCCTTCCTGGAAGGCATTCACGGTGCCCTGGTTGGCCTCCAGAGATACTTTTGGGCTCTGGCCTCCTCACTGATGGCAGCCAGTATCCCTTTGTCTACCGTTCCCCCCTCCACCTACCTCTTCCCAATCCCAAACCCCTCTTTCCAAACCCATCCAAAGCACACATACACTCAGGCATGCATCCACCTCAACAGACAAGGTTGCCACTGACAAGCACAAGCACCACAAGACCCACCGCCAGCATGCACACAAACAACACCCACCTGCAGACACAACAACATGCACTACCTACACTGACTCCCCCACCACTCCTCGTTCACAGACACTACACCTGACGCACCTGAAGCCACCACACCATCATTCGCGGATCCAGCCACAACACTTGTCTTACCCATAGTCATCACAATATCAGACCCTCATAAATTTAAGGTTCCCAGTCACCACATCTGCTCCCACCACAACCACCGGCACCCCCACAGTTAGCACATGTACCATATCTGCAGACACCACCCCCACAGACAGTCACCCATCCAGCATGGCATTTCACTGCACCTCCTCCCACTCCTCCCAAGGCACTTAAATGCCTGCCCACCTAAGAAACACCCAGCACCCACAAGCATTCCACACACGCACTTGCACCCAAAACATCCAAACCGACACATCTTACTACCACTCACTCTCCCTCCTCTCCCAAACTCTTTTGCCATGACCACCCCCATGTGTCAAAAAAGAATTTCTGCATGGAGTTTTCCTTATTCCCTGCTCCTCTCCCACCCTGCAATACCACAAACGTTCTTTCTCCCTCCCCAAGTCTAGCCCTTCCACCTCCAAGTCCTCCCCTGCCCCTCCTCATAGTGCCCAAGCTGCTTCCCCTGCCAAGAAGTCAACCCCTCCCAAACCCAGGCCCAAGGTTCCCCGTCCAAATCCCAAGCCCAAGGACCCCCCTCCCAAACCCAGGCCCAAGGAGAACCCCTCCAAACCCAAGCCAAATCCCCCCTCTGCCCCCCAAGGTGTCTGCCTGCCCCCTTGATGTCCCACCCATGTGGAGGTCATTTTGCAGCAGTCAGGACTCAAGTTGGGGCTGTATTAGGTGCCATTTGAGCCTTTGCCACTTCGAACTGGCCATTAGCATTTTACTTGTACATAGTTTGTTTTAATATTTTCTTATTTATTAATACATCTGGATCAGCATGTTGTTGGATTCGATGTTTACATACTTGCCCTGCCTTTCTTTCTACATGGCAGTTTAGTGTTTGTGGACTTTGGTTTGTTTGTTTGTGACTTGTGTGTGTTGGTTGTGCCAGCTGTTGTGCCTGGGCTGCATGTGTGGGTGTGGCCCTGCCATCTGTGCCGCTGTCATTGCTGTGTATTGAGTGTAAGATATGATTGTGTTTTTACATGCACGCATGTAGCTAAATTGTCCAGTGTTTTTGTAGAAATATGTAATAGTTGAGTTGTGTGCCCTTGTGTGGTTGTTGTGTGTGCGTCCGTGTGTGTGGTGATGGCTATGTCATACGCGTTGTGTGTGGGTTCGTGTGTTGTGATGTCGCCACTGTGAATGTGTAACATGGTTGTCTGGTGTTGTCATGTGTTGTTGTCAGTATGTGTAGTCATATGGAGGTGTGCAATGACATTGCTTGGCGTAGCATGTGTGTAGTTGCGGTTGTGTTGTTGTGTTTATTGGTGCTGTTGTGGATGGTTTTGTGAGACAGTGGCGGTGCTGTGTATTTGGGTTGGTGTGTGTATGGCACATGTGTGTGGCCGTGGTGTGTATAGTATGGATGTGTGTGTGTAGTATGGATGTGCATGTGTGTATATGTTGGTGTGTGTGTATGTGCATACGGGTGTGTGGTAAGGTGTGTGTCACCATCACCTGCCGTCCCGGATGTGTATGTTGTATGTGCTGGGTAGTTTGGGTTTACCCTCCAGTGTGTGGTAGGTGTGTACACTCACGGTTGTTGTCTTAGTTGCTGGTTCCGGAGTCGTTGTATGAGCAGGAGCAGAGGGAGGTCTTCCAGTTCAGATTCCATGGCGGCTCCAGTCATGTACGTGTTCCTGAAGGTGAGTGTCCCCTGTTATAGAGTTGGTTTACGCCAGTGTTTTCGTGGTGGTGCGACCGCTGCAGAAACCTTGGCGGTGTGCAGCCTCGTAATATATCCGGCGGAAACATGGTCCCCGCCGGCCTGAAGGTGCCTACAGCTGTCCATGTTGGCATGTCCGCACTGGCGGTACCTGTTGTTGTTTGGCTGTCTTCTGTTGGGAAGACCACCATGCTCATAATTTGGCGGTCTTCACCGCCGGGCTGTTGGCGGTATGACTGCCGCCGCCAACATGGCGGTTCTGGGACCGCCAAACTTGGAATGACCCCCATAATGCCTACAAGTATGGATGATATGTGATTCCTACACCCTATAACCCTCAATGTCTTGTGTAATATTTCCTGTACATTGATTTACACACTTCCATGATTTATTGTGTCTCTCTGTGTAATGAATGCACTTGGACACCCTAGCCTTAGATAAGTAGCCCTATACAAAAAATGTATTAACTAATTTAGTAGATAACAGTCAAATCTATATCACACTATTGAAAAAAAAATCAGTGCAAGAACTCTCTGCCAATTCCCACTGGGAGTCAGTCATGCTCCCTGTGCTCATTCCCTTGATAATATTTAGAGTGGCATATTTTAGCCCTACCACTTTCAAAGTTCACCAGCTGCCATTGCACTTCTTGTTTGTTAAATGCCAGTGGCCACAAGAACTAAGAATTGTCCTTAATAATCATGTGACACATACATGAGTAAGTTGATATGCATTGTTGGAGTAGATACTTACATGTACTCATCTCTGAATACTCTGTAAGTGTCTCTGAATATTACATGATGTCACAGTCCATGACTCCTCTGCAACTACCAGTCACTGAGAAGGAGAATTGAGGAGTCATTTCAGGCATCTGCACCTGGTGGAGTGTTGATGTACAAGTCAAAACGCAAATAATGAGCCACATTGAAACATGTTGCATGTCAGCATGCCCATAAGAGTGTCATCAAACAACAATGTACTGGGCAATTTACAAAGGGAAATTACACTTTTGAGGAAATCGATACATGTAACTTACTCTTACACTTTTGAGTAACCTTTCTACTTTTGGCTGTTCACAAAATCGAAGTGTAAAGTTACTCAAAAATTTAGACTTATACCGCTCCATCCTCTGAAAAAGAGGGTAAAGCCAAATTTACAAATGTAAGTTACTACATAAAAACAGTAGCAAGTCCACCACTACACTTAACCAAACACTGGTACTGCATTACCCTCTCATACAAAATAATGGAGATAGAAACTTCAAATAAAACCCCATACAAAATATTGTTAAATTAAATGATACAAAATATAAATGATTCAAAATATGAATAAATAGAATTTAGTTAAATTTAATTTATACACATAGTACATATCTGTGATTTAATTATAAAATATTTAATACATGTTTTCGAATTTGCTATAAATTATTATGAAGATATAATTAAATTACTTTTAATAAATTCGATACATCACTTTCAATTATTATTAATACATAATATGTTTTTTTACTTTTGGTGGGAATTTATTTTTTTAAACTCCACAAAAATAATTTTAATTTGAAATATTTACATGATTTTGAGCATTTAATTCCAAATTTAATTACTAATGCTGTCGAATTTTTATTTAATTCTATATTTAAAATAAATATAACAAATTAAATCACAATACTTTTTAACATTTAAATTTTTTTTAATTTTAATATTCCATATACTTTACAATGCAGGGATCTCCAGTCCCATGATGGAGTCTCCTTATGATGTGAAAATGTTTATGGCAAGTAAACCTACCTCACTTCGGTAATCTGGGGCCTCCAATTCTATGCCTCTTTGCCACCTGGGATTAACCTGATCTTCTTATAGCGCGCTTACCTCAGTGCTCCCAAATGCCTGTTCCATGTTCTGCGTGGGGTTTGTGGGAAAAGAATGCGAGGGCCTGGCATAAACCTGCTGAGGTGGCACAAGGCCTCACAGGGAATCACAAGTGTTTGTGTATTGCTGCATCCAGTATTGTGGGTGCAGTAATTCTGCAGGTGTTACCAGTGGCAAATCCTCCAGGAAGGGCACGCTTTAGTGCGACTGGTGCAGCAGCGCCTGGTGCTGACTTTGGTGGGTGGCGCGGTGTTTAAAAATAACTATTGGTTTAAAAGCAGGTGAACTCCCTTGTGTGTCCAGCAGTTTTCAGGCAAAAGTAAAAATGTCAAGATAACTCGTGATTAATGTTCCAACTGGTGAGAGATCGGAATTTTGCTTAGTAGCATTTTTGGCTTGGTTAATGCACCTGCTGCAAGGAACGTATACCATGCATATCACAAAACTGAGTGTGAGCAGGGCCGGTTTTAGCGCTGGTGGAGCCCTTTAGGACAGTCTTTTTTGACACCCCTTACCCCATGACCACTTCGGATTCACTCACTACCACCTGGCAAGAGTGCCCCTCATCTCTCCATAGCCCTCCTTTCACATACATTAATTTGTTTTAAAGCGCTTGTAAAGGCTGGTTTTACTAATCCACTCAGCTAATTCACATAAAATATAGTTCTGTTCTTTGCAGCAGGCACATTAACCCTCTCCGCTACTTTATGGGGAGTCCAAGCTGCCCCTGGACAAAACTCCGATGTCTCTCCCTAGCAGGAACATTAATTGTAAGAGGTATCTAGTCCTTTTAATTGTTTCCGGAAGGCTGGACACACTAGGAACTTTTCAGCAGGTGCTTTGAAATCGCAAGTTTCATAGGTTATTGCTAAACACAGCGCCCCCTTGAGGTCAGCGCACCCCAATCCAGGTCATCACCAGGCCGCTCGCACCGCCCTATAGCCGCCCTGAGTGTGAGTGAACTATGAGTAGCGCTATAAAATTGGAATGTATGTCAGAGAGGCTCTATGGAGAGACGAGGGGCACTGCTGGAAAGTGGTAGTGAGGGAATTAGTGGAAACGGCTGTCATGCTTGGAGCTGCTAAAAAAAGACTTTCACACCGGGCGCCACTGGCCCTAAAGCCGGCCTGGCCTCCAAGAATTACCTGAAAATATAGTGCTGGGTAAAAGTGCGGAATTATGGCTCGAAAATAGTGGTAAAAGTGCGGAAACACTGATTCGCGCGTTACTCCCCATTACTGCCCCCTAAATGCGGGCCTCTGACAATGACACCATTTGTGAGATAAGGAGAGTACAGGGAAAAATTCAAATGTTGCTTCAATACTGGGTGCCCTTCCAAAGGCAACTATATGCATATTTCTGCCTTCAGCACTTAAACCCTGAATATTTGCCCTTTTAAGCGGTGCGCATGAACTTTAAGGTTTGTTTTCATGCTGTGACTTTCTTTAAACGTGAACTTCCCAGGCTTTTGTTCTCGGATCCTATGTTTACATTTACATGTAAACTAGTTCCAGGAAAGCGCCGGGCACGTACAGGGGGGCACCCTGAGGTTTTCTCGTCCAAAGCTCCTTCGTTTCGAAAGCCATAAAATCAACAGTGTACTTTGGCACCAGCCGCTCAGCTCTGTTTTTAGAAGCAAGGTTAACTGCAGCGCTGGAATGTTTCCACAATGCACACCAGTTTTTTCCATCCATCCTTGGAGGTACCACTTTCATTTGCGAGAGAAATATTAAAACATACTCTTAACAACCATTGGCAAAATCAACAGATTTGGCTTCTTTATACTCCATGCATGAATACATCATATTCAGAACAGACGGCGCATATATGCAAAGAAAGAAACACACCCACATAAATCCATGCATACAGCCAACAGTCACCCTTACACAGTGCTTAATTTGTAAATAAAAAGGTGGCGGTGCCCAAAGCCCTCCTCTTAAACACGCGGCTGCTGCAATTAAATGTGGGAACACGGAATAATGAGGCGGCGTAATCCTGAAGCCATCTCGGGCCTCTTCAATCAATATAAAGTCACTCCCTGCCCCTTCAGCTCACTCTTGCAGCTTTCTCCCTTTGTGACGCTCTTTCATTTTTCTCTTCCTCTGCCTTTCCCATGTTTGTCTTTTGCTCGCAGCAAATGCTTGAGGCAGAAGCATAAGCCCCGCCCTAAAAAATAAATGCTGGTGCCCCGCACCGGAAACAACAAGCACAAATTAAGCACTGCCCCTACACACAGACTATACCTGGACACACAGACCTAAAGACACCCATACGTACGTATATGTCACTATTTGCTGCACAGTTGGACGAACAAGGTGCGTGGTCCGTGCATTAATAGACCTTAACGCCAGCACGGTCTCGCTAAATGCCCATTCACGTTCTGTCTGTTTTTTTCCCCGCCATGAAGCAATTTGGTTCACCTTGCATCAAACAGTTGCCTTTTGCGCTGGAATGCACCATGGCCACGTCATTTATACAACTCTAGTCGCGTATTGTGAAGCTCATATTGTGTGTCAGATGAAGTACGGCACTTTATGAGGTGTTGTCCACAATGACACCAGGTGTGTGGTGTAGTTGCCATGATGGCTACCCCCTTGTTCCCTCGAGCTTTCTAGATTTCAGTCAGGACTAATTCTATCTTTTGTCTGCTTGAAGAGTCTCTTAAAATTGTGTCCTTTCCATCTTTCAAAGCACAGACACTAATCTTTGTAGATTAACTGCGTTCAAACACACTTTTGGGCGTGTCTTTGACCCATGTGCCATCATGATGTCAGCTGAGTGACGGTTGGGTAAGCTATGGTAGCAAAGCCTTACAGCCTCATTACGAGTGTGGCGGTCGGTCCACCACCATGGTGCATTACAAGTCAAGCGGGCCTATGGAGCAAAGACTGTTGCGGTTCCACCAGAACTGCCTGGCAGCAAAGATCGCCACAGTCACGAGGCTGCACAAGCAGGCCGCTGGACCCTGTGTTTCCACCAGACACATTACGAGTTTGCATACCGCCAATGTGAACGAGGCGGTCCAACCACCACATCTCAGCAGGCGGAAAAGGACAGTATAAAGGGAGACACTCACCTGCAGGCAGCGTCACTTGGCCGCTGCCGCCATGGAGCCCATCACACATGTCCTGCCGCTGCTGATGATCAACGAAGGTGCACAAAAACAACGCCGTCATGGACACTACAGACTGTAAGTACACTCACCTGCCTGTATCATAAACCTTAAAAACAGATCGTAGCGCCATTGTCTACATTATATGCGGGTCACGTAACGGGCACCAAGTACACGTTTCATCGTGCACACAGTGCAAATCATACATGAAGACAGACACATTCACAGTCACAATGCACCTCATTTGGGCAGATCACTCACACTGCACAGCAACACTACACAAAAACACATGGCCACACTTCTCAGACACAGGGACAGTGAAGGCTACACAACATTGTCTCACACATCACCAACACACAAACATCACATCTACCAATACAGCTCACACACTCACATTCCACACAGGCCAGGAACTGTTGTTACATACAACACACATATGAATTGATGTGGCATGGAACACAAACAGCACTCCCAATAAACAGCCCTGCAATGGACACACACATCACAGCACAATGAAAGGACAATAGCATGCACAATAGACAGGGAGACAGACAAAAAGCACTATGCCAACAATACCTGCACAATTGGTATGGGGGCATCAGGAACACTCAGGGAAGGAGGCTGCACTGGGACTCAAATCACTTTGCACACACCATCAAAACAACATGTGCACAGGAAAGGGTCCTACATGTGTCTCAGGCACAAACAGTATTAGACCCAAATGTCATACCCATCTGCACAATGTAGAAGTGCAAGTCAACCAGCTCATACAACTCCAACTGCATGGGACATCATTCTACAGAAACTAGCTGCAAGGAACACACACCTAATGGACACATGCGCAGTCAAATGCAAAGAAAGCTAGCACAACTGAACGCACTGCATATCTGCACAAACAGAATTCAAGCTGACACACATCAGATGAATACATAAGCCATATCAGGGGGACAAGTCAGACACCATACATGCACACACTGGACAACACAAAATGAAATACTCACCATAACAAACACCACAGAATGCCATGACACCACTATTGCATGGTCACCCCCATATCCATAACTTAACATATACCTTTTTCTTGGGGGACACCAGCACTGCTCACAAAGTCAGATAATGCAAGTAACAGCAAATGGAGCAGCAAGCAGGCTGAAACACACACACAACTCCAGGAAGACAACACAAGTTACTGAGGAAAAACATAAGGGTAGGAAAGGAATTGTAAGACAAAGGTCTTCTTCTTTGGAGAGATGGGCTTCTTCTTGGGGGAGAGAGATATGGGTGCTTGCAGATGCCGGGGAGTACTGCGAGGTGGAGGGGAGGAGCTGGGAGCTGAGTGGGGTCCTCTTGGGTTTGGAGGGGGGTGGAAGTAACAGGGGTAAGGTCTAGGTGTAACACAAAAAGTTTTTTAGGGCCACGGGGACGGTCATCAGAAGGGGGCTGGGATTTGGAGATTGAGGGAGTGGTTGTATGCTGTGTCAGTGTGGATGTCGTGGGTGCGTGCCTATGAGAGGTATGCTTGTGTGTGGTGGGTGTCTGTTGGGTGGGTGAGTGAGTGTGTTTGTGTGTCATGGGGTATGGGAGTTGTAGGTGCTGGTGGATGCAGTGGTGGATGTGTGTGTGGCTGCTGGGGTGGTGACTGCAGGTTGGCTGGATGTGGTGGATGTCTGTGTGTCTGTAGTTGTGGTGTCTTCCGGTGTGGTGCTTGTGGTGGATGTCTAGTGGCCTGCTGGGGTAGTGTCCATGGGTATGATGGGTGTGGTAGGTGTGTGAATGATTGTTGGTGTTAAGTCCGTGGGTATGCTGGATGTTGTGTGTATGATGGGTTGTGGGTGTGTCCAGGGAAGTTGTGACTTGTTGTTTCTGTGGGTGTCTGTTGTTTGTGTGCATGCCAGTGTGTTTTATGGTGATTGTGATTGTGTTTGTGTGTGGTTCTCTTGGGTGTTGAGGTAGATACATGTGGATCTGTCCCTGTGCTTTGGATAGGCAGGGGATTGGGAAGAGGGAGTTGGAGGGGTGACGGAAGGAGGGGGGGGGTGACTAGCTGCTGTCAGTGTGGAGTCTAGAGCCTGCAAAGATCTCTGTAGGCCAGCCATTGCACCATGAATAACTTCCAGGAATGCATTGGTTTGTTGCAGTTGGTTTGCCAGTCCCTGGATGGCATTCACAATGGACGACTGACCCACAAGGATACTTCTCAGGAGGTCAATAGCCTCCTCACTGAGGTCAACATGGTAACAGGAGCTGGAACAGGGGTGCTTGCGATGAAGGAGACGCCCACCCTCTTAGGTGAGTGGGTGAGGCCGACTAGGTGGGGATCATCAGGGCGAGCGGTGTTAGAACAGGGGGTGGCAGACAAGGATCAAGGATGGTACAGGGGGATGCCTCGATGGGTCTACCACCACTAGGGAGTGTACACTGGAGGAGGAATCCGATGATGATGAGGATGATGTTCAGGTCTCCCCTGTGGCACTCCCCTCGCCCTCCGGGCCACCGGGTTCCTCTGTGTCAGTTGTGTCTTGACCCGAGGTCCTGTGAACAGAAACTTCCCCACTCGGCTGTGCCCCGTCTCCTTCGCTTGCCGGTGCATATGCTGCAAAGATAAAGAGTAATAGGGTCATCACATGTCCATGATCACACTTGAACAGCTCTTATTAGCTAACATTACCATGATGTCATATAGGCCCCAGCAACAAACTCCACCTAACTGGCCAATACATGTGCCATACCATGTGCATGCATGCCATCTGAACTGTAAACAGATGCCCACAGGAAAGTCAGGATCTCACACAACTACAATTCCATAGCTGAAGTTGTGCAATCACAGTAACCAGCCAACAAGTAGGAGACCTCATCACCCACAAAGCTTTGCCCCGTGGAGCAGACCTCAGGTACCTATTGCAATACAATAGTGGGTCATGGTCAGCACCGTCTTGGCAATGGCTATCCATGTCCCCTTCATTTGATGGGCGTTGACCTGCATGGATGCAAAATACAAATCAAGAGATCATGTTCACAAGTTTCATCACAAATGGTTGAGTCACATACATGTCAGTAACATCAAGCAAGAACTTTCCTATTTGTCAATACTCCCCAAGTGTGACACATACAAGATAATGAGTACAGGGCCATGACTAAAGACATATATTTCCTAATCTACAGAACAACCCACCACCCGGCTCAGGCTCTACAATGACTAAGCAGTTTCACAGATATCATGTGGGACATGCTGTAGCAACCTGACTGATATGTGAGCCATTATGAGAAACATCACACCTCTGTGGCTTCGGAAATGTAAACTCCTAAGGCATCAATGGACCAACACATTCATTCTGTGAGAATGACTCTCAGCACACAGTCCCTACAGGCTACTGCCAGAGTAAAAAACTTCAACATTACACATGGGTAACAATGAAGGGACTGGCATGGTGGGTACTGAAAGTGTCTAGCCTGTCCGTGTATGGACATTTGCAATGGCAAATGCAGACTTGTGCCACTTCAGGGGATGGGGTTCAGTGTTATGTGTCTGTACCACAGAACACACTTTTGGACACGTGTCCATCCTACAGAGATGCCACCCAACAAACAAAGGCATGCATTGTCCATTTTCTGCTATATGACCGAGCTACAGAGTCACATATCATGGTCTCCCAGGAATCAACACACTGTCTGCACTATGGAAATATGAGTTATGCAAGAAGCCTGCCCAGGACAAATATGATCTGTGTGAAGATGACAACAGAGATGTGGGAGTAAGGGACCTGTCATGAGTCAGAGACACACATTTACAATGAGGCTAAGTGCACATGTGTAATATATCAGTAACTCACTTCTGTACCCATTCCTAATCTCATCAAAGGAATGAGGCATTCTGGGTAGCATATTACACCAGAGCATCATATTGGCCACATGACATGATCTGCTCTGGTACAGGAAGTGGGCACAGTGCCACAGTTGCATAACCACAGTGACTCCACCCCAATCTAGACTAGGACCCATACTGGGAGATACATGTGACAGGCCATGGTCTCTGCAGGCTGAGCAGACAGGGCCTACATGGCACTACATTCCCATCACTCATCACTTCCATGCATGACAGTGCATCATGTAGCCAACAGCTAATTGGCATATGGTGTGTGTGGCAACCTGAAGGGCAGAGAGAGTGATGACCTGCCTTACAATCCACAGTCTAGCAAGAGCAGATGTGTGAAGAAATCTCTGTGGCAATATACACATAGCTCACATCACTCCCAACTGACACATACAACATGCATACTCAGCTCATACTCAGCTCATGCTGCCTTGCACATACATGTTGTCTCACATATACAACAACCATGAAGAAAGTGAGGAAAGATATGTCAGTGGATAGCTGTAATGTCACCTTACTTAGTTATGTGCATCAAACTCAAGGTGGATCTAGTTAACATAAAACACACACACCACATTGTAATTCAACTCAACATATGGCACTGGCCACCAATACCTGCATGTTGAGCATCCCATTGAAGCCATACAGATTGCATCTACAGGCACATGAGTAGTCAATCTGACACACATGGGCACAATCTAGCCTGTGAGGAGGGAAATTATGGTGAAGTACAGAGAAAACTGTGCACATGAGGCACTAACCTGCTCCTCTGGTGCACTACAGAGCTGTCCATACAGAAGTAGGACCTCATTAACTTGCCTCTCCAGCTCCTTTGGAGAGAGGACTGGGGCCCTATCACCTGCTGTATGTGGCATGATTGCTCTCAAAGGTGGTACACAGCATCTTGGTAGTGGAGGTCTTGCTGGCAGCAGTGTCAGGAATCAATTGGGTGAATCTGCAGAACATGTCAGTCACGTCCGCCATGTACGTGGTCGTCACTGCCAGCGGACACAGCCATTGGCCCGCTACCACCACTGGCAACAACGTTAGTCTAGACTGTGTCCGCAGCAGTTGCAACCGCCTATGGACATGATGACTTCCTCCAGCGGTCCTAATGTCCAGTGGAATAGGTCAGGCAACAGCCATTTTAGAGGCCTGAAATGCAGTACTGGGCTTCAAAAACTGTGTCACTCCTCCGAAAATGTTGTTTTGAACTCACAAACATGCTTATCCTGGCTTGTCATGTAGGTACTAAAACTCAAATACCATTGTAGTATGTTGCAGGGCACAGATAGCAATTTACAGCGGGTCACAGTCTATCCCTGTCAAAGGTCATTTTTGCAGTCAGGATATCCAGTCACATTCCAAGGGGCATTTGTGATGCACATTTTTGATTTAGGTCCAGATATATGATGTCTACACATGTGTGGCAAACCAAGGTGATCACATGTGATCCTTGTGTCATTAGCAGCTGTGATGTGTACTGTTTGCCATGTCCATCCCCATTGAGATGCATCATGTATGTAGCTGGGGACACAATGACTAGTGTCAGAACATATTTCTTGCCTTATATCGGTACCTAGGGAGAGAGAGGTTGCAACAACCACCTGTCTACTGTCCACTGCAGATCTACAGACCATGGAATAACAACACATCATCCTCCTTTACCATCTGAATCGCCAAACAATAGTGGACTTATGCCGTCAGCTGGAGCTTGATCTGATGCCAGCTATTAGTAATCCAACCAGCATACCATCCATTGTACAAGTCATGTCAGAGTTGCACTTCCTAGCCAGGGGTCCTTCCGATAATACAGTGACCTTAGCTGCTGGTATGTCCACCCTATGTTCAGTATGGTGTTAAAGGATGTCCTCTCAGCAATGTTGAAACACATTGACAGCACAATCCAGCTTCCCCGACAAGAGGATTTAGCCCATGTGAAGGCTGTCTTTTATGGTTTTGGACACATCCCACATGTGGTGGGGGCCATTGATGGTACACATGTTGGCTTGGTCCCACAGCATGCCAATGAACAAATATACCGCAACAGAACAAACTTCCATTCCATCAACATCCAAGTTGCATGTTCGGTGAATCTATACATATCACAGATACGTGCCCGTTTCCCTGGATCAGACAGTGATTTCTTCATAATGCAGAACAGCACTATCCCCCAGCTGATGTCAATACTGTACCCAGAGAGGGCCTGGCTGGTTGGCAAGTCACATCTGTCCTGTTTGTGTGCGCATAATGTCTGGTGCCACAATTCTGATGAGAGGGCCTCATGATTGTTTCACATATGTCCCATTCCTTAACAGAAGACTCTGCATATCCAAAACGTCCTTGGTTGTTGACGCTACCAAGGAACCAACTATACCAAGGAAAGCCTGCTTCAATGATGCCCATGGATGAACAAGGTGGGTAGTGAAGTGGGCTTTTGGGCTCCTGAAGGCCAGATTTAGGTGTCTGGACCAGACTGGTAGAACCCTCCTCTACTCACCCAGAAAAGTGTTTCAGATCATTGTGGCATGCTACATGCTCCACAACATTGCCCTGTGGAGGAATATCACATACATCCCAGAGGAGGGGAGCCTGCAGTGCCACGGGGTGAGCCTCCTTAATGCCAAGTGAGGATGACATTGGTCAAGAGGAAGGAGCTGACTTGCGAGAGGATCTCATCAATAGCTACTTTTCTTGAGTGTAAGTATGACGTGATGTAATGTCTGTGACTGTACCAAGAACTGTAGTTGTCAGAATGGGTGGAGTAGAGTGTTTTGACAAAACAGTGGTGAGCTAATGCTCTGCACTATTCAGCCAAAGAGTGTTTGAAGAGTTATCCTTTGACATATCCTCAGCCTTGATGTAGCTATTTTGTTTGTGTCTGTCTCATTGTAATGTGGTTTCTTTCCAGATGCCTGCTATGTGATTTGTGTAATAGGTATGTTTTCAAGCCTACACTCCTTGTTTTGTGTTTACCCCGGTACCTTCACCATGACATCTGGCCATTTCAGAGTTGTGACATTGGCAGATATCTGATGCTGTTCTGACAAATGAAGTGGACATGGATTGTTCAGGGCAATGTAGGTCACTGATTTGGCGTGTATGAGACCTGTGCCAAGGCAGCTAGAACAGTGTTTGAATGGAAGGTCTGAAGTGGACATTATACTTGCTTTTGTGCTGTGTTGGCCTATTGCATCATGTGTGTGATCATGTACGCATGAAATATGTTGTCATTAAGTGCAAGACAGGAATTTGCCCTTCACATAGGCTAAACACTCTCCTTGTATGACCTATATGTAGCTGTAGATGTTTTTCATCATTGCAGGCCACAGTGCTGGCGCCACAACATTGACATATGTGTGTGTCGTACCACCAGAGGCATGGACATTGGATTATGATGGACCTGTGATCAGGGACTGTTGTACTGCCCTCTGTCTGTATCTTGGACTATGTGATGTGGGCTTTCTTTGGGTTGGTATATGATAAGGCCAAGCTGGTGACACCATCCACTTTTCTGTTTGCCTATTCCATAGGACAATGCCAGACAAGGCCCTTCCTTCTGTGCTCTGGGGGCTTTACCTTGGGACGTTACCTTGACACAATATGAGGCAGCCATTCTTGGCTCAGACAGTCTAGACATATGAACAGCGTATGTAGTGTACAGTGAAATAAAACGTTTGGTGTGACCAAATACTTGTAACAATGTGTTTGTGTGTGTTGGTGGTAATCCTTAGCAGGACAATGTACCTGTTACATATGCCTCCTTGCATTAGTATCTTGTGTCTTCCTCATTTACTTCACATGGTCTTACATCTTTACATGGCAAAATGTGGAACAAACTAAAGCAGACAATGTCTTTGTGTAGGTGGAATTATTGTTATATTGTGCTATAAAAGTGATTTGGTGCATGTTTGGAAAAAACAGTGAAGGGTTCAGTAATGGCCGAGGAAATCATTGGAGTGGATGCCACACAATTGTCAGTCCAAAGTCCAGTGTACTCCTCCCATAGGAAACAGAAGGTGATTGAAGAACAGTCAACAGAGTGAATATTTGGCACACAAAGGAGTTCATTTAGGAAGAGGTCACTTGCTGGCAGTGGTGGGTGTCTTGCCATCTGCACCTCCTGGATTCTTTGCTGGACATCCCCATTTGCATGTGTGGTGATCTGCTGCTACAGAGACAGGGGTGTCTGTGGTGGGTTCTTCCCCTGACAGGGCCTCCCTTCCAGTGGTTGGCACCGCTGAAGGGCCCGGTGTTGATGTGCCAAAGGAAGGGGTAGACTGTTGGTGATGATCCCTGATCAGTTAAAGTCCCTCAACACCCTTGTTAAGGAAGCCAGGTTGGTATTGGTGGCCGCCCACTGTTGAAGCATGTCCCTATGGATGTCCCTCTAGAGCTGCTTTATCTCACGAGTTCTGCAAGTACCTGACCCATCAGCCTTTGAGATTCCTGATAGACCCCAAAGACGTGGCTGATGGTGTCTTGGCCACGAGCATCCCCAGTGTCCTCACTCCACTGGCCCACAACATCCCTCCCATGCACCCCACCCCCACAGGCCTGCGCCCTTGCCGCAGGGTGCCCCCTCCTACTGGTTCCAGGACCATCATTGACAGGTGTTGTGCTGCGACTCAGGATCCTGGACTGGGGGGCATGAGATGGTCACCACTGTCCTAGGGACACAGGTTGGGGACAATTGGCTGCCTGTGATATTGAAGCAACCGAGCTGGGAGGTGTTGATGTGGCAACAGTGAAATTCACTGTTGGGGTCTGACCAGGTTGTCCAGATGGGCCAGAATCGTCCTCCACGTCCAGACATCCAGGAGTGTCTTCACTGAGGGCTTCATCCATGCAGGTAGTGGCAGTCTCATCTGTGGCCTGTGTGTGCCCAGTGGCAGCTCAACTGTTGATGTGAAAGATACAATGTTACATGTTGTATTGTGACATCTACCTTCAAATGTTTACAGTGACATTTTGCAAAGCCTGTGTACATAGTTGATTTGCAGGTTATCCTATTGTGACAGGTACCCATGCAATTGGTTGTATTGACCTGACATTTGTGAAGCATGCCAATTCCATGTAAGCAAGCTGCTGAATTTAGCAGGTCATTAGCACTTGGGCAGATATATGCATTTTGCCACCAGTGCAGGCCAAACAGTGACTGGGCATGATGTGGTTTTGGCCATTTTGATGCCTAGCTGATTGTGATTTAGGCAGACCCAGGACTTAGTTGTATATGTGATTGGAGTCATCATGTGGTCAGTGCATTGTGAATGTGTCTGTTGCCAGTACCATTGAGGTGATGCATCTTGAGGCCTTGGTGATCCTTTTTGTTGCATACTGGGTGAGCTATCCTTATTGTCCTCAATGGTTTCATCTTGGCTTAGCAGTTCAAGATGGAGCTCGGTGGCCAGACACTTCTCTGAGGTGAGCATGATCTGTATCTTTGTCCCTCCCAGCTAAGTAAACATTTGAGAGTGAGCAGGCAAGGTTTTTGTACAAGTGACCACTGTTCTGCTACCTGGAGTCACTTGAACAGTGCCTCCTGGGAGTTGCAATCTGGTCAGTCCCTCTAGTTCCCAAAACGTGTCAAATGTTATCCTCCCAGGTGAGTAGACTTCAAATGAGAGTTCATAATTAGATGGCTTTGTGCAATAGAACATTGTTTTTGTGGTTGGAGTTAGTGACACAGGGCCTACTGGGCTTTGCATTCAGGTCACTCCCTCAAATTCCCAACACTAGACAAATGTGATCCTCACAGGATAGTAGATTTGAGAGTTCTCTGACAGATGCATTGGGGCAGGTGCACACTGAGTTGCTGATTGGAGTCACATGGACAGGCTCTCCTGGGTATTGGAGTCATGTTACTCCCTGTACTACACACATTATACAAAAGTTATCCTCCCAGATGAGTACACTTCCATTGCGAGTTAATCAACAAGGGTATTTGGACAAGTGAACACTGGGCTTGTGGTTGGATTTGGCGAGACAGAGCCTCCTGTCCTTGGCAGTCATGCCACTCCCTCTACTTCATACACTTGATAAATGTCACCCCCCCCAGGTGAGTACACTTCATGTGTGATTTCCCAAACATGAGTCTTTGGAGAAGAGGACACTGGATTGGTGGTCGGAGTGACAGTAAGAGAGCCTCCTGGAAGTTGCAGTCATGTAACTTCCTGTACTATATACACTATACAAATGGTTTCCTCCCAGGTAAGTACACTTCAATAGAGAGTTATGACACAGGGGTCTTCTTAGGAGAGAACTCTGAGCTGGTGGTTGGAGTTACTGAGACAGTGCCTTCTGGGAGTTGCAGTCCTCCCAGGAGGCACTGTCACTGCTTCCCAATACTTGACAAATGTTATCCCCCCAGGTGAGTAAACTACAATTGGGAGTTAACAAACAAGGGTCTTTGGAGAAGAGGACGCTGGACTGGCTGAGTGGAGTAACAGTAACAGTGCCTTCAGGCCTTAGCAGTCATGTCAGTCCCTGTACTACACACACTTGATAAATGTTATTCTGCCATGTGAGTACACTACAATTTGGAGCTGACAAAGAAAGGCATTTGGAGAAGTGACACGTGATCTGGTGTTTGGAGTTCTAGAACGGTGCCTGCTGGTAGTTGTAGTCATGCCGGTCCCTGTACTACACACATTTTACAAATGGCATCTCCCAAAGTGAGTACACTTCAGATGTGAGATGCCAAATAGAGGTCTTTGGACTGGTGGACACTGGGCTGGTGAGGGGAGTGACAGTAAAAGTGCCAAAAGCTGATCTATGAGCATGCATGACATAGGGGGTCATTCTGACCCTGGCGGCCGGTGACCGCCAGGGTCACCGACCACGGGAGCACCGCCAACAGGCTGGCGGTGCTCCCGAGGGCATTCTGACCGCGGCGGTTCAGCCGCGGCCAGAAAGGGTAAACCGGCGGTCTCCCGCCGGTTTACCACTGCCCTTGTGAATCCTCCATGGCTGCGGAGCGCGCTCCGCAGCCATGGGGATTCTGACACCCCCTACCGCCATCCTGTTCCTGGCGGGTCTCCCGCCAGGAACAGGATGGCGGTAGGGGGTGCCGCGGGGCCCCTGGGGGCCCCTGCAGTGCCCATGCCCATGGCATGGGCACTGCAGGGGCCCCCGTAAGAGGGCCCCGCAAAGTATTTCAGTGTCTGCTAAGCAGACACTGAAAGACGCGACGGGTGCAACTGCACCCGTCGCACCCCTGCAACTACGCCGGCTCAATTCTGAGCCGGCGTCCTCGTTGCAGGGGCATTTCCTCTGGGCCGGCGGGCGCTCTTTTGGAGAGCGCCCGCCGGGCCAGAGGAAATGTCTGAATGGCCGCCGCGGTCTTTTGACCGCGGTGCGGTCATTCAGCAGCGGTACCTTGGCGGACGGCCTCCGCCGTCCGCCAAGGTCAAAATGACCCCCATAGTGTTTTGGTGACATTATTAGTGTTGTCATTTACCAGACTCCACTCCCGAGGTATTCCTGTCAAGCCCTCAGGATGCAGGATGGTCAAGACCTTCTCCTTCAAGGGATAGAGTTGTAAGGGAGAAGTGGGAGTGTCACTGGCAGTCTTCTTGGCCTGCAACTAGTGCCTGGGGACCAGGGAACAGACCTTGCCCCTGAGGTCATTCCAACTCTTCCTGATGACCTCCTATGTGCTCAAGGTGGTGCCTACAGCATTTACTCTTTTGACTATCCTGGCCCACATTTCCATTTTCCTACTAAGAGGAGTGTGCTGGACTTGTTCTCCAAACAATTGTGGCTCTACTCTTATGATTTCATCCACCTTGACTCTTAGCTCTTCATCAGTGAAACAGGGATTTTCAATATGTGCCATGGTGCAAAAAAAAAATACAGGTGACAGTGACTTACTGAACGGGGGTAGTGCAAAAGGGTGTGACTGGAGAAAAGTGTGTGCTTGGTGTGAAATGAGGTGGTGAGGAAAAAGTGGTTCCTAGTATACGTGCTGTATGGTGAAGAATTAGCTCTGGCTTCTGTGTTTTGCATTGTAAATGCAAAGGATTGTAGTGTGTGAAGGGTGTGTTTTATGGTGTCCTATGCAAGTGTGTCAGGTGTGGCAATGTGTGTCAGCTGTGTTGTTTTCAAACCCATCCAATGTGCTGTTCTGTATTACTTTGGTGACCGCAACCCGCTGTAGCTCGGACCACCATTGGGTGACTGTCATGAGTGTTCATCACTGCGACATTTGGCTTGTAATATGGTCAGTGGGTGGTCGCTGTGCTGGAGTTCGAAAAGCCTAGTTCTGGGCCTCAAAGCCGCTGGCATCTGCCTTATTTGGTTGGCGGACAGCAATCCTGCCTGTATCACTCATAATGGTACAGTCTGTGAGACCACCAACATGGCGGTCTTTTTGGGACTGACTGCCAAACCCGTTATAAAGCTCTTAGAAAGTACCTAACACAGTTTAATCAGTCCGTCTCTGAAGCACCATGACATGGCCAAAGGGAAAAATGTTTTGTCCTCTTCTACAAGGGATAGCTAGAAAGATGCGTCCATTTCCTCCTTGGCCAGTGGACACTTACCTTCTACATCGGTGAGCTAGGCAGTAAGTCTTTCACTAGGATTGTTGCAAAGGAATGCACTCTTAACTTTCGGTGGTGTTGAATCAGCTAGAGAGTTGGATTCACTGAGTTCTTGCAAGTCAATGGTTGAAGGGTGATGTACACTAGATCGTCCCTGCTGGAATGCTTGTATAACTCTTTCTGTTGCTGTGAAGGCATCTGAGGGCATTAGGTGCAAAAAGGATGGAAAACAAGAGAGGGAATGAGATGTTGGAACAACCTCCCTCTACCCATCAGAGCCTCCTCCTCCCTTCTTGAGTTCAGCAAGAAGCTGAAGACTTAGCTCTTTGTATAAGCACCTTGAGTACCACAAAACTACACACCTGTCCAAGCACCTAGATACCTTCTCGGGTGAATTTTGAACTATACAAAATTATATAATCTAACCTAACATAAGATAACATTGATGGAAAGATCCTCCCCATAAAATAGTCCACCATAGGCAAGTGGCTGGCCTGGAGTAAGTAGACAAAACAGACAATGGTAAATTGAAGGAGGGGACAGAAGAGGGCATGAGGTGTAAATCAAGGTGAACTGCTAAATGTGAGAAACCAGAACCTGGTGGCGTGCTGTTAGAAAGACACCAGGGAGTACAAGTACTCAACAACTAACCAGTATACAAAAGCTCACACGCAGACAAGAAATATACAGCATCCACATATTAACATGCAGAGAGACAGACAGAAAGAGGGAGTAACGGATATACGGATATTGATTTTATGTCCACTTAACGTTTAGAGCATTTGCAGACAAAATCAGATTTGAGATACTGGAATTATTGGTGCCAGTGTCTAATCAATCCTTCTCCTTTCTTTAGAGAAATCAGTTCTAATGGGTGATGGAATACCTCATTAACCTTACCCATTCAAACATTGCCCTCTTTGGTTGAAATGATCACAAGTCATATCCACTGCAGTGATCTATGCATGCCCTTTCCATTCTGTGTATAAGTATACATATGCATGACTGCATATATTAACATATGCCATACTTAGGTTTGCCTGATTGCACCATCTACACTCAGTATGTGTTTCCAATCATGGACTCTCCTTTTAAACATTACTGCTATCAAATTAATTGTCTAATTGAAATAAATGAAGACCGCTATTCCCTGAATGCACACATTTGTTAAATCTGAAAGTCTAGGACCAACATAGGTGCCCACCATACATGGAGCAAACTAGTTTCAACAATTTAAATGTGTCTTAGCTTTTAGCAATACAATTTTGCACATGCTCATTAGAGCTCTTTTCTGGCCTGCAGATCGATTTGTTAGTCATGATGTCTTATTTTTGTTTGTCTGCTTTCGCATAATTTAAATCCTTTTGTCATTAAAAAATTAGTATAGAAAATGCTACACAAGTTCTTTTTCACCTCATACGAGAAGGAGAGAAAGGGCTGCTATGAAAATGAGGATGTTGCTCACATAGCTATCATAAGAAATGCTTGCTTCACAGGACTCTGTACATCACAACAAACAAATACTTTGGACCTGATTTAAAGTTTGGCAGACGGGTTACTCTGTCACAAACTTGATGGATATCCTGTCCGCCTCATTACAAGTGCATTAAATCCTATGGCACTTGATGGAGTACCCTGTCCACCAGGCCCTTTGATTTTACCAGCATCAGTGGCACACCAATCAAAAAAGCAAAAAATCTGTCTTGAGCCATGACGCTTTGGATAGCTCTCCTCTGAACCAATCACAAAGCACTTCCACGAACAAACCCTCTGGTCCCTCTTCTATTTTACATAGTTCTCCTTTTAACTAGTCACAAAGCACTTCCACAAACGAGCCCTGTCCTTCTTGTATGCTGCATGCAGTAATTGTCCATGAACGGGGCACAGAATTGACAAAGAATAGTGAATTCTGGCTTTTGTTTTCTCACTTCACATGTACACACTCTACACTCTGAGCTCAGTACACATACTAGGGTAAGAAAAGTTGTGGAATTATACTATTTAATTTTACTGAATATTTTCTCTGCCAATAATAATAAGATTTTTTTCTTTTTCTTTTTTTTAATCTTTAAAGTTGTATAAAAGGAAAGGTTAACACTACAGTGGAGGTTATTGTGCTAGTTTGGGTGAAGACAAAATTTAGGGGGTTATTCTAACTTTGGAGGAGTGTTAATCCGTCCCAAAAGTGACGGTAAAGTGACGGATATACCACCAGCCGTATTACGAGTTCCATAGGATATAATGGACTCGTAATACGGCTGGTGGTAAATCCGTCACTTTTCCGTCACTTTTGGGACGGATTAACACCTCCTCCAAAGTTAGAATAACCCCCTTAGTGTTTGAATCAGTTACAGAGAATTAACAGTACAGAGAGGGAAGCTTTAAACTGACAAGTACTTCATTAGAGATGCAGCTTATATTTAAGCATCGCGCAGAAGCAGAATATATGGGGTAACTTGACAGCAATATGCAAATAAATTAACATAGTATTAGACAATGAGGTAGGACAATGGATATGGAGAAAATCCATAAACAATAGAAACACAAAGAGAAAAAAAGTCCTAAATACGTAGTGTGAAATAGGGTAGAGTGGAGAGTTTAATGATACATGTTGTGAGCAGCATGTATTATTGTACACAAGACTATACCAAGTGAGAGTAGAGGGAGCAACATGGATCAGAAGTTGAGTTGAGGGAATGTTGAAGAAAGAATTAAGGGCCAGATGTAGCAAAGGTTTTGAAAGTCTCAAACAGCAAATTTCGCTGTTTGCGACGTGCAAAACCCACATCGCGATGCCCAATTCCCGTTTTGCGAGTCAGTAACCTGGTTACCGACTCGCAAAACGGGACTGCGAGTCACAAATAGGAAGGGGTGTTCCCCTTCCTATTTGCGAGTCGCAGCGCGATGCTGCATTGCTTCGTGACCGCGAACGTGGTCGCAAACCAATCACAGTTACCACCAGTGTCACACTGGTGGTAACCCATTCGCAAAAAGGGAAGGGGTCCCCATGGGACCCCTTCCTCTTTGTGAATGGCCTGGAAAACATTTTTTCAGAGCAGGCAGTGGTCCTATGGACCACTGCCTGCTCTGAAAAAATGAAACTGAAACGTTTCATTTTTTCATTTTGTAATGCATCTCGTTTTCCTTTAAGGAAAATGGGCTACATTACAATAAAAAAAACTGCTTTATTTAAAAGCAGTCACAGACATGGTGGCTGCTGTCTCCAGCAGGCCACCATCCCTGTGAGTGCTGCGAGTCGCAAGGGGGTCGCAAATTGTGACCCACCTCATGAATATTAATGAGGTGGGCCTTTGCGACCCCCTTGCGAGTCACAGATGGTGTCAGGGACACCATCCTGCATCCTGAATTGCGAGTCGCTCTGACTCGCAATTTGCTTGCGAGTCAAAATTCAGGACATACCTACATCTGGCCCATAGAGTTGAAGAGAAAGTAATAGACTACGATCGCTAGAAAGCAGATATTTGGTGTACCAAATGTTCACAATGGTCTGGCTTGACAGCAAAGCTGTCACCAGGCAATTATGTGACTATCACGAGAAGAGGGGCTTTAGCTACGCCCACATGTTGGGAATCAGGAGTACGTGTTTTCATTGGGCAGAAGCTGTGTGCTTCTACAAAAAAGTGCTTCCCCTCCACATAGCTCTGATTATTTTCTTTATCCAGGTGCCTGAGCGTGAACTTTCAGGGTCATGCACATGACACTGCAATGCTATGATAGTGTCCTAGATAACTACATAATTTATGGTGTTTTTTTCTGGTGGCAGCACACATCGGAGAAGGGCAGTCATCAACCTACGTGGATTTTTAGATCTGGCTTAACAGATGAGAGTCGGGCATTTTGTAAGTGAGCAGAAGTGCAGAGCATATCTTCCGGTTAATGGATTAAGGATTTTTATTAAATTAGCATCTATTTTTGTGATTACTTGAAACCATAGAAGTGGGGATGTTTCTAAGTAGAAAAGCAGGTGCATTACAAGTGCTTGGTGCGTAACAAAAGATGGATATCAAGAGAAAGTTTGCTTTTATTTCTGAGTTTTCAGACTCTGTTCCTTCCTTTTCCTCCATGCCTTCCATTTCCAGTAGATATCATTTTTGGGCTAGGTTCTTTGGATGCATTTTATTTTATTTATTTTTACAGCTTGTAGGATTCACATGAGAAACAGGTCTCAATAGGCATCAATTTGAATGCAGGAAGGGCCTAAGAGATGTGATCAGTTTTCTTGGATTTATTCAGGAATTCAGCTTCTGTGTGTGGATCGGCTCACAGGGAGAAACACAAAAGATGAATAGGGCCCAAACAGTTAATGATTCCTGTTCTTACCCTGATCCTTTAATTAGTACACAACCTAGGAGCACTTTCCCACACTTACTGGGGCACTTACATCTGAGCCTTTCAGGCCTTATTGTTGTGCAAAGTGGTAATCCTACAGCAGTTCTGTAGAATTATCAACCTGCACTATAAAACAAGTTTCACAGAGGGAGAATTGTGCCAAATTATAGAACCTGCTTTTCCCCTTACATTTACCACTTGCTGAAAGCTAAAAGCAAGTAGAAAATCTGAGTACAGAAAGGCATGGAATTTGATAAAAACATAATTAATGCTTTCTAATTCCAGGACCTGCGTGCTATTCCCCATTCAGGGTCTCAAACTTGCAATGACGGGTATTTAGGCCCTCATCACAACCCTGGCGGTTGGTGTAAAAGCGGCGGTAATACCACCAACAGGCCGGCGGAAATTTTTTTCATTGCGACCAAGGCGATTACCGCCATGGAAAACCGCCACTTTTACACATCAACCTCCAGGGTGGTAACGACGCTGGGCTGGAGACTTCAGTGGAACGGGATCCATGGGGGCTGCTCCGTCACCAGCACCCCGTCACGCCGAATCCTGGGATGTGATTCGGTGGGCGGTGTTCTGATGACGTGGTGTTGGAGGTGGAGCAGCCTCCACTTCACCGCCGACCGCCAGTATGGCTGCTGGCGGCTCTCTGTCCGAAAAAGGGCAGAGGGCTGCCAGCAGTCATGATACAGTTGGCGGAAGACCGCCTACACTGGCGGTCTTCGGCCCGTGGTAACCAGACCGCTGAGGTTAAAATGAGGGCCTTAGTGTCTTGTTACCACCTGGTAAAGGTAAATCTGGGCCCTGTATTACCACCCCATTTTACTGGCCAACTTGTATTGTGGCTCTCAGATCATTGATCCATTCATTAACATTGTGCTTCTCTACCGCTCACCTGGCTCTCCACTGCAAAGCAAAACTATGCATAAATAAGCCCTCATTATGAGCCTGGCAGTCCATGGACTGCCAGGGCCGCTGTGGCAGACATATTACCACGGCCCGCCGGTCTGGAGGTTTCCACCTGCAGCCCGGTGGGAGTCGGATAACTGCTGAAGTTATTCCGACTAGGGACACAGCCAGCATTCTCCTGTCAGTCTCATCGCCATAAAATGCTGGCAGAAAGGTATCCCGACAACAGAAACTTGCAGTCCTGTCACCAGGATACACCCCCAAACACCTGCGCGCACACGCACGCATGCACCCACACTTACACAATCACACACAGACACACTCATTGACAACATTCACCCCCATAGACAGGCATACCTTCCCATACACATCACACACACACACATACACTAACCATATATGCATCCATACATACATGCACCTGCATGCACTCACTCACTCACACTCTCCTTACCCCTTACACATTCACCCATGCACATACACCCACCCCGTCCACATGCATACACACATGCATCACCACATTTACACAGACACACACGCACACACAATCACTTCCCCTTTCTCCCCACACATTCATGACATGCATACACACACTCACTCACACCCATTCACACTCCTTTGCCCGCCTCCCCGTGCAGACAACACTTACCTTGTCTGGTTGTAATTTTGTGGGTGGTCTTTTTCTGGCGTGGCGGTGTCGGCAGTGGCACCGCCTAAGCGCCGCCAACCGCTGTGATGAATGCCTCCGGATATCCGACCGCCGGCGGTGCAGACATTCAGTGGAATCATAATACGGCGTGCTTCAAGCGGCCGTGGCAGCCTTGGCAAAAAGACACCACAGTCATAATGAGGGCCATAATGTATATACAGAGCGTGCCAACACTGATTATAAAACTAAGGCCCTCATTACAACCCTGGCGGTCGGTGATAAAGCGGCAGTAATACCGCTAACAGGACGGCAGTCAAAAAAATTGAATTACGACCATGGCGGAAACCGCCAACACAGACAGCCACTTTAACACTCCGACCGCCATGGCGGTAACAACAAACACTGCAGCGGTCACCGCCAACTGACAGACAGAAGACATTGTACCGCCCACACTATTACAAGGCACCAACCAGCTTTTCCGGGGCGGTACCAACGCCATCAAAAGCACAGCGGAAACAGTCTTTGGAAGGGAAACCACTCACCTCTCGACACTCAATGAAGAACCAGGACGCCATGGAGCCCGAACTACAGGTACTGCCCATGTTGCTGTATCTATTAATACACCACGAAGTGGAAACAAGGCGGCGACAGTGACGACCACGGTGAGTACTGCACCTAGAACACAGGGGAGGGGAGGAGGGAAAAGAGAGTGATACACACATGCAAAATGCAACACCCCCACCCACAACAACACACACACAACAACACACACACATATCCAGTAACATCACAGATACACCCCATCACCCCCTGGAAGAACGCAAGGACCAAACTAAATGAGTTTAACTAGTGTAATATTCGAACAATCAGATAGCCCAAGAGAACAACAAATAAGCAGTATACACAAATATTTACAGCAAGTGCACAAGTCCGTACACTGTCCCATGAAATGTCCGTGGACCAGTGGTCCCAAAAAGCATGGGTGAAGCCCACACATGACACCTGCCTCAAAATGGAGAGAACACTGCAGGGGCATCAGGTCGATAAAAAAACAGGCACCTCAGGGGGAAGGCGAGGGGGGCACCTCAGCCGGATGATGGTACGATGCCACTGCTCCTCGAGGGGGCTCCATGCCCACTGCTTGCTCCTGGGGAGTGCAAAGCCACAGTCTCTCAAGTGGGTAGGTTGCCCACTGCTTGGTCCTGGGGAGTGCAAAGCCACAGTCTCTCAAGTAGATGACTTTCTCCACTGGTTCTGGAGGGGGCTTTGTGCCCAGAGTGCTTCATCCTGCCAAGGACTGTGTTAGTGGATGCTTTTCTCCACTGGTTCTGGAGGGGGCTTTGTGCTCAGAGTGCTTCATCCTGCCAAGGACTGGGTTAGTGGATGCTTTTCTCCACTGGTTCTGGAAGGGGCTTTGTGCCCGGAGTGCTTCATCCTGCCAAGGACTGGGTTAGTGGATGCTTTTCTCCACTGGTTCTGGAGGGGGCTTTGTGCCCAGTGATGCTGCACCTGGGGTGTGGCATGTTGACTTTGTCTCATCTGGGTGTCACAGCCACGCGATGAACCCAGAACAGGTAGCATGATACTCGATGGAGGCAGGCCCACACTCCATTCTGCAGCGACTTAGGCTGCCAATTGCTGGTTCGTGTCAGTGCTGGAGGTGGGGTCTCAAATGGCTTGTCCAGGGTCCAGGACGTCACCTGCAGACTCTGGCGGCTGCACACTGGGGATGGGGCTGACGTCCGACAGAGTGGCATCGGCTGTGCACGTGGCAGTGCTGATGGTGGTGCAGGCGGAGGTGGCTGTGGCGGAGATGCTGGCAGTGCTGGCAGTGGTGCAAGTGACTGTTGGGGTGGATGGAGACACTATACCGTCTCTGGCAGCCTCAGATGGCTGATCCTTGGGGAGGATGCTGCAGACTGACGTTGTGGCAGCGGCGGTGCAGGTGGCGGTGCAGGTGGCGGTCAGAGTGGCGGTGGTGACTGTGGTGCATGTGGCTGCCATCCCTGATGATTTGGTGGTCACCAGCCCCTCCCCAGGTGACATCGTGCCCAGAGGTGATGTGCCCTTTGGCTTGTGGCCCTTCCCCGTCTTGACAGTTGCTGCAGGGGCCTTGGCACTGTCCACTCTATGTTTCGGCGAGGCCTTGCTGGGTGGGTGGTGTGACTGTCCCCTGCTGGAAGCCGGTACCTTTTTGAGCTTTGCAGGTGGTGGAATAGGGTGGTCCTTCTTTACTGTCGCTGACACACTGGCAGCTCTGACGGGTGCCCCCTTTGACCGTACTGGCGTAGCAGGAACCACAGCGGATGCAGATTTGGTGGCTGAGGTGTTGGGCTGGGATCTAGACATCCTGGCCCTAGGAGAAGGACGGGGTGGGGACGTGTAGGGAAGAGGTTCAGGTTAGCTAGGTAAATAGTTTTTGACACAATGGGGCGGGAAGATGGAGGGGGTTTGGGAGTGGAGAAAGAGGTAGTGGTTTTTGGAGGTGTATGTCTGCTGAGTTTGGGTGAAGGTGCATGGGTTGGAGGCTGTTGTGAGGTGGATGGGTGTTGAGTGGGTGTGTGCCTGCGTTTGTGTAATTTGGGAGGAGGGCTCACAGACACACTGGGAGAGGACACAGGGGATGTGTGAATTGTAGAGGGGGTGGTGATTGCACGTGAGCGGTGTGTAGTGATGGGCGTGCTGGTGATGGAGGTAGTGGCTGAGGATGTAGTGCATGCAGCTGTGAGTGGAGACGAGACTGGGAGGGAGGTGGAGGACGTGGAGGAGGGGGACACAGTGGAGGCAGTGGATGTTGGTGTGTCTGCATGGTTATGGTGCTTGTGTGAGTGCCTGTGGAATGTGTGGTGCCTATGTTTTCCTGAGCTACTTTTGTGTGTTGATGTGTGTGCATGCTGGTCTGATGGTGTGCTTGGGATAGGCTGAGGTAGAGGGTATTGGGTCTGGGTAGTGGAAGTTGGATGGGGGAGGCTGGACACAGGGACAATGGCTGCCATCAGTGCTGAGGCCAGGGCCTGAAATGCTCTCTGTTGGGCCGCCATGCCAGATTGAATGCCCTCCAGGTATGCATTTGTTTGCTGCAAATGCCTCTCGACACCCAGGATGGCATTCAGAATGGTTGACTGCCCAACAGTGAGGGATCTCAGGAGGTCAATAGCCTCCTCACTGAGGGCAGCAGGGCTGACTGGGGCAGGGCCTGAGGTGCCTGGGGCGAAGGAGATGCCCACCCTCCTGGGTGAGCGGGCACGGGCAACACGCTGAGGTGCTGCTGGGAGGGCGGTGCTGGTAGGGGGGGTGGCGGCTCTACCTGTTGTTGCGGTGGGCACAGAGGTGCCCGCCACCGCA
The DNA here is from genome assembly GCF_031143425.1 of Pleurodeles waltl. Classification (NCBI taxonomy): domain Eukaryota; kingdom Metazoa; phylum Chordata; class Amphibia; order Caudata; family Salamandridae; genus Pleurodeles; species Pleurodeles waltl. Next base: position 1,287,177,579 of record NC_090437.1, read on the forward strand.
AGGGCGCTCCCATCAGAGGAGGAGTCACTGTCGCTGGTGTCCCCTCCTGTCCCCGCCGTGGAGCTCCCCTCGCCATCCGTCCCACTGGTGCCTTCACCCTCCGTGGATTCACCCTCCTGGGCCATGTGGGATGCAGCTCCCTCCGTCTCCGGTGCCTCTGCTCCTCCGCCAGATGATGCTAATGCACACAAGGACAGGGTGACAAAACAAGAAGGGGGGGAAGACAGAGGAGACACATGGTCAATGCCAGCAACACCACTACGGTGGGCGGACACAACACACAGGGAGCATCCCTATGCACTAGGCCATGCACTAGCAGTTAGTAGGAAAATCACCTGCCCATGGGGGACTATGCCTAACACCATTTGCTGCACACCTGGAACCCACAGGAGCCTGACTAGTTGTAAATGCCCACTAACACTATTGGGGTTGGAGTGCCTCAGAGCCTGCCTAACAAGGGACCTACCCTACCAAGTTCGCCCTGGCCTAGGGGAACCCACAGCCCACATCCCCTACCCAGACACCTCGTAAAGCGTGCAGAGTCAGCTGAATGAGACTGTACTCACCCCCTTGTGGCTGCTGTGATGCCCTCAAGCGCCCATCCAACTCCAGATATGTTACCGCCAGGATCCGGAACATCAGGGGGGTCATAGTGAGACGGGCACCCCTTCCACCTTGGGAGGCCATCCCCAGCTGGGCCTCCGCCATCTTTTTGCTCCAGCGGCGCAGGTCCTTCCATCTCTTGCGGCAGTGGGTGCTCCGTCTATGAGAGACCCCCAAGGTCCGCACTTCCTTGGAGATGGCACACCAAATACTAGAGGAAAGGCACAGGATGAAAGGAAATTACTCTCCCGTCCAGACCGTCATACTCATTCCCCACCAGTTCCCACCCATGCCCTGACGCACATACACTCACCATCCTCACATGCAGGCCTCAGCCCCACCCACATATATCTTCCATCCACACCACTCCATACATTCATGGCCCACGCATCATGCTCTCAGTGTACTCACCTGTTTGTCTGGAGGACTGTAGAGTAGCGTGTACTGGGGGAGGACCCCATCCACCAGTTTGTCCAACTCCTCCGCGGTGAAGGCAGGGGCCCTTTCCCCAGACACATGAGCCATTGTCGCTTCCAGACTGAGGTCACAGCAGCACTTGCAGTGTAGGTCCTCTCCTGTTGAAGGTCAAGTATCAAGTGAGCGAACAGATAGAAAATGGCGGTGACGTCCATGGCGGTGCATACCGTCACCGCCGGCGTACATTGTCATTGGCTCCTGGAACACATAGGGCCCAATGATAACCAATGCTAAATTACGCGGCAGTCTTCGATTGCCTACTGCGACGCTGCACAACGCCAGTGCAGTTACCTAATTTCCCCTTGTCCCTCCTTACAGGTCAGGCAGCCGCCATTTCAGGGGGGCACATGGCATGGCACCTAACTGTGTCACAGCACATTTTGGCAGAAATACGGACAAAGTACGCCACACACAAATTTACTCACATTATAGCAAAAACACGTGTTCAACCTATGTGGTACATGACCCTCTGCTCACCGTTCTCCTCCATAGGGCACATCCGCTGGGGCAGATGATGAGATGGCATCATCCTCCGGTGTACAGACCCCTGGTGGACCTGTTGACAATGGAAGACAGACACATCATTACCGCCTACAGACTTGATTGTGCCACAATCCAAGAACTGTGTGCCCAATTGGAGTCAGACCTGATGTCAGCTATCCGCCATCCCACAGGAATCCCCCCCTCTAGTGCAGGTCCTGTCAGTGCTCCATTTCCTGGCAAGTGGCTCCTTTCAAACTACAGTGGCCATGGCATCAGGGATGTCTCAGCCAATGTTTTCTAACGTGTTGACCAGAGTGTTGTCAGCCCTGCTGAAACACATGTGCAGCTACATCGTTTTCCCCCAGGTGGAGGATTTGCCCACAGTGAAAGCTGACTTCTATGCCCTGGGACATATCCCCAACATAATTGGTGCCACTGATAGTACACATGTGGCATTTGTCCCCCCCCCACAGAAATGAACAGATGCACAAAAATCGAAAAAGCTACCATTCGATGAATGTGCAGATGGTGTGTTTGGCAGACCAGTACATCGCTCATGTGAATGCCAAGGATCCTGGCTCTGTGCATGGCATTTACATTTTGAGGAATAGCAGCATCCCTTATGTGATGGGCCAACTCCAGAGGCACTGGGTGTGGCTAATAGGTGAGCCAAAGGTCCCCACACAGTATGAATAGGTGTCTGGGTATGGGGGTAGTCACTAAGGGTTTGTGTGTGTCTAACAGATTTCCCTCGACATTTGCAGGTGACTCTGGTTCCCCAGCCTCTCATGGCTACTGACCCCAGTGAGGAATACCAGGACAAGGGCAGAGCAACGCTACAATGAGGCACATGGGCGAACTAGGCGTATTATTGAGAGGACGTTCGGCCTCCTGAAGGCCAGATTCCAGTGCCGCCATGTCACAGGTGGCTCTTTATACTACTCACTGAAGAAGGTGTGCCAGATAATCGTGGCATGCTGCATGTTGCACAACCTGGCTTTACGATGCCAGGTGCCTTTTCTGCAGGAGGATGGGCATGATGATGGTATTGTGGCAGCTGTGGAGCCTGTGGACAGTGAGGAAGAGGAGGCAGAGGAAGAAGATATTGACAACCGAAACAACATCATCATGCAGTACTTCCAGTGAGACACAGGTAAGAGACTGGCACTGCTGAGCTCATATCTGACTACTGTAGGACATTGTATAAGTCACCTCTTAACCTCTGTGTATGGACACTGACAGTTCACTTTGGCTTTCCATTTCACAGATCTGGGTACCTCATTCTGCCTTCTGCTATATTTACTGCTGCCCATCAACTGTCATACATTAGTATGTGCAAATGAACATTTCCATTGATATTTGTGGATGAAGTTGTAATTATACATTTGTGAAGGTACAGACTGACTCCAGATTGGTTTGTGATTCAAGGGTGTTTATTTATGGTCTAATGTGTATAGTGGTATGTGGAAGGGGCTGGGGTGATGGTAGAGGAAGGTCCATAGTAGAGTCCAGTCTCTCGGTATCACAGGTGCATTGTCCATTGAGCAATGTCAGTTCAAGGTGGACAGGGTGACAGAGTGGGACACAAGGGTGACAATCAGGAGAGTCTTATTTCCTGGTGGGGGTCTTGGCTATGTTCTCTGTCTTCTGTCTGGATCGCAGGGAGCATTTGTGGGGTGGTTCTCCTTCTGCAGGGGGTGGGGTGCTGGTGGCCTGTTGGTCCTGTGGTGGGACCTCCTGCCCACTAGCGCTGGCGGACATGGAAGGCTGTTCATCGTTTGGGCTGGTGTCAGGGGCCCGGTGGTATGCCACTGTCTCCCTCATGGTGTTAGCCATGTCTGCCAGCACCCCTGCAATGCTGACCAGGGTGGAGTTAATGGACTTCAAGTCCTCCCTGATCCCCAGGTATTGTCCCTCCTGCAGCCGCTGGGTCTCCTGAAACTTGGCCAGTACCGTGCCCATGGACTCCTGGGAATGGTGGTATGCTCCCATGATGTTTGACAGTGCCTCGTGGAGGGTTCGTTTCCTGGGCCTGTCCTCCCCCTGTCGCACAGTAGCCCTCCCAGCTTCCCTGTTATCCTATGCCTCTGTCCCCTGAACTGTGTGCCCACTGCCACTGACCCCAGGGCCCCAGATTTTATTGGGTTAGTGGGTTTGCCTAGGGTCCCTGTAGTGGTGGACACACTGCTGATTGACGTGTCCTGGGGACAGTGGCATGGGCCCGCTGGGTGGGTGCTGTGGTGGTGTTTCCTGAGGGGGGTGGTTCTGTGGTGGGTTGGGACTGTGGCAGGGGAACCGACTGTCCAGAGGTCCCTGATGGGCCGGGCTGGTCATCTTGATCCAGCCATGCAGAGCTGCTGTTGTCACTGTGGGCCTCTTCTGTGGGGGGACTGGATATGGCTGGCACCTCCTGTCCATTGACGTTGTGTAGGGGTCCTATTGGGGTGTAAATGCATTGTTATTGTTTCTGTGTGTGCCATCTTGTGCAATGGATGTGTTTCCCTCTATTACTGTGCTTGCAATATCGCCTTGGCCCTTGTGTGAGTGGCAATTGTGTGCCCTGGGTGAGTCTCTCCCTTGGACATGCTTTGGTGATGGGTGTCTATGCAGGTCTGTGATGGGTGTCCATGCATTGGTGTAACATGCAGGGCTTGGTATTGGGATGGGTGGGTTGTGATAGTGGGGTACATGTGAGGTGGTGGAGTGATGGGTGTGAGTGTAGGTGTTTGTGGTGGCATGCAGGTAGGGTGGGGGATATAGTAGTAAAGATTTGCCTTACCAGAGTCCAGTCCTCCTGCTACTCCTGCGAGGCCCTCAGGATGCATGATTGTAGGAAAGTACCATCTTGCCTGGCATGTTAACCCCATTTTTCACTGTATATATGTTGTTTTAGTTGTATGTGTCACTGGGACCCTGGTAACCCAGGGCCCCAGTGCTCATAAGTGTGCCTGAATGTGTTACCTGTGTAGTGACTAAGGCCCTCATTCTGACCTTGGCGGTCTTTTCGCAAGACTGCCGAGTTACCGCCGCGGTAAAGACCGCCGACCGCGGCGGTATGCCGCTGCGCGTATTCCGACTGCTGGGAGCGTTCTGCCGGAAAACCGCCAGCAGCCACACTGGCGGTCGGCGGGAAAGTGGAGACTGGTCAACCTCCACCGCCACGCCAGCAGAACACCGCCCCCAGAATTACGACCCACATTTCTGTGTGGCGGTCTTCTGTTGGCGGTCTTCTGTTGGCGGTCACGTCCCTATGGCTCCCGTCGCCTCCCGGAGGACCAACGCACAAGGTAAGTTGATCGTCTGTGAGGGGAGGGGGTGGGGGGGTGTTGTGTGATGTGTGCGTGCATGGGGGTGTGTAGAGGGGGTGTGTGAGTGCGTGCATGCGGGCGGGGGGTGCTGCTGTGCCTATGGGCAATGTGTGTAGTTCGGCGGGTGCGCATGTTGGCATGTATGTGTGCGGGTATGTGCCCCCGTTGTGTATGTGTGTGTGTAGGGGGTGTGCATATGTGCATGTTGGGGGTGCGTGCATGTCGGGGTGCGTGTATGTGCATGTCGGGGTGGGGGGGGCAGGGGGTTCGTACCACCTCTGGGGGGGTGGAGGGTGTGGGGGGAGGACTCGTGGGGGGTAGTGGGGGGTGGGGGAGACCCCTATCAGTGCCAGGGAAGGAATTCCCTGGCCCCGATAGTGCCTACCGCCATGGTTCGCATGGCGGTTCCCGACCGCCAAAAACCGCGGCGGTAAGCAGGGTCATGATACGGTTGGCGGTCTTGGGTCGACCGCCGGGCCGGAGTGCGCAAACTCCAGCCCGTCGGTCATGACCGCCGTGGCGGTCGGAGTGGGAAAGTGGCGGTCGATCGCGGCGGTGACCGATGCGGTCAGAATGCCATTTTTTGGACCGCCGGTCTGTTCGCGGTCCGACCGCCGCCTCTCCGCCGACCGCCAAGGTCAGAATGAGGGCCTAACTGTCTCACTGAGGCTCTGCTAATCAGAACCTCAGTGGTTATGCTCTCTCATTTCTTTCCAAATTGTCACTAACAGGCTAGTGACCAATTTTACCAATTTACATTGGCTTACTGGAACACCCTTATAATTCCCTAGTATATGGTACTGAGGTACCCAGGGTATTGGGGTTCCAGGAGATCCCTATGGGCTGCAGCATTTCTTTTGCCACCCATAGGGAGCTCTGACAATTCTTACACAGGCCTGCCACTGCAGCCTGAGTGAAATAACGTCCACGTTATTTCACAGCCATTTTACACTGCACTTAAGTAACTTATAAGTCACCTATATGTCTAACCTTTACCTGGTAAAGGTTAGGTGCAAAGTTACTTAGTGTGAGGGCACCCTGGCACTAGCCAAGGTGCCCCCACATTGTTCAGGGCCAATTCCCCGGACTTTGTGAGTGCGGGGACACCATTACACGCGTGCACTACATATAGGTCACTACCTATATGTAGCTTCACAATGGTAACTCCGAATATGGCCATGTAACATGTCTATGATCATGGAATTGCCCCCTCTATACCATCCTGGCATAGTTGGCACAATCCCATGATCCCAGTGGTCTGTAGCACAGACCCTGGTACTGCCAAACTGCCCTTCCTGGGGTTTCACTGCAGCTGCTGCTGCTGCCAACCCCTCAGACAGGCAGCTGCCCTCCTGGGGTCCAGCCAGGCCTGGCCCAGGATGGCAGAACAAAGGACTTCCTCTGAGAGAGGGTGTTACACCCTCTCCCTTTGGAAAATGGTGTGAAGGCAGGGGAGGAGTAGCCTCCCCCAGCCTCTGGAAATGCTTTCTTGGGCACAGATGTGCCCAATTCTGCATAAGCCAGTCTACACCGGTTCAGGGGACCCCTTAGCCCTGCTCTGGCGCGAAACTGGACAAAGGAAAGGGGAGTGACCACTCCCCTGACCTGCACCTCCCCTGGGAGGTGTCCAGAGCTCCTCCAGTGTGCTCCAGACCTCTGCCATCTTGGAAACAGAGGTGCTGCTGGCACACTGGACTGCTCTGAGTGGCCAGTGCCACCAGGTGACGTCAGAGACTCCTTCTGATAGGCTCCTTCAGGTGTTAGTAGCCTATCCTCTCTCCTAGGTAGCCAAACCCTCTTTTCTGGCTATTTAGGGTCTCTGTCTCTGGGGAAACTTTAGATAACGAATGCAAGAGCTCCTCCGAGTTCCTCTGCATCTCTCTCTTCACCTTCTGCCAAGGAATCGACTGCTGACCGCGCTGGAAGCCTGCAAAACTGCAACATAGTAGCTAAGACGACTACTGCAACTCTGTAACGCTGATCCTGCCGCCTTCTCGACTGTTTTCCTGGTGGTGCATGCTGTGGGGGTAGTCTGCCTCCTCTCTGCACTAGAAGCTCCGAAGAAATCTTCAGTGGGTCGACGGAATCTTCCCCCTGCAACCGCAGGCACCAAAAAGCTGCATTACCAGTCCCTTGGGTCTCCTCTCAGCACAACGAGCGAGGTCCCTTGAATCCAGCAACTCTGTCCAAGTGACCCCCACAGTCCAGTGACTCTTCAGTCCAAGTTTGGTGGAGGTAAGTCCTTGCCTCACCTCGCTAGACTGCATTGCTGGGAACCGCGACTTTTGCAGCTACTCCGGCCCCTGTGCACTTCCGGTGGAAATCCTTTGTGCACAGCCAAGCCTGGGTCCACGGCACTCTAACCTGCTTTGCACGACTTTCTAAGTTGGTCTCCGGCGACGTGGGACTCCTTTGTGTAACTTCGGGTGAGCACCGTTTCACGCATCCTTGTAGTGCCTGTTTCTGGCACTTCTCTAGGTGATACCTGCTGCTAAGAGGGCTTCTTGTCTTGCTCGACGTCCCCTCTACCTCCTGGTCCAATTTGCGACCTCCTGGTCCCTCCTGGGCCACAGCAGCGTCCAAAAATGCTAACCGCACGATTTGCAGCTAGCAAGGCTTGTTGGCGTTCTTTCGGCGGGAAAACACTTTTGCACGACTCTCCACGGCGAGAGGGATCCGTCCACCAAAGGGGAAGTCTCTAGCCCTTTTCGTTCCTGCAGAAACCTCAGCTTCTTCTGTCCAGTAGAAGCTTCTTTGCACCCACAGCTGGCATTTCCTGGGCATCTGCCCATCTCCGACTTGCTTGTGACTTTTGGACTTGGTCCCCTTGTTCCACAGGTACCCTAGATTGGAAATCCATCGTTGTTGCATTGTTGGTTTGTGTCTTTCCTGCATTATTCCTCTAACACGACTTCTTTATCCTTAGGGGAACTTTAGTGCACTTTGCACTCACTTTTCAGGGTCTTGGGGAGGGTTATTTTTCTAACTCTCACTATTTTCTAATAGTCCCAGCGACCCTCTACAAGGTCACATAGGTTTGGGGTCCATTCGTGGTTCGCATTCCACTTTTGGAGTATATGGTTTGTGTTGCCCCTATCCCTATGTGTCCCCATTGCATCCTATTGTAACTATACATTGTTTGCACTGTTTTCTAAGACTATACTGCATATTTTTGCTATTGTGTATATATATCTTGTATAAATTTCCTATCCTCTCACTGAGGGTACACTCTGAGATACTTTGGCATATTGTCATAAAAATAAAGTACCTTTATTTTTAGTATAACTGTGTATTGTGTTTTCTTATGATATTGTGCATATGACACTAAGTGGTACTGTAGTAGCTTCACACGTCTCCTAGTTCAGCCTAAGCTGCTCTGCTAAGCTACCATTATCTATCAGCCTAAGCTGCTAGACACCCTATACACTAATAAGGGATAACTGGGCCTGGTGCAAGGTGCAAGTACCCCTTGGTACTCACTACAAGCCAGTCCAGCCTCCTACAATGATTGCCAAGACTTGCTCCACCCATGTTGTTAGTTGTGGGGGAGGAGGTGGGGGTCCACCGCCAGTCCTCTGTACGGCTACCTGGTGTCTGGATACCACGGAACGTACCTTCCCCCGTCGGTCGTTCCACCTCTTCCTGATGTCATCCCGGGTTCTTTGATGCTGTCCCACTGCGTTGACCCTGTCGACTGTTCTCCGGTATAGCTCCATCTTCCTAGCAATGGATATCTGCTGCACCTGTGATCCGAATAGCTGTGGCTCTACCCGGATGATTTCCTCCACCATGACCCTGAGCTCCTCCTCAGAAAACCTGGGGTGTCTTTGAGGTGCCATGATGTGGTGTGAGTGATGTGTGGGGTGATGTTTTGGGGTGTGTGGTGTTTTGTGCGTGGATGGTGTATGAGTGATGGTGTTGTGTGCCTCTGGATGCTGGTGTGGTCGTTGCTTTTCTGTCTCTCTGCTTTTTCAAACTTTTTCGTTGTAAGGGGTTGTGGGTAATGTGGGTGTGTGTTTTATATTGGATTGGGTGTGGGGGTGTGGTGTGTGTATGTGTGTCAGGTGTGTGTATTTTGAATTTTCCAATGTGGTTGTGTTTTGTAAGTGTGTGTGTATTTTGAGCACAGCAGTGTGTACTGCCAATGGTTTACCGTGGTTGAATGACCGCCACGTTGATTCATGGGTCGTGATAGTGTGGGCGTATTCCTGTTGGCGTAACAGTGTGGGTTTTGGTACCGCCAATTTATCACTGACCTTTGGTGTGGCGGACTTGTGTGGGTGTCTGTATTGTGTAAGATTTCTAAGTGTGGGTCATAATACCCGTAGCAGATTTCCGCTGCGGACACGGTATGTTGTCGGCCGTCGGCACAGCGGTCAGCAGACTTTACCGCCAGGGTTGTAATGAGGGCCTAAATGTCTATAAGGACTTCTTGCATAAGAAATCTGCATATTATTTTGGAAATGAGGAATAATGTTTTATTGCTCATATTAAATGTAAAAAGCACAACAACACCATTGATCCTCCTGTTGCGCATTTCCTATTTGAGCATTTATCTCTAATAAATGACAGACATTACATGCTCAGAACTGTCATCTACATAACAGCAACTAACTGGAAAAGACTGTGCCCCATTACATAATGCAATGCCTATCAGTGACAGTGTTCATCTCTTATTGTACAAATTGCTGACATCAGATCTACTCCCGTGTGGGAAGCAGGTAAGGTTTCGGCTCTGCCTTCTTCAGGGATTCCAACTGGCAAGTCTTGGTAACCCATTTACTTAAAGCTCAATGCATACTAATCATATTGATGTGTGTTCCATAACAAGTTTTTGTAATAGGTTCTTGTATACATTTGGTTCCACAAACAATTATAGTCTTGATACTCTACTTCCAGAAGGAAAATTTAGATAGGTGCAAATATGCATACAAGAATGACTTACCTCAATTAATAGTAACTAGTAACTATTTTCGTCTTGATAATTGGATTGTCAGTAGCTTTTGTCTGTGAGTAAGTGGATTACTAGTTGGGGTGGTTTGAATACTTCATTAAGTAATAACATCACCAATCTGTATCAGGTTCAGTTTGGTTTCTTTAAATCAAACCATAGATCAATCTTGGGTAGCTGTGGCACACAACCGTCAGATTGAACTCAAAGGAAAATAAGTGTAAAGCATGTATCAGTACCAAAAAGTTAATAAGTAAGAGACATAACATAATAAAAACCACATTCCAATTTATAAAAACAGTCTATACCCCTATCTACAGACACCAAAATGACAGAAATTTGATGAAGAGAACCAGAGTGATGATTTTGCAATGTTCTTTTAAATTAATGCAATTCAATCCAAATTATTTTGTAAATCACTGCTTCTCGGTGGCAGTCTATGAGCCTCAAACAGGAGGGTCGGGGCAAAATCAAACATTCAGGCTGACCTCTATGGAGTGTGGTTCAGATGCAGAAGCCAGTTTGGTCCCTGTCAAACAAATGTTTACCTTTGCAGTTAGAAACTTTTCTGGTCCTTTTTCGTGATGAGAGGCTCGCTAGGGAGGTCCTCAAGAGCTTGAGTCCAGTGCTTGGGTGTGACATCAGCAAACAGATAAAGTCCAGCAGTCCGGTGGAAGCCTTGGTTTTTAATGGTGCTTAAGGCTACTTATGAACCAAGCAGTCAGTGCCAAAAAGCATTGCCCTTCATTACGACCCTGGCAGTCGTAATGTTTTCACTTTGTCACTGCAACAGTGGCACAATCAGTGTTGTATCCCTCTATTGGCATTTATCTTACAAGCCCTGAGTACACTTTGTACCATATATCAGGAACGTCTGGGTAAGTTAAATATGCTAATCACGGGTTAGTCAATTTCATATACACTTTGAGGGTTCAGAGCACATGCACTGGGGCTTAGTCAGCAAGCCCCAGTGCACTTCAGAGTCCAAACACTAGCAGCATCAGTCCATAAAAAGGGGAGGCGTTGTCATAAAAAAAGTAATTTCCTTATACTGTCAATAGCAAAGATCGATAATAAAGATAACACAACTACAGAGGGTGTTGTGTATGCACGGATGTGGAAACTTCATGAATCCACATCTCTTTCACACTTTGTGAATCAGACGTCAACTATTCAAGTATAAATTAGGACATTTTCCAAATGTTAGTTAGATTTATATCTGGAAAACCCTTTTTCACTAGTGTTTTGAGGCTAGCTTACCACCCCTACTACCTTTCCTTCTCCATACCATCCAGTGACTTTCATACTATGCAGCTGGTGGTGTGACATGTGCAAACACTACAAGCAATTCAAAGTTATCAGGTAGGTTTTGGGGTTTTCTACTGATCTACACACTCAAATTTTGATTTTTTTATAACTGTGTTATCAAGAGGAGAGAATGGAGTTCAAATTATTATATGCGATCTGAACTCTTTGAACCTTAATGACCAGGGTGTGTATGGATACATGAAGTCACGTACTCATGAATGTCCGTGTGAGTCATCTTTCAAATGTCTAATCCTCTGTTAGTAAATATGTGTAGATTGCACTTTCATTTCTATTTGTTCTAAATGTATATGAATTTTCTCTGAATGTTGCAACTCTGGGCTTCTCTAACAAGGTTTAAATATATACACTTAATTAAAGTTATGTTACAGACGTCTAACAAATGGAACAAACTACTTCACTGTCACACCTGCTAAGTCTTAAATGATTGAGTCACAAGAGCCAATGCAAAAATTCTGGAAGAAGTTCAAGCAATTCGTAATAACGCTGAATCTATTTGTTCTGCTATTAAACATATTTAAATAGACTTAGCAGGTTTCACAATAAAAGTATCTGATAATGAGATTAAGATTTCTGATAATAAAGCTGCAGTTGCTTAGTTGGCGTCTCAAGTTACTCACATTGTGCCTATGAAGCACATGCTGTTGGATTTAGAGAACAAAAACCGCCAATATAACTTGAACGTGTTTAATTTGCCTGAGCATATTGAGGGTCAGAAATGCAGAGCCTTTTTCGAAACTATGTTGCCATTCTTATTGAAATTGAAGCTCTCAGAGAAATTTAAAGTGCTTAAAGTGCTGTATCATCACCACCTTATAATGATACGTAAAGCTGCCTGGAAATTTCCATCTTTATTGGTGGAAGGCAATAAAATATATATCCATCAAGACTTTGCTAAGGAAACTGTGCATTACATAAACAGTTTTTTCATCTCTGCCTTTGGCTTCGTGATGCATGTTACAAATATGGCTTGCAGTCATGAGAATATTGAAAAATTTTGCATTTAAGTCTTTCTGTACGACTGTAAATTTGGTTGCTTCTTTGGGTATTCATGGTCCTGTTGCAATGGGTTCTAAAGCTTCTTTACTTGACACATGAAGTTCAGCAATATCGCTTTTGTAACCTTTTTGCTTTCTTAAGTAGGTACCGAGGCACTCTATCTCCAACTTGGATTATACATTCACTGTCTCAGTGCTTCAGTTAGTGTTTCTTTACCCTTGGGATATATCTGTTTTTCTGTCTTATTGATTTTCTTTGATGTTATATATGGGCTGCATCCTCTATTTGTTCCTTCTATTCAGTTCAATTTTCTAATCTCTTTTCTTCCCTTTCCTCCTTCTTCCTTTCAACATGGCGAATAGCTATATTTTTAAAATTGCCTGTTTGAATGTTAGAGGTCTTTGCCATCCAATAAAGAAAATGAAACTACTAGACTATTTACATAAATGTAATGTGGATATATATTTTCTACAAGAAACTCACATTGATGATAATATTCTTGCCAGTATGACATAATTGTGGATTGGTAATATGTCTCATCACGTGCACAGGGACATAACAATGGTAGGGCTATATTTTAATTTTTAAAGTTATAAGTTACCTTTTTTAATTGAAACCATGCTTCTGATGATGGAAATAGCCCATTGATTTATTTCATACGCATGTTCCAACCCAAGATGATCCTAATATTTGGAAATTAATTTCTTCAGAAATTGTGACTAATGGAAAAATACCTCTTTTTTTAGGAGACTTTGACATGATTTCTGATACACTTTTAGATAACATGTTGTCAGTTAAAGTTTATTTCCCAGGGGTATGTGCCCTATTTAAAGCATTCCTGGCTAATACTAAGTTAACTAATTATTAGAGACTCAATTATATCACTGGCAAGGATTTCAATTTTGATTCTAATGCTCACTCATAATATTTCCGTATTGAATATTTACTTTCCTTTAGGAACTTGTGCCATTCAATTTCAAATCCTAAAATAGAACCCATGTTTGTTTCAGACCACGCCTTAATCTCACTTTATTTAACTCTCAAGGATATTCTCTTACATATGCTTAGATGGAGAATGAAAACAGAAATTCTGATGCCAATGGAAAGAATGTGTTATCTGCTATCTCTGAATACTTACATAATAATAATAATATTATACATCTCACAGTACTCACTGGGATGCTTTTATGGCTCACATCAGAGGTGTTACAAGATTTATCATTGTCACGTACTGCGCTGGACTTCTCACCTCTGGACTTCGGATTGGCGAATACACCAAGTCTTCTACAGGTCCTGGATGTTCCCAGATAAGGGCGACCCCTTCTAGTAGCCACGGTGCCGCTTGACAGGCTACGCCAAAGCAGACCGTATCCTCCAGAAGGAGTCCCAGAGGGAAAAAAAACCAACACTGGGGAAAAAACCTCTAACAGGAACTCCTGAAGGAAAACAAGAAAAAACAGAACTTGACAACAGGAAACAAAAATAGGCAATATCCAGGGTACAAGGCAGGAAAAAAGGAACAGGCAAAAATATCCCAAGGCAAAAGCAGGAACAAAGAACAGGCAAAAAACTCCCAAGGCAAAAGCAGGAACAAAGAACAGGCAAAAAAGCAGGAACAAAGAACAGGAGCGAACAGCACAACCAGAAGGAAGTGTTTGCAATGCAAGGAGGAACAAGACTGACTGACTTATATACTGAGAAAAAGGGAAGTGACATCACAGGAAAGGGAAGTAACACCATCTTGGATTGGGAAAGGCCCATAGACCAGTATAGGAAAAAGGAAGTAGTATGAAAGAAAAACAGAGCATGCTGGGACAAAAACACGAAGAAGACAAGATGGACACAACATGGATAGAGACAGGCAAAAGGCCCAACAAAAACCCACCACCAACAATAAAAGAAGAAAAAAGGCTACAAGTAACTGTAGCGCGACCGGGAGCGAAATATATGCTTCCCAGAAAGCATAGTCAAAAAACGCGGAGAACGGCGCTCCGAATATCGGTAGCGTGTTCCACCCGCCAGGACAGAAAGAGACACCGCGTCAGAGCGCGGCGTTACAGTAGGTCCCCTCCCCAAGGCTCCAGGTTTGTCAGGATGATTGTCAAAAAAAAGGCGAACCAAACGGGGAGCATGGATGGAGGAAGCATCTTCCCACGAACAGTCACTGAGGGGGTATCCTTTCCAGTGGACTAAAAACTGTAGTTTGCGTCGAAAAATTCTGGAATCACAGATCTCCTGGACTTCATACTCAGGCTGTCCATTGATAGAAAGAGGAGGTGGACGTTGGCACTGGCGATGGTAAGGATCAGGAACAAAGGGTTTTAACTGGGACACATGGAAAACAGGATGAACCCTCCAGGTATGAGGTAAGCGGAGACGCACAACTACAGGATTCAGGATGTGCGAAATTCGAAAGGGTCCATAAAAACGTGGTTTGAACTTATTGGTGAGGGACGTACCGGACAACTACGGATCAGGTGGCCAGCCTTACCACAGTATAGGCAAAGTCCCCTTCGTCGTCGTTCCTCCCTTTCTGACTCCGTCAATGGCCCACGAACCCGATCTATCTGCATGGGCTCTTCATGGGGAGGTGGAGAGGCTTCAGATGGACTATCTTCCGTTCGCCGACTGCTAGCACGGAAGGTACCGGGCTGGTATGGAGCTCTAGTTCTACGTCTTTCCATCTTGCGCTCTCGAAGTCTATACTCGATGTTCATAGATTGATCCATTAATTCTTTCAAAGAACAAGCTGGGGAAGAGTGTACAAGCTCATCTTTAATTTCTTCATGCAGGCCTCGGCGGAAAAGGGTTACGAAGGTGCGTTCTACCCAGGAGGATTCAGCTGCCAGCTGTTTGAAGCGGGTTATATACTGCAGTACATCCTGATTACCTTGCTGAATGTCACATAAGGCTTCTTCAGCTGCTGCTTCTACCCCAGGTCTCTCAAACATTTGTTTGAAAACAGTCAGGAAAGCAGAATAGTTAGCCAGGACTGGGTCATCTGCAGAAACCAGAGGAGTCGCCCAAGCAAGCGCTGGACCAGACAAGGCGCTGATCAGATAGCCCACCTTAGTCTTATCCGAAGAAAACTGGAGTGGACGAAAGGCAAAGAAAACCGTCAGGGCGTCCAAAACTTCCTTAATCTTTAAAGGATCTCCGGAATATCGAGGAATAGTAGCAGATACGGGTGGTATGTCCATTGATCGGGAAGACAAGACCTGTCGTAGCGCAGTGTTCTCTGCCCGTAACTGTTGTAACTCTTGGGCTTGTTGTTGGACAGTCTGTAACATAGCTTGAGCATTTTCTGACACCTCTCCCCGTGGATCTTCCATGGCGCTCTCGCAACGCAGAATCTTTTGGCGTTGCAATCTGTCACGTACTGCGCTGGACTTCTCACCTCTGGACTTCGGATTGGCGAATACACCAAGGGGGTCATTCTGACCCCGGCGGTCTCAGACCGCCGGGGCCAGGGTCGGCGGGAGCACCGCCGACAGACCGGCGGTGCCCCGCAGGGCATTCTGACCGCGGCGCTTTGGCCGCGGTCAGTGCAGGAAAACCGGCGGTCTCCCGCCGGTTTTCCGCTGCCCGTCAGAATCCTCCAAGGCGGCGCAGCATGCTGTGCCGCCTTGGGGATTCTGACACCCCCTACCGCCATCCTGTTCCTGGCGGTTCGCCCGCCAGGAACAGGATGGCGGTAGGGGGTGTCGCGGGGCCCCTGGGGGCCCCTGCAGTGCCCATGCCAATGGCATGGGCACTGCAGGGGCCCCCATAAGAGGGCCCGCTTGTATTTCACTGTCTGCATAGCAGACAGTGAAATACGCGACGGGTGCAGTAGCACCCGTCGCACCTTCCCACTCCGCCGGCTCGATTACGAGCCGGCTTCATGGTGGGAAGGTCGTTTTCCCCTGGGCTGGCGGGCGGCCTTTTGAAGGCCGCCCGCCAGCCCAGGGGAAAACTCAAAATACCCGCCGCGGTCTTCCGACCGCGGTACGGTATTTTGGCGGCTCCCGCCGGGCGCGCGGTGAGCGCGCCCGGCGGGAGTCAGAATGACCCCCCAAGTCTTCTACAGGTCCTGGATGTTCCCAGATAAGGGCGACCCCTTCTAGTAGCCACGGTGCCGCTTGACAGGCTACGCCAAAGCAGACCATATCCTCCAGAAGGAGTCCCAGAGGGAAAAAACCCCAACACTGGGGAAAAAACAATCATGGCACAGGAGAACACAATTTCAAACTTGAATCTTAGAACATCACATTTCCAAAACTGAAAGCTGCTGTTTTCATCCTAAGGCATTCAACTCAAAACCCAATTATAAAATATATGCAACAAATCTAATCCTTTACTTAGTAAAAGAGCAGGTCTTTTTATTTGCAAACAAAAAATCAATTTCCAATTCACTGCAAACAAATCTGGCTGTACTTTTGCTAATTAAGTACGAATCAAAAAGGATAAAAAACCGATACATGTTATAAAATGTCCAGATGGACATTTACTTGTCTCTGCCACTAAAATAGTTACACAATTTCTGAAATTGTATTCACACCTTTATAGTAAACATTAAGATGTTCTAGACATCATATTTGATAAATGTCTACTCAAGAGCAACTCATTATTCTTATCTCACTCCAGCAGTCATCTTCTTGATGCTCCTTTTATTATGGAAAAAGTTTGCAATGCCATTAGATCTCTAAATGCCCAAAACTCCCCAGGTCCTGATGGTATTCCAGCAAAGTTCTATAAAGCCTTTACAAACCAACTTTCTTCACTCCTACTATCAATGTTTCAGGATCTCTTAAAGAAGGAAAAATTATTGTTCTTCCTAAACCAGATGAAGATCCAATATTAATCTTTAATTGTCGCCCCATCTTACTCGTTATTCAAGACTGAAAACTTTGCACTAAAGTTCTTGCACCTAGACTATGATATATTGCCCACGGACACAGGAGAAACCTGTTATGACCGGGACCCCAGAGGTTCTCAGGGGTGCCAATCAGCATGTAAAAGGTGAGGGCATGGATAATGAAGGGTAGAACGAAGACAGAGGTGTGCCAGCGAGAAGAGGAGCATGGTGAGGAAGGCGATTCACGGACGACACAAAGAGACCGGTGGCCCCAAAGAACAATGGCATGCTTAAGCGGAAAGTTGTGGTTATCTGAGGATCGGAAGACCCAACACAGACTGATGGTGAGGAGAGGAGGCAACATGTGGATGGTGGGACAATTGGAGAAGAGGAGACGAGGGATCCTTCCTTTCTGCAATGAGACGGATGGTCAGCTACTCCGGGGAAAGGCGCTGTGGACCAAGACGCTGCAGCTCTTGCAAGGAGCCGTTGTTTCAGGCAAGTGGAATTCAGGGGCACTGAAGGCGGGACATGGTGGGCAGTAGCACAGGAGCTTTTTATCGGCCTGTAACGCTTGCATGACCATAGGTGCACATGGAGTTGTCACCTTTAGCAGTGCACCCAGGCTTAAAGTTAGTTAGAATATTCTTTTGGTTTTTGGTACAGTACGGGTGTGGTGTGAAACCTATACACTCTGGCAACTGAGGCACATATATCACCTTGTAGTGTGGTGTCGGGATATAAATATATAAAGCTAAAGAACCTGGGTTCTAAGGCCTATTCATGTTCCTTTATCCCCTAGGGTCCGACCCATCTAATTGGAAGAAGACGAATCCAAGAAAACCCTGAAGGAGCTAAGAAGAAAGAGCCACTATAAAACTTAGGCAGGACTGTTGTGAATCCTATAACAACTTCTATTTTAATAAACCTCGTTAGACCTGACAGCCTTTGGGTGGCCTTCCTCCAACTTTTTGCCTTCCTCCTCATCTTTTTCTGACCTGGTTTTTGTTGGCTTTAGGACTCTCGACACTTTTCACTGCTAACCGGTGCTAAAGTGCATGTGCTTTCTCCATAAAACATGGTAACATTGGCTCATACCCAATTGGTATAGTTGATTTACTTGTAAGTCCCCAGTAAAGTGTGCTACATGGCCCAGGGCCTATAAATTAAATGCTACTAGTGGGCCTGCAGCACTGATTATGCCATCCACATAAGTAGCCCATTAACCATGTCTCAGGCCTGCCATTGCAAGGCCTGCTTGTGCAGTTTCACTGCCACTTCAACTTGGCATTTAAAACGACTTGCCTATCCATAAACTTCCCTTTTATTACAAATAAGTCACCCCTAAGGTAGGCCCTGGGTAGACCACTGAGCAGGGTGCTGTATAATTAAAAGGCAGGACATGTGCTTGTAAGCTTTACATGTCCTGGTAGTGAAAACTCCCAAATTCATTTTTCACTACTGTGAAGCCTGCTCCTCTCAAAGGCCAAGATTAGAAATTCCCTTATATACTTTTAGGTGGTAATTTTGGATCTGAGAGCAGTGGCATTGTCATGTTTGGTATGTTTGAAATGGTAGTGAGAAATCCTGCTCACTGGTGAAGTTGGATTTAATATTGATATTTTAGAAATGCCACTTTTAGAAAGTAGGCATTTCTCTGCACTTACTGCTTTCTGTGCCTTACAGCCTGTTTTCAATCCATGTCTGGTCTGTGCTGGTTGACAGATCCCCTTGTGCATTTCACCCAGACAGCCATACACATAGTACACTCAGCTGCATCCTCATTCATCTGCTTACTGATGGGTCTTTCTGAGCAGGAAGGGTGGAGGGGCTACACTTCAAAGACTAATGGCCTGGCCTCACACAAAGGACTGAAAACTCCCCCCCACACACATCTCCTGGCAGACAGGACTGGGTTGTAAGGGGACTGGTGCTCTTCAAAACCACTCTTTGAAGTTTTCCTCCACTTCAAAGGCACATTTGGGCTGTTACCTCCTAAAATCGGGCATTTCTGTACCTACAACTAGACTCTGTCAGAGGGACTGCCATTCTTGCCAAAGGACTCATTTGGACTGCTTTTCTGAAACGACGGCTCTCCTGCTTGTTGCCCTGCTGTCTGCTGGCCCCTGACTCTGCCTTCCCTCACAAGTGCTCTCGAAGGCCTTGAACTGAGCTTGCCCCCTGTTCTGAAGTCTTAGGACCATTAAAGACTTCATCTGAAGGAGAAAATCCACAGTGTCGGAAAAACTGATGAAACGTCTTAAAAATTTGGCGCAACACCTGCAGAATCGATGCATCGCCTGTCTCGCAGCTGAAAAATCGTCCCATCGCCTGCTGGATAGACGCAGCGCCTGTTGCTTCTTCATAATGCATTTGGGATTTTCCACGCATCCTCCCTGGGTGTCAAAATATCCCTACATCGTAGTGAGGAACCATGGCTGCACTCCCGGAAATCAACACATCACCTTGCCGCACCAGAAAAACGGTTGCATCACTTTACTTTCTAATGCATCGCCTCCTCTGCTTATTTATTTTTGACGCATCTTGGCTACTGAGGCCCTCATTATGCAAATGCCACCTACCGCCATGGTGACGGCTGCCAACATACCATTGCCGTGGCTACCTACCGTCCATGCAATTATGACTGTAACCGTAATTCTGCCAGAAGGCTGGCGGAATTCTGGCGTTGGTCATGGCGAAAGATGGCAGTAAGGTGGCGGTGCTGCCAGCAGCAGTGCCACACCAGCAAAACAGCTCCTTACGTATCATGTTCCATAATACGGCCTGGCGGTGTTTTGCTGGCGGACGATGCTGCTGGCAGCAGCGCCACGTCCTGTCTCCTGCCGGAGGACCCCCTGCAAATAGGTAAGTCGGGTTCTCCCACAGGAGAGGGGGGTGGGAGGTGTTGTGTGTGGGTGTGTGTGGGACTGTGTGTGAATGCGTGCATGCATGTGTAATGCGTGGGTGCATGAGTGGGTGTGTGTGTGTACGTTCATATTGTGTTGTGTGATTGCGTGTGTGCCTGGATGTATGTTTGGGAGTGTTGCTGTGAGTGTGTATGAATGTATGCATGCGTGGGTGAATGTGTGTATGCGTATGTGTATGGGTGTGTATGTATGTGCATGCGGGGGCCGAAGGGGGAAGGGGGTAGGTGGAGACCCCTATCAGTGCCAGGGAAGGAATTCCCTGGCACTGATAGTGCCTACCGCCATGGTTTTCGTGGTGGTACAGAAACCACAGAATCCATGGTGGTGGGCAGGGTCAAAATGCCATTGGCGGCCTAGTGACGGCCGCCGGGCTGGCTGTCGTTACCGCCGTGGCAGTCGGTGTGTTAACTTGGAGGTTTGGTATTGGCCAAAACGCCAATGTCATAATAGTAGAGGTATGTACCGCCAGCCTGTTGGCGGTAATACCTCCAATATTGCACCTACCGATGGGGTCGGAATGACCCCCTGAGTGTTAAAAGGATACAACCACTGATTCTTTTTTAGCATCTTATTCCACCAGTTCTGCAGTGTAGGAATCGTTTGAATCTGCCAACACTGCAATATTAACGATCAAGCTACTGCAAAAACAATCACAATAAAATATTGTTGATATTTAGCTAGTTGCATGTTTTCTCAGATACTAAAAACAAAACTAAGCTTGGCTCTACCTCAATCCTGAAGTTAGAGCTGTGATTTATTACCTTGTTTATCTTCAACCAAAAAATAGTTAATTTGGGACCGTCAAAAAATATGTAGCCAATTCCCCTGCCCCTCCTGATGGCAGTGAAAGCATTGATCAGGAATGGATGGAAGCATTTTATGTATCGTCTCAGGAGAGTAGTAAGCTATCCATCTGGAGAGGAAAGACATTCTTTTATTGTTAGCTGCCCTCAAGGATTTGAACCCAACTTCCAAAATAATTCTCCAATCTTCGTTAGCAATGGCACATTGGCCCTCATTACAACCCTGGCGGTCGGTGATAAAGTGGTGGTAATACCGCCAACAGGCTGAGTACAGCCGCCTGGCACACGGGGGGGGGAAAGAGAGTGACACACACACGCACGACACACACCCCCAACACCATACACACAATCAGATGCAGTAATAAAACATATTGACCCCGTACCCCTCAGGAATAATGCAAGGACAAAAGGAATAGATGAAAGTGAGTGTAATAAGATAAATTCAGTAAAAATACAAACATTCAACCTAAAAGTATATACATATACACAGTTCAAGGGACAATGCCCAGTTCTCAATGTGCGTGGGCCACTGGGCCACATGGGGAGTAGAAGGCCACAGTCTCTCAAGTGAGTGATTTGCCCACATGGTCTGGAGGGGGCAACATCCCCTGTGCTTGGTTTTGGAGAGTACAAGGCCACAGTCTCTCAAGTGGGTGACTTGCCCACATGCTCTGGAGGGAGCAACATCCCCTGTGCTTGGTCCTGGGGAGTACAAGGCCACAGTCTCTCAAGGGGGCGACTTGCCCACATGCTCTGGAGGGGGCAACATGCCCATTGCTCTGTACTGGGGAGTACAAGGCCACAGTCTCTGAAGTGGGTGACTTGCCCACATGCTCTGGAGGGGGCAACATGCCCATTGCTCTGTCCTGGGGAGTACAAGGCCACAGTCTCTCAAGTGGGTAACTTGCCCACGTGCTCTGGAGGGGGCAACATGCCCTGTGCTTGGTCCTGGGGAGTGCAAGGCCACAGTCTCTCAAGTGGGTGTCATACCCACTGGTTCTGGAGGGGGCAGCGTGCCCTGTGCTCTTGATCCTGGGGAGGCTGGGGTTGGTGGGTATCTTACCCACTGGTTCTGGAGGGGGCATTGTGCCCTGTGCTTCAGATCCTGGGGAGGATGGGGTGAGTGGGTGTCATACCCACTGGTTCTGGAGGGGGCAGAGTGCCCTGTGCTTCTGATCCTGGGGAGCGCAAGGTCACCGTCTCTCAACTGGGTGTCATACCCACAGGATTTGCAGGGGGAAAACCACACAACAGCCCATGGTGGCAGGTCTACAGACCGTCCGCCGGCGGTGACGGCTGCTCAGTGGTGGTAATGGTGCTGCTGCTGGTCGTGGTGGGGGGAGGCTCCAGCCCATCCCCTCCAGCCTCGGACGGCTGTGACTGCTGGTGGTAGTGCTGCTGCTGCTGGTGGTGGCTGTGGGGTGAAGCTCCTGCCCATCCTCTGCAGCCTCAGATGGCTGGCCACTGCAGGTGGTGGTGCTGGTGCTGCTGGTGGTAGTGGTGGTGGTTGTGGGGGGAAGCGCCTGCCCATCCCCTGCAGCCTCGGACGGCTGCCCACTGCTGGTGGTGGTGCTGCTGCTGGTGGTTGTGGGGGAAAGCTCCTGCCCATCCCCTGCAGCCTCGGATGGCTGCACAACCATGGTTGTTGTTGGGGGCTCCAACTGAGTCCCAGCACCAGGCCCCTTGTCCTTCCTGCCTGCTGGTGCAGGCCCCTTGCCCTTCCTAGCAGCAGCTGGGGATGGCACCTTGACCTTCAGGGCAGCACTTGGAGCAGGCTCCTTGCCCTTCCTGGCAGCAGCTCGGGATGGCACCTTGCCATTCAGGGCAGCAGCTGCTGAGGGCTCCATGCCCTTCCGAGCAGCACTTAGGGCAGGCACCCTTTCCTTGAGGCTGCCTGGTGCCCTGGATCCTGTACCACCACGAGTGGGTGTGGACACTACTGGGCCCGTGGACTGAGTGGCTAAGGTGCTTGCCTGGGTTTTTGCCACCCTGGCCAGACGTGAAGGACGGGAGGAGAGGGCTAGGGAAGAGGTCAATGTTGGAGAGGAAAAGCTGCTTAGGGACACTGGGGGGGAAGAGGGAGAAGGCTTGGGAGTGGAGGGAGTGGTTGTGGGAGGTGTCTTTCTGCTGTGTTTGGGTGCAGGTGCATGGGCTGGATGCTGCTGTGAGGTGGATGGCTATTGGGTGTCTGAGTACTTGCGTTTGTGTACCTGGGGGGGGGGACGGACACAGTGAGAGAGGACACAGGGGACGTGTGCATGGCTGTTGTGGTGGTGTCCGCCAGTGAGGTGTGTGTTCTGCTAGGTGTGCTGGTGTTGGCGGTAGTGAATGTGGATGTAGTGCATGCAGGTGTGAGTGTAGACGCAACTGGGAGGGAGGTGGAGGAGGAGGAGGTGGGGCACACAGTGGAGGCAATGGATGTTGGTATGTCTGAATCTGGATGATGTTTGTGTGAGTGCCTGTGGGATGATGTGTGGTGCTTGTGTTTGCCTGAACCACTCTTGTGTGTTGTCCTGTGTGCATGCTCATCTGTCTGTGTGCTTGGGATAGGTTGGGGTTGAGGGGAATGGGATTGGGAACAGGAAGTTGGAGGGTGGAAACAAGGACAATGGCTGCCATCAGAGAGGAGGCCTGAGCCTGGATTGATCTCTGTTGGGCCGCCAAGCCAGTGTGAATGCCCTCCAGAAATGCATTGGTCTTTTGCATTTGGGCTGCCAGCCCCTGGATGGCATTCACAATGTTTGATTGCCCAACAGAGATGGATCTCAGGAGGTCAATAGCCTCCTCACTCAAGGCAGCAGGGCTAACTGGGGAGGGCCTGAGGTGCCTGGGGCGAAGGAGATGCCCACCCTCTAGGGTGAGCGGGCACAGGCAACTCGCTGATGGGCTGCTGGGAAGGCGTTGCTGGTACGGGGGTGGCGGCTGTAGCTGGGGTGATCACAGAAGTGTCCGCTGCCACCAGGGAGCTTCCATTGGAGGAGGTATCTGTGTCCGAACTGTCCCCTCCAGTCTCCGCTGTGGTGCTCCCCTCGCCCTCCGTCCCAAAGGTGCCCTCACCGTCGGTGGACTCCTAGGTCCTGTGGGATGCAGCTGTCTCCATCGCCTGTGACGCTGCTCCTCCGCCAGATGATGCTAATGCACATAAGGACAGGATGACAAAACAAAAAGGGGGGAGTAGACAAAGGATACACTGGGTCAATGGCTGCACCAACACCACAGTTGTCGTACATACCACCCTCGCACACAGGGAACAGGCCTACGCACTATGCATTGCACTACCAGTAACAATGCTAGCCATAAGGGCATAGGGAGGCACACATACCGCCAACTGGAGCATACCTGGGACCCACACAGCCCTGCCCAGTAGTGGATGTCTACAAGCTAGGTAGGAGGGATATCACATCAGAACCCTGCCCAACATGGGACCTACTCTGCAATGTCAGGCCTGGCCTAGGGGCACCCACAGACACACATCCACCACCCAGATACCACCCCACCAGGCGTAGGTTGTAATGATGGGCACTGTACTCACCCCCTTGTGGCTGCTGTGATGCCCTCAAGCACCGATCCATCTCCGGATAGGCCTCCGCCAGTATGCGGGCCATTAGGGGGGTCAGGGTTCGACGGGCAACCCTTCTTCGTTGGGAGGCCATCCCCAGCTGGGCCTCCACAGTCTTCCGTGCCCAGCGTCTCAGGTCCTCCCACCGTTTCCGACAGTGGGTGCTCCCCCTGCCATAGACCCCAAGGGTCCGCACGCCCTTGGTGATGGCACGTCATATGCCCTTCTTTTGATGGGCGCTGACCTGCAGAGAAATATACATAGGAAAATGTATTAGTCAGACCATCCTGCCTGTTACACTTATGGCCCACCATACACCTTCACATTGCCATTGGCACACACAGGGCCCAGCACACAAGCTGCACGCCGCCCAGGGGACATCCACCAAGCCCCCTACACAAGGCCTTCACAAACACCACTCCATGCATTCATACCCCTTGCATCATGCTCACAGTGTACTCACCTGTTGGTCTGGAGGCCCATAAAGCAGTCCGTACTGGGGTAGGACTCCATCCACCAGTCTCTCCAACTCCGCCGAGGTGAAGGCAGGGGCCCTTTCCCCTGTCACACGCGCCATGGTAGGTCCCAGTCACAGGTCACAGCAGCACATAAAGTGTTGGTCCTCTCCTGTTGAAGGTCAGGTAGCAAGTGAAATAACAGATAGAAACTGGCGGTGACGTCCGCGGCAGTGCATACTGTCACCGCCGGTGTACATCACCATCGGCCACTGTACCCCATAGGGCCCAATATTATCCAATCAGGCGTTGCTCCCCGGTTCGCGACCGCCTCCAGCAACGGCGCACAATGTCAGCGGAATTACCTCACATCCACCTGTCCCTCCACACAGGACAGGCGGACGCCATTTCAGGTGGAGGGGGGGCAGGCCCTGGATTATAACTGCATCACAGTTTACAATTGGACATACAGGACAAATGTCACTTATACATTTCAAATTAACATCATGCATTGTACTGTTGTGGCTACAATGTTCAGTTTGTGACCCGCTCCTCACTCTTTTACCCCATAGATTGCTACCGCTGTGGTGAATAGAAGATGGAGACATACCCCTGTGTACAGACCCCTGGTGGACTTGGCAACAATGGAGGACAGGCACATTATCCTCACCTTCAGACTTGACAATCACACAGCTGCGTGCCCAATTGGAGCCTGACCTGATATCTGCCATCCGTCACCCCACTGGGACCCCCCCCTCTTGTGCAAGTTCTATCAGTGTTCCATTTCCTGGCAACTGGTTCTTTCCAAGTGACAGTGGGCTTGGCAGCAGGAATGTCACAGCCAATGTTCTCAATAGTGCTGACCAAAGTGTTGTCTGCCCTGATTAAACACATGTGCAGCTACATTGTATTCCCCCAGGTGGAGGATTTGGCCACAGTGTAGGTTGACTTCTACGCAATGGGATATATCCCCAACATAATTGGGGCAACTGATGGAACACTTATTGCATTTGTCCCCCCCCCCCCCCCGGCAAAATGAGCATGTATTCAGAAATCAAAAGAGTTTTCATTCATGAATGTACAGATGGTGTGCCTGGTGGACCAGTACATCTCCCATGTCTATGCTAAGTATCCTGGTTCTGTGCATGATGCCTTTATCCTGAGGAATAGCAGCATCCCAAATGTGATGTCCCAATTACAGAGGCACAGGGTGTGGCTAATATGTGAGCCCTGGTTCCCACATAGTAGATGTTTGTGTTTGGGTATGGTGTAGGTCATATGGGATAGTGTGTGGCTAAATGTTGTCCCTCCATATTTGCAGGTGACTCAGGTTACCCCAACCTATCATGGATACTGACCCCTGTGAGGAATCCCAGGACAAGGGCAGACGCACGTTACAATGAGGCATATGTGCATACAAGAAGGATAATAGAATGTACCTTTGGCCTCCTGAAGGCAAGGTTTCAGTGCCTCCATCTGACAGGTGGATCCCTGTGCTACTCACCCAAGAAGGTCTGCCAGATAATCGTGACATGCCGCATGTTGCACAACCTTGCCTTGAGACGCCATGTGCCTTTTCTGCAGGAGGAGGAGGCTGGAGATTGCCATGTGGCAGCAGTGGACCCTGTGGACAGTGAGGATGAGGAGGCAGAAGATGAGGACAACAGAACTGCAGTGATCAGACAATACTTCCAATGACACACAGGTAGGACAGTGTTACTTCATCATTCAATTACATTTTCTTGTTTATCTTTGTCACTGGCATGCTGTTATTTCCCACTTCTATGCCCACTCACTGCACTCTTTGGTAGCTCATTTTGCAGATGTTGGTGCCCCACTGTCGCTCCTGGTGTGATCACCACGGCCAACTACAGGTCTTTCCAATGTGAACATTACTGTACATTTGAATTGCAATGTTCGAACCTGGTTAAACAAATACATACTTAAAGCATTTGACATACTCCATACTTGTATTTTTTCGAAGGGTGTTTATTTAAGTGCTAAGAAGTTGAGGGGCAAGTGCATTGGGCTGGGGTGATTATGGAGGAAAGTCCAGGGTATAGTTCCAGTCTATTTGTAGCACAGGTGCATGGTCCAAGGAGACATAGGAAGGGGAGCAATTACAGTTCAAGGTGAACAGTGTGACAGAGTGGGACACAAGGGTAAAAATCAGGAGAGTCTCATTTCGTGGCAGGGATCTTGGCAATAGACTCTGGCTTCTGCCTGGATCGCAGGGAACGTTTGTGGGGTGGTTCACCTTCTGCAGGGGGAGGGGTGCTGGTGGCCTGTTGGTCCTGTGGCGGGGCCTCCTGTCCACTAGAGGCACCGGAAGTGGAAGGCAGTTCAGATATCTGGCTAGTGGCAGGGGCCCTCTGTTGTGAGGCTGCCTCCCTCATAATGTTGGCCATGTCTGCCAGCACCCCTGCAATGGAGACCAGGGTGGTGTTCATGGCCTGCAAGTCCTCCCTGATCCCCTAGTACTGTCCCTCCTGCAGCCGCCTGTTCTCCTGCACGTTGGCCAGGATCTGGGCCAGCGTATCCTGGGAATGTTGGCATGCTCCCAGGATCTGGGTGAGTGCCTCCTGGAGAGTCGGTTCCCTGGGCCTGTCCTCCCCCCTGGCGCACAGCACTCCTCCCAGTTTCCCTGTTGTCCTGTGCCTCTGTCCCCGGAACTGTGTGCCCACTGCCACTGACCCCAGGTCCCTGATTGTCTTGGGGGCGAGGTGTGCCCTGGGGTCCCTCTAGTGGTGGATACACTGTTGATTGACGTGTCCTGGGGACAGAGGTATGGGTACGCTGGGTGGGTGCTGTGGTAGTGTTTACTGAGGGGGGAGGCTCTGTGGTGGTGTGTGACTGTGGCTAGGTTACCGATTGTCCAGAGGTCCTTGATGGGCCAGGTTGGTCATCCAGATCCAGGCGTCCAGAGTCGCTGTCATCACTGTGGGCCTCTTCTGTAGGGGGGACTGGATAGTGCTGGCACCTCTTCTCCGTTGGCATTGGCTGGGGTACCTGTGGGGATGTGAATGCAGTGTTATTGTTTCTGTGTGTGACATATTGTGCATTGGTGGGTTGCCCTTTTTGGTTGTATTTGCTTTCACTTGTTTGAGTTGGTATGTGGTGGGTTAGCTGATTCTCTCTAGTGTGCATGCTTTAGTGATAGGTGTACATGGAGGTCTGTGAGTGGTGTCCATGCATTGGTATGGCATGCAGGGCTTGGCATTGGGATGAATGAAATGTGATGGTAGGGTGTGTGGGATGTGGTGGAGTGATGGGAGTAAGGGTGAGGGTGAGGGTATGTGATGGCATGCAGGTAGGAGGAGTGATAGAAATAGTGAGTTGACTTACTAGAGTCCAGTCCTCCTGCTACTCCTGCCAGGCCCTCAGGATGCATGATTGGCAAGACTTGCTCCTCCCATGTTGATAGTTGTGGGGGAGAAGGTGGGGGCCCACCGCCAGTCCTCTGTACAGCGAGTTAGTGTCTTGCTGCAATGGAACATACCTTCCCCCGTAGGTCGTTCCACCTCTTCGTGATTCTTTGGTGCTGTCCCACGACATTGACCCTGTCCACAATCCTCCCCCATAGCTCCATCTTCCTAGCAATGGATATCTGCTGCACCTGAGCTCCAAATAGCTGTGGCTCTACCTGGATGATTTCCTCCACCATGACCCTTAGCTCCTCCTCTGAGAATCGGGGATGTCTTTGTGGTGCCATGGGTGTTGTGTGAGTAGTGTGGGTGAGGGTGTGTAGTGTGATGTGTTGGGGTGTGTGATGTGAGGTGCGTAGGTGGTGTATAGGTGATGGTGATGTGTGGCTCTGGTTTTGTCTATGGTCGTGGTGTCTGTCTTGTGCCAATGGTTTGTATTCGTAAAGAGTTGTGGGTAATGTGGGTGTGTATTTTGTGGGTGTGTTGGTGTGGTGTAAGTATGGGTGTAAGGTCTGTGTAGTTTGAATTGTCCAATGTGGTGTTGTTTTGTATGTGTGTGTGTATTTTTAGCACAGTGGTATGTACTGTGAATGGTTTACCACCGTTGACTATCCGCTGTGGTGATTCGTGGGTCATAATGTTGTGGGCGTTTTTCTGTTGGCGTAGCGGTGTGGGTTTGGATACTGCCAGTTTATGACTGACCTTTGGTGTGGCAGACTTGTGTCTGTGGCTGTATACTGATGGATTGGTGTGTGTGTGTGTGAGCGGATGTCCGCGGCGGTGGGTTGGCGTCAGTCAGCGTGGTGGTAAGTAATGGGAGATTTGAAAAAAGCTAAAAAAGAGTCTAGTTGTCATATTCTTCAACCTTATTGCGACCTCCTCCCAAGTGTTGTACCTACCTCTTAGAATAAAATCTCCCATCTCTTTGAACCCTTTGCCATTCCATTGAGCTATCACCGTTTCTGGAAGGTGTAGGTCAAAGTATTTACACTCCTGTAGTCGTAAATAAGTATAACCTGATGGTATTTGATGTGTTTTACTTAAAAACTCTGCTCTTTTACTAAGATCACAAATATATTTATACCAAGTTTTTTTGGGAAATTTAGTGGTCTTAATAAATGCTGGGAGACTTATTACTGATTCTGCGATCATCCTATAGACCAAAAATATTTCCAGGGTTTCTCTGCTATCCAGATATTGTTCCAATGTACCCTGCAATGCAGATTGATGATGCCAAGCCCCCTTGGTTTTTGTTGAGCTGCACCACTGAGAGCCTCACCCTTGTGTTTTTTTTCCTCCATATAAAACTTCGTATCATCGAATCCAATTCACAAAAATAGGAGCTATTTATTCTTATTGGCACATTATTGAATACAAAAATAAAGAGCGGAAGAATTGACATCTTGATACAGGAGACTTTCCCTATCCAAGGTCAATGGGAGAACCATCCATCTGTCCAAAAGTGCTTGTACTTTTTCAAACATCCTGGCATAGTCTAGGTTGACATATATTCCCAAATACCTAATGGGTTCGGATGAATTAGCTTGCTGTTGCAAGCCAGGAGGAAGATTCTCTGTTCCTGAGTTAAATAGGAGACCCTCTGTTTTACTTTCATTAATCATATAGCCCCCTATTTGAGTAAACTCATTGATTCTATTGAGCACTCTTTGTATGTTGTCGATCTCTGATTTTAACTATAAAATGATGTCGTCAGCAAAGATTTTTTGGCATAGCTGCTATTGGCGACATAATTTCGCTCGAGCTGCGTATTATATGGAACAGAGGTGCGATAAAAAAGGCAAACAGTATAGGGGAAAGAGGACAACCCTCTCTTGTGCTTCTTTTAATCTGAATTGTGCCTCTGACCTTTGAATTGATAACAATTCTTGCATGGGCACCCTGATACAACTGCCTTATCATTAATGTAAATTGTGAGGGGAAGCTGAATTTGGTCAGGCTATATAGCTAGGCTTCCCAGTTCACTAGATCAAATGCTTTCTCTGTGTCTTACATTATCATTACTGCAGGGATTGCATTGACCGAAAAATACTCGACTGCCTGTATTAAAACATTTGTATTGGATGCCATCAGTCTGCTGGCTACTAAACCGTTTTGGTCTTTATGTATTAGTTGTTGCACAACCAGTGTGATCCTGGTAGCCCAGACCTTTGTTAAGATTTTATAATCCGCATTAAGCAGACTGATTGGGCAGTATGCATCTATTTCAACTGATTTTTTTTTTTAACTAACTATTGTTGATTCTTTGAATTTTGGAGGCATTTCTGCGCCCTCGAATATTGCATTGTATAAATCCGTTAGGAACGGTATTAGCTCCTCACAGAAGGTTTTGTAGAATTCTTTTGGAAAGCAGTCTCCGCCACAAGCTTTTGCACTTGGCATTTTCTGGATAGCTCCCTTGATCTCAGAGGGCATAATCTTCTGTGCTATGTCGTTCTGAGTATTTAACAGCATCTTTGGTAACATGATTAGCTTATAATACTGGTCTATATGTGGAAGTGAAACCGCGTAGTTAATCTCATAAATTCTAGAGTAATGTTGCATAAATACCCGGGCAATATCCTTCTCATGAGTAACAATTGCACTTGTCTCGGGATCCTGAATTTGATGTACTTTCTGCCTTTCATGTTTTATACGGGTGGTCCAAGCCAAGTATTTAAATATTGGTTAACTTTCTTCATAAACCTGCTGCTGGTAGGCCCTCGAGCTAGCTACTTCTTCAAAAATAAAGAAATATTTTAACTTGGCTTTAGAGTGAGATTACGCCTTGCCGCTTCCTGCCCTCCTGCTCTCACACAATTATCTGTAGCCTTATCTATAGCCATCTGAAGTTTTTTAATTTCAAGCTCTTGCTGTCAAGCCTGTGATGTTTTGAAGAAGATAATCTGACCCCTAGTTGTAGCTTTAAACACCTCCCATACATTGAACAAAGATGCAGAATTCTGATTAAGCTGAAAGAACTCCTGTAAGAATTTTCTCATATCTGTGATCCATTCCTGATTATTAAGTAAGGATCTATCGAACTGCCATCTGGGTCTCTCCTTGCTAGCTGCCTCTAGTTCTGTCATCACCATGACCACTGAATGATCAGAAAAAGCATTTGCCCATATATGCGAACCAATATCCTTCA
Organism: Pleurodeles waltl; assembly: GCF_031143425.1. NCBI lineage: Eukaryota > Metazoa > Chordata > Amphibia > Caudata > Salamandridae > Pleurodeles > Pleurodeles waltl. The sequence continues at coordinate 1,287,208,880 of NC_090437.1, forward strand.
ATGTACGAGAAACTAGAAATAAATCTGTTTGTTAAGCTGTGTGATAGCGGTGTGAAAAACCAGTATATTGGGGGGCTGCTGGGAACTCTTCTCGCCAAGGATCCATTACCTGAAAATCGTTTTTTATTGTATTCAAAATTCTCTTAGTTTGGGGTTTTAGTTATCTCTTCCCGCGATTAGAGGTATCTAGTATAATATCTTGAATATAGCTAAAATCCCCTCAAATAATAAAGGGGCCTATGGCACTCATTGCTATATTATAATGCTGTACCAGTGTCTCTACTTAAACTATGAGTGGCCCATAGTAATTGACAAGATTTTTTTGAATTCCTGATAGTATGACCTTTAGCCAGAGCCATCTCCCTTTAGGGACTCTAATAACCTCCTTTATAATCAAATCGAATCTGTTACTCAAGTATATTGCCATGCCTCTTATTGCCAGCCCACATGAAGCGAATAGAGCTGCTGAGTACTGTCTTGGGATGTATACTTTGGGGTTATTACTTTTTAGATGGGTTTCTTTGAAATAAATGACTTGGGGGTTGAATGATATCAACAATTTTAACATTGTCTTATATCTCTGCCTATTTGAGATTCCATTTGCATTGCAGGAAATCTTAAGCTTCACCATAGCTTTTAATTAGCTTGACAGTAGCCTTTTTCCAGCAATACCTAGTACCTGCTACTTTATGAAAAAACCTGAATTTTTTCAACCTTTTAATCCCCCCATGTGCAGCACCTCACTCAAACCCTGGCCCCACCCCCATCCTTCCATTCCTTCCCTGAGTGATCTGGGCTCAAGATCCTCCCATCTAAGGACTCTCAGAGCACTCCCCTCCCTTGATCCCACCCAATACTCTTGCCTTGGTTCTACTAGCCTGTTGCGCTGCCGCATCCCATTACCCCTACTGTGATGCCTTGACATAGTACCATTGATGCCAAAACATCCAGGAGGCATCGTGGTCTTTCCCCTTTCAGATGCTAGCAGACTTTAAGCATTTTTCGGCAGGTTTCCCTTGATCAATACATTACCACTCCTAATCCCGAGCCACAGAGCACAAGAAATATTCCCTCAATGTCACCCCGAGAATGTTTTCCATCTAGCTCCCCCAAACCCACCAACCGCTACCTTGCAGCCCCATATGAACAGGCAGATGGCTACTGATTTATACATTTAATCCCCAATGCAATGTTTCTACAATCCCCTCCCATCTGCACTCCGTATAGAATTCAGAAGAGTTTTTGCCGCCTCCACCATATGGAATATATTAGCCAGTCCTTTATATAAAACTTTCAATTTTGATTGCTGGACCAGGCTGGATGGTGCCCCCATTTTCTGGAAAACCGGATTCAGCTCTTTAAACTCTCGGCATCTCTGCACTGCAAGTATGGACATGTCAGAGAAGATTTTAAATTAGTAATCTCCTGGAGTTGCAAAGGCCCTTGCTTTAATGGGCAGTAAAAGGATTCTTTCTTTAATGCAATAGTCTTTAAAGTTGACCACTATCGTCATTGGATATTTTGCACTGAGGGACTGGACTACTAGAACTCAATGGGCACGTGTAATGGTAACATCTGTGTTACTGTCGGCTGGCTCTATTAGAACATACTGTTTAATCAGATCTGAGATTAATTTAATGACCGTCTGACCATTCTCTCTCCCTTCTGGTATCCCTATGAACCTTAGGTTAGAGGGACGGGAGCGATTCTCAGCATCGCCGACCCAGATCTGCAAATCAGCCAATTCAGCTTGGTATTTGGCAATGGATGCTTCCATGTGCGATCCACCATCTTCTTGGTCCGATACCCGTTGTTCGACTTCCCTAACACGAGTACTCAGTTGCTCCATGTTGTTGTTTATAAGGCTGAGCTGGGCTTCCGTCTTACAATTTGCCTCTTCCTGTGACAGTTTTAGAGCTAAGTTCACTAAGTATCGGAAGAAACAGATTCTCCATAGCTAAAGAGCCTTCTCCCCCTTGTACACCTCGTGTTTGGTTGTGGGAAGCCAGCCCGGAATGCCCAGGACCTGGGTAGGCCGAAAAGCCCATATTTTCTGCTATTTCACCTGCTTCCTGGTGCCCTGCTGTGGCCCCCATCTGAATTGAGTCCAGCAGAGATATAAGGGTCTGAGCGTCGCTGAGTGTTCGATAAATTATAGGGAGATGGTAACTGCAGAATAGGAATAGGAACTGAGTTACGTCTGGTCTGCCCCCCTCCATTAGGTGCTCCACCGAAGAGGCTAGTTTAAGTGGTTCCTTGAACTCTTTGGATCCGGTAAAGGTAAAAAGCGGATACGTCTGTAGCTGCCCATTCCTATTTTGTTGGGTGCTAGCCTGACCTTGCTTTATCTGTTCGGGAAGCCGCAAGTCTTGTGATAGGATCCGATTATCACTGGAGTTCTGCAAGTTGCCCCGGTCGGGCTACCAATTAGGAGTTCATTGCACTCAGATTCCATAATCATGCCTTTTGCTTTAGCGGTAGTTTGAGAAGTGAAGGAGGAGAGTGGTGCTTGAGAAGGGAGTTGCAGTACTGAAAAGGTTGAGCCTGGGCTGGAGGTTTTTTCCCAGGAAGAGGGGTGTTTGGTCTTTGAATTTCACGCCACCTTCATATTGTTGCCAGTTGGACGTGCCTTAGGCTGGAATTCCCAGGCAATCCTTTTCATTATGTTGGGTATTGTTCTCCTCAAAGTATGACAGAGCCCCCCTCTATAGCTTATCCACACCAGCTTAGATGCCACAAACTGCACCTGCGCCTACATGGGCTGCATCCGTAGCACGCCAAGCTGGCGGTGACCCTGAAAGAGGGCCTAGTGCCAATCTCTCTGGGGGAGGGGTAAATCTGTGCGCTTTTCACAATGCCTCACCCCCCTCCGATGTACTGTTGTGCCAATTTTTTTTATTTTCACTGACCCCTGCCCGCTCTGTCATCAGTGTTTGTGCTGCTTTTCCTGCCTTCCTGGCCTTCCAATCACGTCTCCAAGTCAAGAAAAGGCTACGTTTCTAACAGGGGGAGAGGGGTTCACGGGCTTCTCTGGGCAGCGATTGATCTACTCCTTCACAGCTTGTATTTTCGCCTGTGTCGCGGCGTGGAACTGCTAGTTCCAAAATTCAGTCTGCCGAGCGACTTCCATTTCGCGTCCTCTGATGCTGTGCTGCTCTCCTGATGCCTCCGATGCCTCGGCGTTAGCTGCGGAGCATGACAGGAGCTCCTGACGTGGCATATATATATATATATATATATATAGATATATATATATATATTGTTGTACTCAGAAGGAGCGATGCTCCAAAGTGAAGCCTCCGCTGCCTCCCTGTGCTCACTCTGAGAAGCAAAAAACATTCCACCAGGAGGAAGCACCAAGGGGAAACAAGGGAAGAAAGCAAGGAAGTGTGAGAAGAAAAAACTGCTCAAGTCCTCACCCTAGTTCTGCCACTGGCCTCGTTTAGAGCGCTGGCTTGCAAACTGTTGTGTCACATACCTGAAGGCAGGATCAATACCCCTAGGACTTGTGTGATCCTGGGAAAAATAAAGGTGTAAGAACATCAAACTATACTACTAATGATGTGCTATAGAGTGACCTATAAACAAGTAAGTCTATACCTGGGACTGTGTAAATTGAGCGCTATTCAGGAGCGAAAGGGCATGTGCTGGTTGGTGACGCCTTGTCATGTAATTCAAGAACAGACACAATTAACTCAGGGTAGTTGACAGGTAGGAAGGACTCAGGATGCAGCAGAAGCTCTTGGAATCAGAGCATGAGAAGGAGTTTGGAACTCTTAAGTCAGAGCCCAGCACAAGGTAAATCCAACTCTCACTCGCTTACTCATTCACACCATCGCCCTTTCCATACATACAACTGCACACAGGTCAAAAAAGAAATAGAAATGTAAGCCACAAGGCATACCAATGAACTGCTCAGATTTAAATGGCCTTAAGGACTCTTGAGGTCAGATAAACATAAGAATGATATGCTCTTGGTAAAGACTCGCACTCACACATGTACGCTTCTTGCTGTACCCTCCCAAAAATAAATCAGCATGTATGAAGAACGATGAAACGTGTCATGAATGTGTTTACAGCACAGCACTTCCCTGTAACTTGTGAGGAAAACTACATTGCATGTTTGTTTATATTGATAAAATCAAGTGTTCCATTTGTGAACTGTGTACCAGTAGTTGGCTTTATTATATTTATATAACTCTTTCGTCTGTCAACACCTTGAGATGGCCCCCATCATTTTGAACTCCACTATATGAAGGATACATTTTATCTTGTACGTCTTTGTCAGCAACATCATCAAACTTCTCACATTCCCCAGGCAAATTTCCAAATTAAACAAGCTTTGCTAAATTCCACCAATGTCCACCACAGATTTTCTCCACTGTGACAGGACAACTGAACTTGCTCCCCCCCTTTCTGCACATGGATGGAGGACTTGATATGAACCATGTCCCTAATTTTAACATCAACCAATTTTACACTTTTTTATCATGCCAATGTTTTTGTTTCTCTTGCATGAACTCCACATTCTTCATAACCAACACCATCAAGTGTTCTACATAAGATCCATTTCTACATCCATGCAGGACAAAAACTGGTATTAGCCTTCCGTCCTCTTATAAGTTCAAAGAGGAAGATCTTGGTGGTAGAAAGAGGTGTGGAATGGTAAAACCACAGCATGCTGCACACTGCCTTAGCATCCAGGTGCCCAGTTTTGGCCAACCTAATACATTCGCCCAAAACACAGTTCATTCGCTCATCTATCCCATTAGCTTCAGGGCGGTGCAAGGTGCTTCTCGGGTGTTTGACACCACATGACAGAAGAAAAGACTGGAGCTCTTTGCTGATGAATTGGGAACCAATATCGGATACAAGATACTCAGAGAAACCTTCCCTCAGCAAAATTTTCCCTAAGAAAATGAACAATGGCAGATGCATTGGGAACTCTGGACATTTTGAGCTCAGGCTATATCAAACAATAGTCAATCAGAACAATTATAAATTTGGAACCTCTAGCCAAAGAATCAACAGAAGCTCAGACGCTGCTGAAGAAAAGTTCCAGAGCAGGATGGAGAGTCCCAGCTTCCAGAAACGCACTCTCACTTGAAGGCTCCTTAGTGTTCTGACCAAAGGCCAAGCAGCAGCACAGCAGAAAAGAAGGTTAAAGGGCAGCTGCATGCGAAGAAAGGTCCACAGTGTAGCTCAGCTAGTCGCCATCAATTCTGTAGTAATTCACTAGGAAATGAGCAACATGGAAACAGGTAGGTTTATTAACACTAATCAGCTACACTGCAATAGAGGACAAACACACAGGAACTCTCTGCTGCCCACAACGGTTTAACTTACATTAAATCACTTCAACCTTCCAAATGCCTGTGCATCATAACATTCCCTAACAGAATACCAGGATGAGAAGACTCCATAGGTCTCACTCATCAACACTTAACAAAGAAAGTATGACATACTGCTGTTTCTTTTTGACTCAGGGTAACCCTTAGTCCATCTTCTTGCTCACAGCTTAGCCCTGAAAGTAGCAGGTCTGCAACAAAGTTAGCTATATACATCTTTGAGGTAATTATTTGTATGCTATACAGTATCCTCATGTAGCTTGTGAACGTCTCAGCAATTTCCCTATCTGCTTGCTCCATCATCTGAAGACCATTACAGACCATAGGGATCCATCAACTATCCTTGTCCCATTTAAATAGCCATGCAAGAAGTTTACCAGCCTTGTTTCCTAACTTATAAAGGTGTCCTTGCCTGCAAATGTATATTTTCTTGGCTTCATTCTTCACCCTGGGTTTACATTCCTCTTGTTCTGCTGTGAGCCTTCTGTTCCAGGAGAGGAAAGCATTTTGTTTCTTGTCCCCTGCAATGCCAGCAGCTCTTCATCAATGTTTATGATTTTCTGGGCATAGTCTCTGTTGAGGCTCCTTGTCTTAGATATAGCCTTTCCGCTGAGCACCGTCTTAAAGGTATCCCCAGTATGGTTTTGGGGTCAACTGGTCCTATGTTTGTGTGGAAATAATCATAAGAAATCTTTGAGTGAGAGTCCTATGGCTTTGGTCTTCAGCACTCCCATCAATGTAGTTTATGTGACTCTACTGTGGTGTTGATCGAGGAATGATTGGATATGCCCCTTGTAAGCATGGTAGTGTTCCTGAACCTGTTCATGTCCCTTTTTTAAGCAGGAATATAGTCAAGGCATGTAATGAGCTATGCCTCGAACAGAAGGAGAATTACTGGGTGTCTTTGTGTGTAAGCCTCCACATGTCTGCAAGGAACATATGAGCCAACAAACCCCTGTAGAGTTGTGGTGGCTCTGTGTAATTTTTTGGTGTGGTGCCTAATGTTGCATCTATAAATAGGTTGAAACCTCCCACCACTACTAGCTACCTCCCTTCAAGGAACTGTAAAAGAGTGTAGCTTTCTGAAGCACTGGGGGTGTACACATCATGAGTGTCAATATTTCTCCAGTCCTTTGTCCTGTTACTGTGGCGTAGCATTCCAGGTAATCAGTTCAGGTTTTTTGTAGCACAAATGATGGTGACTTACACATTAATATACCCACATAATTCGAGCTGCTAGTGAAGATAGGGTGTGCCAGAAATTTGTATTTGCCCATCATCAGGAAGTGACATGTGTTACCCCTTTATTTTAAACAGAATTTTATTGCGTTTTTGCATCAATACTTACATTCAGTACATCATCAAAACAATAGTGTGTTACCAGGAGTAGTTCCGAGATGGTCTATAGTACTTCCTATTATATCCTGATAGTCCTTATAAATCCAATCTACAATATAGTGCAATCACCCGCTCCTAATTCCTCTCTTAGTGTTATCGCGTAGTCAGTGCATCATTTCTCAAACTTCATAACTGTGAAACCCCATCCTTCTCCCCACCCCGTCTGTGGGAATGTCCTAGTCACGTCACCATTCATGTGTTTCGATTCCTTTGATTCTTGATGTTAGGGCAGAGGTATTTCCGCAATCCGCAGTATGTGCAGATGGTGTGTAGTTTTGGCATTTCTTCAGCTGTCATTTATGGGATGTTCCCCACCCTCGTAGATGGGCACCAATATTCCTTCTCTTGTGATCCATCTCCCACTCCACCCAGATGCGGTTTCTCTCCAAATCTTTGAGGGCATCTGTTAAGGCCTCCCATGCCCGTGCTCCCTCAAGTGAAGTACATCCCCTCTTGGACTCTAAGTCTAACATCTGACTCGTATGCCGCCCATTTGGTGAATTCTGTCTTCCAAGTGGCTATGGCGGGCCCTTTTTGCTATTCCAATTTCTGGTTATTTCCCTTTTTCCAAGCACATAGGCTAAATCTTGGAATTGGCTAGTAATCAAATTTTTAGATGTGTGTGGGAACCAGCTCAGCAAGCATCAGTCCGCCGAGCATGGAATCTCTTTTTCTAAAACAGTCAAGACTATGTCCGTGAGTCCTTACAGTAGCCCCACAGCGTAGAGCACCCCCAGAGCATGTGAAAAAATGTGGTGCTTACTTCATTACAACGACCACATTAAGCTGTGTTTATATGATATATTATATTAATTTTCCCCGGTGTAAGGTATGCCCTATGTAATATATAGAAATGTATTAGCTTAAATCGGGCATTTCTTGTGGCCTTCGTTGTGTTATATTAGATGTTTTCCCAGTCTTTGTCCCCAATTGCCTTACCAAAGCCTGCTTCCCATTTATCTTTCAGGCCCTCCAGTGGCTTTATTACTTCCCTTCTTAGCTTCCCATATATGCAGGTCACTGCTTTGACCGTCCCTGATGCCATCACAAGGCATTGACAACTAATTGATTGGTGTGGTTCTTCTATCCCAGCCTTCCAGTGTCATTTAATAGCTTCCATAACTGCTCTATGTAGTAGATAGTGACTTCTCGGCAATTCGTACTGGGCCCTAAATTCCTCGAATGGAAGGAGCGCTTCTTTGTCATAGATTGCTCTTATCTCCGTCACCCCTGCTTCTCTCTGAGATCTCAACCCTCTCCAAGATCCTCTGTGTGGAAGTTCCTCGAAAATCCTATTGGGATGTCTGGAGAATATGGAATCTGCGTGAGTATTTTCTGGAGACGTCTTGCCCAACACTTTTGTGTAACATGAAATTCGGGCCTGTTTTCACTACCAGTGTCTTAGAGCCGTAGAATCACTCTGACCACAGCCGCTAGGTCATGGATTAAAAAGGGGAATGATCTTCCGGTGTTCTCCTTCCCGCCACCCATTGGGTAAGCCATTGCAGCTGGGCTGCCAGATAATAAGCCTCAAACTCTGGGACTGCCATTCCTCCCTCTGTTGTCGGTCTTTGCAGTGTGGTTAGGGCTACTCGGCAGCGTCCATTTCCCCATATGAATCCCATTATTATCTTATCCAGTTCCCCAAAGTATGCCCTAGGAACCCAGATGGGTAATGTTGTAAAATAGTATACCAACTTTAGGGGTGCCACCATTTTTAGAAGAGCCACTCTCCCTGCTACCAAAATCGGCAGTATGGACCAGAACAAGATACTTTTTTTCAGGTCTCTCATGGCCCTACCCACATTGCCACCCAGCAGATCTTCTATACGGTGGTATATGTGGACCCGTAGGTAAGTAAGGTAACGAGAATTGCAAGGGCAAGGGTCCTAGGGATCTCGGGGTATGCCATCTGCCTGTACCGGGAACAGACTGGATTTTCTCCCGTTTACCTGTAGTCCTGACAGGAAGCCATACTACTTCAGCATAGCTTGCACTCCTGGGAGCTCGCTCTAGGCGTTTCGGAGGAAAAGGAGCATATCATCCACATGTAACGTAATATAGTGCTCCCTGTTATCTACCTCTAATCTCCAATACATCGTCCCTCTTCGGGCCCAGCATGCTAAGGATTCTAGGACTAAAGCAAATTATAAGGGTGAAAGGGGGCCCCCTTGTCTAGTACCCCTCTCCACGTTGTACTCTTGAGATATTTGTTGCCCTGTTCGGACTTCAGCCATTGGGTCCTTATAAAGTACACGGGTCTAGGAAATAAATGCCTCCCATAACCCCAAACGTTCCATCACTCCATATAAAAAGGGCCATTCCAGGCTGTCAAAGGCCTTCTCTATGTCTACTGCTAGAACTGCTGCTGTTTTTCTACCAGTTGTAGTGGCCCACAGGACTACACAGAGGCGCCATATGTTATGGGCTGTGCTTCTCCCTGGGATAAATCCTGATTGATCGGCGTGAATCAGGAAAGTCATATGAAGCTGCAGGTGCGTCGCCAGGATCCTGCTTAATATTTTATAATCTCTATTTAACATTGAGAGCGGCCTATAAACTCTTTTATAATGGGGTTCTTTGCCTGGCTTTAACAAGGGAACAATTGGGACATCCCTGGTAGATTGTGGTAGTATACCAATGGCCTTGGCCGTGTTAGGCATATTGGTCAGTCTTATCTTTAAGTGTCATAAAACTCAACAGGGATCCCATCGGTACCCGACGTCTTATACGGCCATGACTTTAATCACTGCCCAAAATTCCTGGATCATAATTTCTGCTCCCAATGCCTCCACATGCTCTGGGGGCAGTCGTGGCAATTGTAGGATATCCATTAACTCCCTCAGTACCGTCATTGGGAGTCCTGCACGGGCTCTATATAGCTGTGGATAGTACTTTCGAAATATTGCATTAATCTCTTAACAGTCTCAAGCCATCTTCTGCTTCTAGTTCTACAATAACTGACCCTCGCTTAATTGCGTGCACGTATGGTCTCTTTCAGCGTGGGCCCGCACCATATAATTTAGATAGCCTGATGGTGCAGGCTCCTTACCCCTCATCACAGCTGGTGCAGGCTCCTTCCCCTTCTTCACAGCTGGTGCATGCTCCTTCCCCTTCCTCACAGCTGGTGCCGGACTCCTTCTTTTCATCCCAGGTGGTGCAGGCTCCTTCCCCTTCCTCACAGCTGGTGCCGGACTCTTGCCTTTCATCCCAGGTTGTGCTGGCTCCTTCCCCTTCAGTGTTGTTGGTCTGGTATCCCTACCACCACGCGTAGGTGGTGCTACCACTGTCCCCGTGGACTGTTTGGCTGAGGTGCTGGGTTGTGTCCTTGTACCCTGCCCATACGTGCAGGACGGGGGAGGGGTAGGGAAGAGGTGAAACTGGGAAAGGAAAAGCTTTTTAGGGACATTGGGGCAGGAGGAGGGAGGAGTAATGGGAGTGGAGGATGAGGGAGTGGTTGTCAGAGGTGTATGTTGTTGTGAGGTGGGTGGCTGTTGGGTGTCTGAGTGATTGTGTTTGTGTCCTTTAGGAGGGGGGTACAGACATGGTGGGAGAGGACACAGGGGACGCATGCATGGATGTTGTGGAGGTGTCTGCCAGTGAGCTGTGTGTTCTGCTTGGTGTTGTGATGATGCTGGTAGTGGATATTGATGTAGGGCATGCAGGTAGTAGTGTGGACGAAACTGGGGGGGCAGGTGGAGGAGGAGGTGGGAGAGACAGTGGAGGCAGTGGATGTTGTTGTGTCTGCCACTGTATGGTGTTTGTGTGAGTGCCTATGGGATGAAGTGTGGTGCTTGTGTTTGCCTGTGCCACTCTTGGGTGATGTCTTGTGTGCATGCTCGTCTGACTGTGTGCTTGGGATGGGTTGGGGATGAGGAGAATGGGTCTGGGAAGTGGAAGTGGGACGGGGGACAGTTGAAATAGGGACAATACCTGCCATCAGAGAGGAGGCCAGAGCCTGAATCGATCTCTGTTAGGCTGCCAATCCACTATGAATGCCCTCAAGGAATGCATTGCATTGCTGCATCTGGGATGCCAGCCCCTGTATGGCATTCACCATGGTTGACTGCCCTACAGAGATGGATCTCAGGAGGTCAATAGCCTCCTCACTCAGGGCAGCAGGGCTCACTGGGGCAGGGCCTGAGGTGCCTGGGGCGAAGGTGATGCCCGCCTTCCTGGGTGAGCGGGCACGGGCAACTCACTGAGGGGCTACTAAGAGGGTGGTGCTGGTACAGGGGTGACAGCTGTACCTGCAGCTGGGGTGGTCACAGAGGTGTCCACCACAACCAGGGAGCTCCCATCGGAGGAGGTATCAGAGTCTGTGTTGTCTCCTCCAGTCTCCGCAATGGTGCTCCCCTTGCCCTCCGTCCCACTGGTTCCCTTGGCGGATGACAAAACAAGAAAGGGGGTGAGAGAGACAAAGGATACACTGGGTCAATGACTGCACCAATACTACTGTTGGGGTACACAGCACCTTCACACACAGGGAAACGGCTTACGCACTATGCAGTGCACTACCAGTGAAATGGCTAGTCTCCACGGCATGAAGAGGGGCACACACCGCCAAATGTAGCACACCTGGGACACATGCAGCCCTGCCTAGAAGTGAATACCAACAACATAGGTAACCAGTATTTTCCATTCAACCCTTAGCCTCCAGAGGGCCTATGCTGCTATCCCTGGCCTTAGGGGCACCTACTAACACACATCCACCACCCGGATACCACCCCTCCAGTTGTAATGATAGCCACTGTACTCACCCCCTTGTGGCTGCTGAGATGCCCTCAAGCACCCATCTAGCTCAGGGTAGACCACCGCCAGTATGCAGGCCATCAGGGGGGTTGGGGTCCGACGGGCACCTCGCCCTCGTTGGGAGGCCATCCCCAGCTGGGCCTCCGTGTTCTTCCATGCCCAGTGTCTCAGGTCCTCCCACTGTTTCTGTCAACGGGTGCTCCGCCTGCCATAGACCCCCAGGGTCTACACGTCCTGGCAATGGCACACCATATTCCCTTCCTTTGATGGGCGCTGACCTCCAGAGGCAATGCAGACAGGAGAACACCATTAGACAAACTGTCCAGCCTTTCATACAAGTGGCCCGCCATATGCGTTTGCATTGCCTTTGGCACATTCATAGCCCAGCAGAGACCATGTACACCGCCAAAAGGAAATCCACCCCCCTTACACGATGCCTTCCCACACAATTCCATGCATTCATTCCACATGCATTGTGCCCACAGTGTACTCACTTGTTGGTCTGGAGGCCCATACAGCAGTCCGTACTGGGATAGGACCCCATCCACCAGTCACTCCAACTCCTCCGAAGTGAACGCTGGGGCCCTTTACCTGGTCACACAGGCCATGGTAGGTTCCAGACACAGGTCACAGCAGCACATGCAGTGTAGGTCCTTTCCTATGGAAGGTCAGGAAAAAAGTGAGGAATGTGAATTAAAATGGTGGTCACGTCCATGGCGGTGCATAGTGTCACCACCGGTGTAGATCCCCATTGCCCACTGTACCCCATAGGCCCCAATATAAACCAATGAGGAATTGCACAGTGGTTCACGACCGCCGACCGCCACGGCGAACAATGTCTGTGGCATTACCTCACTTCCACCTGTCCCTCCACAGAGGACAGGCAGTCGACATTTCGGGGGGTGAACAGGCCTATCGATTATTTCTGCGTCACAGGATATATGGGCACATACATTTAAATTACACTGTCCCAAAAACATGACTGCTCGATGTGGACTGCTGTTGTGGTATAGTTGTTCAAATTGTGACAGCTTACTCACTCTTGTGTCCCTTAGATACCAACCGCTGTGGATGAATAGGAGATGGAGACATAACCCCGTGTACAGACGCCTGGTGAAACTTGGCTACACTGGAGGACAGGTACATTAAACTCACCTATGGACTGGGCGGCCACAATCACAGAGCTGTGTGCCCAGCAGGAACCTGACCAGATCTCAGCTATCCGTCATCCGACTGGGATCCCCCCTCTTGTGCAAGTTCTATGAGCGCTCCATTTCCTGGCAACTGGTTCTTTCCAAATGACAGTGGGCTTGGCAGCAGGAATGTCACAGCCAATGTTCTCAATAGTGCTGGCAAGAGTCTTGTCTGCCCTGATAAAACACATGTGCAGCTACATTACTTTCCCCCAGGTGAAGGATTTGGCCACTGTGAAGGCTAGGTTTTATGCAAAGGGACATATCCCCAATATAATTGGGGCAACTGACGGAACACATGTTGCATTTGTCCCTCCCCCCAGCAAAATGAACAGGTGTACAGGAATCATAAGTGTTTCCACTCCATGAATGTGCAGATGGTGTGCCTGGCAGACCAGTACATCTCCCATGTCAATGCTAAGTATCCTGGGTCGGTGCATGATGCCTTTTTCCTGAGGAATAGCAGCATCCCAAATGTGATGTCCCAACTACAGAGGCACAGAGTGTGGCTAATAGGTGAGCTTTGGTCCCCACCCAGTATATGTTGGTGCATGCCTATGCTCTTGGCCATATTGGTGTGTGATGTGAAGTGCATGAGGGGTGTATGGGTGTATGAGGTGTGTGTGTCTAGTTGTCTCTGTGCTCTTCTTCTCAGTCTCCTGGTGGCAATTGTTGTACGTAAGGGGTTGTGGGTAATGTGGGTGTGTGTTTTAAAGTGGTGTGGGTGTGTGTATGTGTGTCAGGTGTGTGTATTTGGTATTGTCCAATGTAGTGTTGTTTTGTATGTGGGTGTCCATTCTGAGCGCGACGGTGTGTACCGCCAATGGTTTATCGCCATTGAATGTCTGCCGTGGTGATCCATGGGTCATAATGTGATGGCCGTTGTTCTGTTGGCGTAACGGTATGGGTTTTGGAACCGCCACTATCTCTGACCTTTGGGTTGGCGGATTTGTGTATGTGGCTGTTTTCTGTTGGATTGGTGTGTGTGTGTCATAATATGGTGAATGGATATTCACCAGTGCGGCGGTAAGTTGGTGCTCTCACAGTGGCGGTAAGCAGGATTTACCACCATTGTCATAATGAGGGCCTAAGTGTCTGTCACCCCATCCACCCTGAGAAGGGTGTAGTATTAAACTCTGAAACTTAACTAGTGGTAACATTGTGTCTTTTTAGTGCAATGGAATTATATGTCCTCCCTCTCCAACCCACCACCTTGTTTTCTGTTAAGTATGGCCTTTTGCACCATTATAAGTTTACATTTTATTCCACTCTGTTGTCCCATTTATCTTACTTTCAGTTTGCCAATCTAGTTCAGCATTCTTCCTGAACATCCTTCCTCTGATGAATCATTCAGAGAACTTTCACAGCTTCGTCCCTTCAGTCTTTCTTCCATGTTTCTCTGCCTCATTAATCAGCAAGGGGTTATGATCCATCCTAGCTACAGGGGTTGTGTCCCTTTATTCTTATCAGCAGTATTCACTTCTCCATGATGAACTTGCTAGGCACCCCTTCTTTTCTGGGTGGTCAGGCCCACTTTCTTACTTTCTTGGGTTCCAACATCACCTGTGACAGGAAGATGTTATTGTTGACAGACTTTAGCAGTGAAGCTGTTGTCTGGTTAAGAGATAAAAGGACCACTTCTGAAAGTACTTATCTTACCAAAAAAGACTAACAATAGCCCTGACATGATTGGCTCTGCCTGCAGAGTCAAAGATACAGGTTTTCCTACAGATTGAAAAAACACAACTTTATAAATGGATACGGTTTGCAGACCATCAGCAAGAGTAGGCACCTTGGCTATTCATGACATGTCAAAAGATTTGTCAAAATAATGATATATTACCATGAGCAGGATAAAGGAGAGAGTCTTTGATACACACAATATCACATTTTCTCCCTACTGCATTACAACCACAAATCTAGAGGTCGCACACTTGTTTTGTTCCCAAATCCCAAAAGGTGCCATGACTACGTAATTGGTAAATAAACAAGACCACCCCTTATCTTGAGAAATGTTTGAGCTCACTCTCTATAACCCTTGATAATGCTAAATCTTCAAACTATCAAAACCTCATCACCTACCTTCTGCCTCTTGTGTGCGCATGAAACAACCTACTCTCTTCTTTGTGACCACTCATAAATGACTCCTCTTTATCAGAAAATGACTTTGGTGCATATTTCTCCTTGACAATCTTCACCAGAAAAAAGTCCTGAATACAATCCTGATTTGGTTAATACCCAGCTAGGGAGGCTCATGACTCCACCTGTCGTAATAAGAGTTTAGTACACTTGGGACCTGATTAACAAAGGTAAACTTTGAACTGAAGTCTAAGTTTAGACCTGATGCCTAAGTTTAAGCCTGGAATCAAAGCTTAGACCTGAAGTCTAAGTTTGGACATGAAGTCTAAGTTTAGACCTTAAATCTAAGGGTCCAATTCACAAAAACCCGTCCCACAGTAATTCCACTATCCTAGTGGAAATTATGGAAATGTTTGTGCATGGAAATCCCATTTGTAAGGACAAAATACAAACTTCTTGAATCAGTGAGGTAAATTATGTTTTGTGTGCAGCTGTTCTGTGGTGAGAAGTAGAAACACATTTGTGAATCCTGTTCCTTGTGTGGTATAGCAGCAAGCTTACTTGTAAAATGTCCATTTGTCAATACACGTTTGAAATGGGTAGAAAAAGAACCAACTGAATATTTAAATTAAAATAACATCCCGGAAATTCATGCAGATCCAATTCCCTACCACATATACGTGGGAACTGGAGTAGAGGACAAAATGGCTGCTCGCCATCCAGGAGACAGAACTCTACTGAGCTGCTTAGGTACTAATAGTGGTGGCTAATGATGAAGACATATCTTGAACATGTGAAAGCAAGTGTTCTTTGAGCTCAAATGTATTTCTGGCTGGAAATGCTGTTTGTTGCTTCCTTTACTGTTAGGGTCATATGTACGAACATAATTTCCTATAGACACAGAATGGGTAAAACCCTTTGATACATCTGCCCTTTAATTTGTTATCACTACGTTTTACTGTCTTCCAAACAAAGGATAATGCTGCAGTTGTCGTGAATATGCTATTACAACAGTTCCTTATTCCACTTCAGCGACAATGTTTGTGTGCTTTCGTCATCATTTTTACCATTGGGAATAGTTGTCAATTGGGAAGTAGCGCTTATGTATCGTATTTATAGTTGAGTGATAATAGGAAATCCTCTGAAATTTGAAGGAAGCAAGAAATCTGGAGAAAAATCCACCGGTGGGTATTCCTGCATAATTATATGGAAATGGGTGGGGGAAATTCTACTGTGTGATTCTTCTCTAGGTATACTAATAATAAGAACAGCAACATAATAATAATGATAATAATAATAATAATAATCAGCATCATAACAATAATAATAATAAGAATAATAATAATTAAGAAGGCTGGGCCTCAAACTTTGGTATGTTTGCCCCTGGATCTCCATCATCTCTTGACCTGTGAATAGGTCTAAAAGAATTTGGAAACATTTTTTGTTTTGTTACCTTTTGTTTTGCTTCCCTTTTATTCTAACGCTTTTAGTATTCCAAGGGGCAAGAAGTCTGTATGCGTGTTGGTGCCCTAGAAATAAATAATAATGAAAATATGAATTACTTCTTTCTATACAATACTTCATACTGGACTTCTACTTTTTATGCACAATAAATAGCACTTATTGTAACTATTATCCAAATTATTGGTACTCAATGAAACTCAGTTTTTCACTTCTCCAACAATAACAAGATGGCTAACTATCACCCAAAACTTCTGTAAGGTCCTTTGATAGATTTTTAGATGCTTGTGTCAGTTTTCATCCACACACTATTTGCTGATAGAAAGAAACAATCAAACTCCGGAGCAATATCTGCATTGTACCTTTAATACTCATTAAGACGGTAGACTCAGTCTACAATCATCTGCCTCACATATATCATTCATTTATTTCATTTTGATATTATTTCATCTTGGTAAGTTCAGAGGGAGAGAGAGAAGCAAAGTAGGAGTGGCAGTAGCATGTGGTAGGAAGGACGTCTGGAACCGCAGTGCACCTCACCTTGTGGGCTTCTCACTATCCAATCTTTTGTAAGAAAACAAGTGTAAGCTCTGTTCTGGCCACTTGCCTGCCATGTATGTCCAACAACTGAGTACTAAATATTCATGTGTGAACCTCTCAAATTCTGGGTAACCTACAAATATTTGTGGTCCACTTTTGGACCAGAAATCTTTGAGAAGGGGTAAATAAGTATTTTCAATATAATTTGATGCAGCAAAGTTGGGCAGAACTTGCAGGGAAAAGCATTCTACCCCCAACTCTGCAATTACTATCAGTTGCGCAGTATGGGCAGCGTCACCAGGGCCCGAGACTCTAAGGTGCCCACTGCCCCCTGATCATGAGTGACTTTTATTACTCAAAAAGGTCACTAAAAGGGGATTATACTTGCGTGCTATTAGGGCTACACAACATAGGCCTTCCGCTTAGCATTTATATTTTGCCTAAAACTCTAGAACGAAGGTAGAAATATTTTTTTTCAGTGCAGATTGCAATACTTACTGAGTAGAATGTTTGATGAATACTCTGTGGGGATTTTTTGTAAAACCTATCTTTTTTTGTCTAATTATTTTGAGAGTTGTGCTATAAAATGCACAATTTAAAACCTTGTTTCCAGAATGTTCTCAAGTGGGGAAGCACTGCATCACTCCCCAGACCATTCTTGTGAGGGCGTTCTCATGTTTCTTCCTTTTGCTCTAGGGAACAGGTATTTACAGACTATTGACCTCATTACAACCCTGGCGGTCGGTGATAAAGCGGCGGTAATACCGCCAACAGGACGGCGGTAAAAAAAATTGAAATATAACCACGGCGGAAACCGCTCACACAGATAGCCACTTTAACACACCGACCGCCACGGCGGTAGCAACAATCCCCACGGCGGTAACCGCCAATAGCCAGGTGGAAGACAATGTACCGCCCACCCTATTAGAACAAGCCAACCTGCCAGCATTTCCGGGGCAGTACCAACGCCATCAAAAGCACGGCAGAAACAGTACACAAAAGGAAAGTGACTCACCTCTGGACACTCAAGGAAGAACCACGATGCCATGGAGCCCGAACTACAGGTGTTACCCATGCTGGTGTACCTCCTCCTACACCAGAAACACGAACAGTGGCGAACACGACCACAGTAAGTACCGCACCTAGCACACAAGGGAGGGGGGGAGGAAAAAGAGAGTGACACACGCAACAAGCAATACCCCCACTCCTACCCTCAACACCATACACACAAACAGATGTACCATCATTACATATACACCCCGTACCCCTCAGGAATAACGCAAGGACAAAAGGAAGTGAGTAAAGTCAGTGTAATAATATAAATTTCAATAAATACGTCCTCAAAGCACAAGACAGTATCTACAATATATGCAAATGGAGGGACACTGCCCAGTCCACAATGTCCGTGGACCACAGGGCCATATCACATGGGCCAAGGCCACATCTTACTCCTGCCTCAATACGGAGAGAACACTGCTGGGGCATCAGGTCGAAATACACAGGCACCTCAGGGGGAAGGGGAAGGGGGGGGCACCTCAGCTGGAAGATGGTACAACGCCACTGCTCCTGAAGGGGGCCACATGCCCAGCACTCTGTCCTCAGGAGTGCAAAGCCACAGTCTCTCAAGTGGGTGGTCTGCCCACTGCTTGGTCCTGGGGAGTGCAAAGCCACAGTCTCTCAAGTGGGTGGTCTGCCCACTGCTTGGCCCTGGGGAATGGAAAGCCACAGTCTCTCAAGTGGGTGGTCTGCCCACTGCTTGGTCCTGGGGAGTGCAAAGCCACAGTCTCTCAAGTTGGTGGTCTGCCCACTGCTTGGTCCTGGAGAATGGAAAGCCACAGTCTCTCAAGTGGGTGGTCCGCCCACTGCTTGGTCCTGGGAAGTGCAAAGCCACAGTCTTTCTAGTGGATGGCTTCTCCACTGGTTCTGGAGGGGGCCTTGTGCCCAGTGTGCTTCATCCTGGCAAGGAGGGAGTGAGTAGATGCCTTCTTCTACTGGTTCTGGAGGGGGCCTTGTGCCCAGTGATGCAGATCTTGAAGGGTGCAAGGTCACAGTCTCTCACCTGGGTGCCAGACCTACAGTTGTTGCAGGGGCCCGGACGCACTACAGCCCATGGAGGCACGACTACACACTGCCCACCGGCGGTGACGGATACTCAGTGGTGGCAGTGGTGGTGCTGGCGGCGGTGCTTCCAGTGGTGGGGGTAAGCTCCAGCCCTTCCCCTGCAACCTCGGACGGCTGCCCACTTGGGCTGCTGCTGGCACTGGTGCTGGCAGTGGTGCAGGTGGCAGTGCTGGCGGTGGTGCTGTCAGTGGTGGGGGGAGGCTCCAGCCCTTCCCCTGCAGCCTCGGACGGCTGCCCAATGGGGCTGCTGGCAGTGGTTCTGGCAGTGGTGCAGGTGGCGGTGCATGAGGCGGTGATGGCGGCGGTGCTGCCAGTGGTGGTGGGAGGCTCCAGCCCTTCCCCTGACACAGTGGGAGAGGACACAGGGGACGTGTGCATGGATGTGGGGGTGGTGACTGCCAGTGAGGGACGTGTAGTGATAGGCGTGATGGTGATGGAGATAGTGGATGAGGATGTAGGATGCAGGTGTGAGTGGAGATGCTACTGTGAGGGAGCTGGACAACGAGGAGGAGGGGACACAGTGGAGGCAGTGGATGTTGGTGTTCTGCATCTGGATGGTGCTTGCGTGAGTGCCTGTGGGATGAAGTGTGGTGCTTGTGTTTACCTGAGTCACTTCTGTGTGTCGATTTGGGTGCATGCTGGTCTGAAGGTGTGCTTGGGTTAGGCTGGGTTTGAGGGGAATGGGACTGGGTAGAGGAAGTTGGAGGGGGAAGGCTAGAGACAGGGACATTAGCTGCCATCAGGGAGTTGGCCAGAGCCTGGAATGATGTCTGTTGGGCCGCCACGCCAGAGTGAATGCCCTCCAGGAATGCATTTGTTTGTTGCAAATGCCCTGCCAGACCCTGGATGGCATTCACTATGGTTGACTGCCCAACAGAGATGGATCGCAGAAGGTCAATAGACTCTTCACTGAGGGCAGCAGGGCTGACTGGGGCAGGGCCTGAGGTGCCTTGGAGGGGAAGGAGATGCCCACCCTGCTGGGCGAGCGGGCACGGGAAACATGCTGAGGGGCTGCTGGGAGGGCGGTACTGGTACGGGGTGGCGGCTGCACCTGTAGTTGGGGTGGCCACAGAGCTGTCCGCCACCACCAGGGAGCTTCCATCGGAGGAGGTGTCGCTGTCAGAGATGTCCCCTCCAGTCTCCGCCGTGGTGCTCCCCTCCCCCTCCGTCCCAATGGTGCCCTCACCGTCGGTGGATTTGGCCGCATGGGCCATGTGGGATGCAGCTCCCTCTTCAGGTAAATTTAGAAGTTGAGGTACAAAAGGTTTTGAAGAAAGATATAGGATTCATTCCTTCTAATCCCTCAGGAAGACCATAAATTCGTAAATTATTTCACCTGTTACGATTTTCAAGGTCCTCGACTTGTTTGTGAAGGGAAGCAACCTGTGTTTGAATATTATTTACTGTGGTGGTTGTTGCACTGAATGTAGCGACATGTTGCTCTGCATTAGAATGACGTTCTCCCATAAGGGACCACCTGTCACTGAGATTCTGCAACTTGGTATTTGTCTCTTCCATAAATGTACGTAGAGCTCTTATCTCTTCCAACAGAAAATCCAATGAGGCCGTAGGAAGAGACTTTGTGGGTGATGGTGGGTCTTTCTTAAGTCTCCTAGTCAATGTTTTACCTGCGCCAGGTTACGTTGGCGTAACAACTGAAGCCAAAGAAGAGGTGGAAGCAGAGACCTTCTGAGAGGAAGTTTCCTCCATTGCGGTAGTCTTGAACAGGAGAGCGTTTGGAGAGTTGATTTAAAGAGATCCTGAAGAACTTTATTTAATATTTTTATTAAAAGCTTTCAATCTGTCCATTAACTGAATTTATCCACATTTATGCTGCAGAAAATAGATAACTGCTGAGATGAAAATCAAGTGCTAGGCCATTATATGAGTCACAGTAGGTTGAGCATGAAGGGGCAAATACTGGGTTATAAATAGAACATGAAAGTGGTTACTGTGAATTGCCATATTACACAATTATCATTTCTGAAAAAGATACAACAAAATGATGTGGAAACTAGTTGTATGCAAAGAAAGCTCTCTCCTCATAAACTCTTCTGACATCCAAAATGGCGGCCGCTTCTGAAGCGATGAAGCACACCGCCAATAATTTAATGCCCGACCTGTTCTGAACAATAAGGAATCAATGTAAAGGCACTGCACATTACCGCTTCATTCTGCTGCACGGCTAGGCTTTATAAGTCGGGAAACTGCCGTCACATCGCCGCTCTCAGTGCTGTCCTCAGGACCTTCACGGAGACGCCTCCATCTTCCACGAACATCAAGCCACGCCCTCAGATGCTATAATCTTGAAAAGCAAATTATCAAGTTATCATCCATGTATAGAATTATCTACAGATCCTACAGTAATCATATACAAATAGACAATATTACATCAATGAAAAGCAATATGTGAATATAAGTGAAGACAGACAGAATTACTTATGTCAGAAGATAGTTCTTCTGATTCACACTATGCTGCATCTATGCGGTGTAAACACAGCATGGCATTTTTGCCAAGCCCAGTGTCCTTGCCATGATTACTGTGAACATCCCCAGCCAATCCCTGGGCCCTAGGCCCCCTGCCTCGAGAACAACATTGCACATGCACACAGCGTGCAACTGCACCTAATAAGTACTGAGACCAGAGTGTGGCCTCTGGCAAAACACTGTTCCCATCACCTCAGCCACCAGTACCTGCTGGTGACTGGGTGAGTTTAAAAATACATGGTTATGGCTGGAGTCTAGGAGGTACTTTACTTTATACTGATGTAAAGATTTTTTTATAGGCCTTGTTGATGTAGGAAAGTGTCCCTTTTGGCATGGTTACTCCACCACTTTTGCCTGGTATTGATGCTAACTTGACTGAGTGCGTGTTGGGATCCTGCTAACCAGGCCCCAGCACCAGTGTTCTTTCCCTAAATTGTACCATTGTTTCCACAATTCACACACCACTGGCACACAGCTAAGTCCCTTATAAAAGGTACCAGTGGCATCAAGGGTTCTGTGACCAGGGAGGGTACCTAAGGGCTGCCAGCCTAAGGGACCCCTCACCAAACACATGCACACTGCCATTTCAGATTAGGTGTGCTGGTGGGGAGAAAAAGGTAAAGTTGACATGGCATCCCTCGCAGGATTCCATGCCCACAAACCACTGCCTATGGCATAGGTAAGTCGCCCTTCTAGCAGGCCTTACAGTCCTAAGGCAGGGTGCACTATACCACAGGTGGGGGCATAGCTGCATGAGCAATATGCCACTACAGTATCCAAGTCCATTATTAGACATTGTAAGTGCAGTGAGACAATATTAAGTACATGGGCTAGGAGTTTGTCATTGCAAACGCCACAGCTCCATGATGACAACACTGAAGACTGGGAAGTTTGGTATCAAACTTCTCAGCACAATAAACCCACACTGATGCCAGTGTTGAATTTATTGTAGAATGCGCACAGAGGGCATCTTAGAGATGCCCCTGTATTTTATCCAACCCTTTAGTGCAGGACTGACCGGTCTGTGCCAGCCTGCCACTAACAGACAAGTTTATGACCCCATGGGGTGATAGCCTTTGTGCTTGCTGGGGACAGAAATAAAGCCTGTTCTGGGTGGAGCTGCTTCACACCTCCAGGAACTGTAACACTTGGCGGTAAGCCTCAAAGGCTCAAGCCTCCTGTTACAATGCACCAGGGCACTCCAGCTAGCGGAGGTGCCCGCCCCCCAGACCAAGCCCCTTTGAAAAGTATTGGGCACCCAGCTCTGTGTTTGCAGCCTGTACCCAGATGCCCTTGTGCCACTGAGGGTGTGTGTTTGGTGTGATCTTCTACCCCCACCCATTGTACCCCTTGTGCTGACCTAAACACCCCAGGCCTGTGCCCTGGAACCCCGGGTACTTACCTGCAATCTGCATTCCACCAAGCACCTCCAGTCCTCATAGGATTCCATTGTACACCTGATGCCAACTTTGACCTCTGCACCAGCTGTCCCCGTATTGGTGGTGGTGCACCTTTGGGATCAGCCTAAACTTTGACCTGTGGACATCCTAACCCCCAAAGACTGGAATCGTAAGTCATGTACTTACCTCTTTTCTGTGCTAATACTTTTCCCCCAAGGACTCTATTGACTCCTATGAAAAACTGTACTGTCAACTTTTGAAATACAAAAGTGTTACTTGTAAACTGCTTTATCTACAAAAACCAAACAAAGTACAATTGATACATATGCTTGATACCTACTGACAACTGTACTTACCTGCAACAAACTTCTTCTGGTTCTAGTAATAAAGTAACAAAATATATTTTTGCTATATAAAACAATTGGCCTGGAGTTAGTCATTGAGTGTGTTCCTCATTTCTTGACTGTGTGAACAACAAATGCTTTGCACTACCCTCTGATAAGCCTGACTGTTCGACCACACTACCACAAAAGAGAGCATTAGTATTATCTGCTTTAGCCTCTGTTAAGCCTCTGGGGAACCATGGACTCTGCGCACACTATACCTCATTTTGGTGTAGTACATACAGAGTCCTACAGTTGATGTGCGTGTTGTGATGGTAACTCACTATGGGGCATATTTACAAGACCCTTGCGCCTCACTAACGTTGCCTTAGTGTCATTTTTATGACAATAAGGCGACATTAAGGTGGCCATTTCCCGCGCCATATTCACAAAGTGGCGCAATGGTGCCATTGCTCCACTTCGCAACCCCTTATGCCACATTATGCCTGCGCCAGGCATAATGTGTGCAAGGGGGGTGTTCCCACGCTGGGAGGCCCAAAATAAATGGCACAGTGAAATTTACAAGATTTTACTGCTCCATTTTTTTCTGTCATTTTTAACGCCTGCTCAAGGAAGGCGATAAAATGACACACACATTAAAATCAATGGGCCTCCCTGTGCTTTGCTGCACAAGCGTCAACATTTTTTACACTAGTGCTGCAAAGCGCCACAACAGCGTAAAAAATTCTGGCGCTGTTGTGGTTACGACCACCATGTTGCGCCATATTGTAAAAATGGCACAATCATGGTGTCATTAGGTGAGGCAAGGGCGACGCAAGACAAGTGGCGCATCAGGACAGATGCACCACTTTCTTGTGAATATGCCCCTTTGTGTGTGATGTGATGGCCACGCACTATACGCTGGAATCACATCACACCTCCCGAAGAGACTACAGATGATCCAGAACTCAGCGGCCAGGCTCATCCTTGACCTCCCCAGATGGACCCACATCACCCCCCACATGAAAAAACTTCACTAGCTCCCTGTTCACAAAAGATGCTAATTCAAGAATCTGACGCATGCCTACAAAGCCCTCCACAACCAAGGCCCAGCATACCTCCACCACTGCCTGAGCGTCCACCTACCCTCCAGACTCCTGTGCTCCACCTCGCCCACATCCCCCGCATCCCCTGCGGCAATAGTGCAGGTCGTTCCTTCTCCTACCTCGTCGCAAAATCCTGGAACAGCCTCCCCATCCACCTTCGGACCTCTCCCTTCCCCTCCCTTCAGGAGGTCAGAAAGAAACTCAAGACCTGGCTTTTTGACTGTGCAGCCGGGACCTAGCGCCTGGATAACCTCACAGGTGATCAGCGCACTTTACAAATCCGGATTGATTGATTGATGGTTAATTGTAAAGGCACCAACATAGTGTTTTCTTTTGCTGAGCTCAATTTCTTCTACTTCTGAGACCAGTCGCTCTTCTCTGCTAGATAAGATGGACTCAGAAACTCCACAGACAGGAGAGACCCCCACCAATTACATAGGCGGGAGCTTATGACGCCCCATTATATCTGCTGTTACACAAAACTGTGTAATCAACCAGTTTCCGTACTGCTAAGACCACGAGACAAACCCAGTTGCGTGTCCTTTTCCACGTAAATGTACATTTGATGCTTTTGTCGAACAATCTATATCACCTGCTGCATAATACTCAAATTGTCACAAAAAAATATTTGCAGCACAAACTGATCAAAAGTTGTTGAAATGCGTCAGGTGTGGTTAAAGGCCTCGCAGACTCAGTTCTGCAGAACCGTTCACAGTCACATCGTGATTGGTGGATTCGGTGATTTAAAGAAGTGACAATGTTCCCCATATTGTGTAAACATCACCATGTGAGGGACTGCAGGGCGGGCTTTTGTGTACAGAAGGAAACAAAACCCTTGAACGCTTAGACTCTCAGGGTCTTTGTCAGGCAGGGGCACCGGGGCGGCGGTCCAGGAGTTTACAGTAATGGGAATATTGTTATTTTCGGGGTGTAGAATTAACGGGGTTACCACACTGAACCAGTAAAATCCGCTAAAAACTGAGGATTTACCACGACATTTATTAATTCCAGGTATAATTACCTAGTTATTCCCCATTTTCCTCCAGAGCGTTCAACTGCTTTCCACAACCATTGCATGGGAGATATTATTTGTAGTTTTCTGTGAAACTAGGGATCCTCGTGTGGGCAGCAACTAACTACCAGAGATTCCTCAAACTCGGAATAGAGGTCTAAAATGAAACTCAACCAAGGTTAAAAAAAAAAAAAAAAGGTTTCTTTTTACATCATAATTTTTGTGTTTCACAATTCACACAAGCCTGCATCACAGACACTGTTCTAGAAGACTGACTTAAATACGTTACTTGCGCCATAATTAAGTGACCCGTGTGGCATAATATGGTCCCGCGGAGCCGCATAATTGCAGCCTCTGATACTCATTGGCGCTGGGCGAGGTCTGTGTCTCCTGTTTTCATGCCCTGGCCTGTGCCTGGGGCGCGTGGTGCACAGTGTGTTATTGTACAATCCTGACCGAAGTGCACGGGGTTTGTAACGCAGTGCAATAAATTTAATCGTTTATTCACTTATAACTCCTGGTGGCGCCTACATGTCTTGGGAAAATCAAGCCACTGGGCTTCAATGTTCCCAGAAACTGACCGGGCTAACTTAATGTGTGTGTTTTTAATTCTCTGCAATTTGTTCTGGCCCCTTAAATAGTATCTTAACATCATTGCTAAGGGAACCATGACAAGCATTTGTAATGCAATGGGTCTCACATTTGCTCGAGTTAGAGCTTTTAGCGTGTAAATGCCTAACTGGACTTTTGTTACAACAAAAATTGTGAAGTTTAACAGTTGACAGAAGTGAGCAGATTCATGAGCGAGAAGGAGACACACAAAAGGAAAAAGAAGTTCCCTCGCAGTCTAACGTATCGGCATTCATGCAATTTTTCATGTAACAGGGTAGGTGTCCAAGGCGGTAACAAAACTGCCCAGAGGAGGGACAAACGTAAAGCATTTACCAATGATATGAAAGGATTTTTGAAAGGCAAGCCCATGACCGAGTGAGAGTGATGGGCGTGCGGTGGTTAAAAGCCCACAGATATATTACGACACAGTTAGAGCGTTTGAGTGCTCAACCTAAATTCAGTTATACCGTCGGCTCGCTGCTGCCTATTTTAAGTTAAATACATATCCAACTTATTTAGTAAGAAATTGCACAAAAAATTGCACCGCTTCCTGGTGCAGTCCTGCTCAACTAAACTAGGCGCTCAGCAACCAACGCAATTATAACTACACAACTTCACAAAGTTGTCTTTTTGTCTTAGAGACAGGGGCGTAGCTTTAGGGGGAATGTTTGAGGTGTTTCACCCCCATCATAAATCTATTTTCTAATAAATAGTTGGGTACAGGTGCATTCAGTCAGGTATTTTTACACATACACAGGCAAAAAAACACACACACACTCTGCTTTGAAAGTCCTCAAAAACATTGGATATTTGACCAAATATTGTGTTTTCTCTCTTAGAACTCCTACCAATCTGAAGTTGTCTCCCTTTCCACTGCCCCTCTCATGCACCCTGCTTATTGCATAATATATTTAAACATTATGGCCCTCATTACGACTTTGGCGGTCTTCACAGAAGACCACCAAAGCCGCTGGCGGTCTTCTTCCCACCATATCACGGGTAGTCATGCTGGTGGGCAGAAGCACTCTGGTGGTTCCACCACCGACCCCGTCCTGCCAGTAGGACTCCACCAGCCGTATTATGGGCAATAGTGACTTAGGACACAATACATGCGATTTCCACTAGAAGTATTCCTACCCCCAACCAAGTTCTCTGGTTTGGATTGGAAGGACTTTCTGATTCTAGCATTCAACTTAGCAAATGCACTTATTGTAGAATTTTATTTCACTGTAGTTTTTTTATGTATTTTGGATTTAGGAAGGTATAAATGAGTTTTTTGGGAAAACCTTTTTTTGCTCAAGGTCCCAGCTGCCTTTTTAGGGCTCCTCAGGATTGTAAGAGATCTGAAGGCTGGATGTAGGATGAAGGTCCTTCAGTGAACCATAATGGCAGACTGACTAAAGTATTCTACAGCTTTTACAGGCTTAAGGACTGGGCTATGCCTCATGCCAAGAGGTCCCTTGCCTGGGAGAATGATAAAATTGCCTGCAATCAGGATGTCTTCATGGGGCCTGCTGCGAGGCTGGCAAAGACGCCCCATGATGGCACTTATGACTTATGAAGTGCTTGTGCATAAATTTGTGCAAAAGAATATCTCCACAGATTAAAGTCAGCTGATATGCAAAGCTTCCTGTTTGTGAAAAAAGAGAGGGACATTGAAAGTCAGAAATATTTTCACAAAGTTGTTTTTGGTTGTACTGCACTGTAAGCTTTTGTGAGGCTGGGGCAAAAAATATTGGGGGCCCTCTCTGGTTTGTTGGCAGGTTAGGTCAGAAGCTGAAATTGAAAAGTGATAAAAAGAAAATATGACGAACCAGGCACAAGGACTAAACAAGAAAGATGCAAGGACAATTAACAGGTGTGAACTAATGCAAAACGGAGAACAGTAGCAACTAAACAACACATTGCCAGGCATTGGCGCCATCTTGAAAGGGCCTTAAATACTATCTCTCTCACTAAAACTCCAGAAGTGTTTAGGATCTACCATTCCTAATTAATTGTCATCTCTAACAATATTATATTCCTTTTATTACATACATTCCCTATGAATTATCCAATATTTTATATTAACTATATTACAACACATCTTTCCTCTTAACAGAAATAATAAAGAAGAATATATTTTGCCAACAGTATATACAAATTTCTCTACTCATACATAGCATATATTTTCCAAAGACTTTCAAGATTATTATCCTTCGCTGGTATACGAGATTGAGTCTTCAAGTGGTAATGTCATAGTCCTTGTGCCATGTTGGAGGTTTGACTTGTCGGTGACTCAATTTCCTTTGGGACTTATTTAATGAGTAGTCCTTCGCCACCTCTTCCGATACGGATCTCTTTTCGATGTTCTCCTCCTTCCTTCCGTTGAATATTGGTTGCTTAACAAGTCTGTCCATGCTCCAACATTGACCATTTTCCAATACCACTACATTTTTCTTTACCTTGTTAATACGGAAAGGACCCATGAACTTGTGTCTTTCATGCCTACTCGCATTCCACCCCCAGGTTTCTTTACATGTACTTGATCATTTACTTTCCACTGTTGTTTTTTTGCACCCTGTATGATATCATATCTGCTTTTATATTTATCTTGGTGTTTAGAGACTCTGAGTTTACTAAGATGAATAGAGTATTCACTTGTTTCCCCTCCCCCTAACCAGAAGAGAAAAAATTTAGTGCACGGTTTTCTGCCTTTTAATGCTGAAAACGGGGATACTTTTGTGATCGAATTTGGAGTGGTATGGTATGCCCGTAACACATCTCTGATTGCATTTTCTACATTTAAGTGATTGATTCTCGCTAATTGAATACATTCTTTGATCATACGATTGGTCCTTTCTGCTAACCCATTAGCTCTAGGGCAATAAAGAGCAGTTGTAAGGTGTTTCACTCCCATAGAATCGAGGAAAGTCTTCATCACTGAGGAGGTTAATTGAACTCCATTATCTGTGATGAGAGTTTACGGAATACCCTCCATGGCAAAGGTATCCTTGAGAAAATTAACAACTGAATCAGTAGTTATTTGGTTAACTAACTTGGTAGTAATCCAATGTGAATGATAGTCAACTAGAACTAAACCAAATCTCTTAGTGACTCCAGAAAAGTTGATTGGGCCAATGACGTCAAATGCTACTTTGATCCAAGGCTTATCTGGTACTTCAACAGGAGATATAGGGGTTTTGTGAACGATTTTACTTTTGTCGCTGAGCGCGCATATGGAGCAACTTTTAACCTCCTGTTCAACCATAGCATCCATGTTAGGGAACCAAAATCTTTCTCTTACTCTAGATTTGATGAGACTTCTGCCTAAGTGACCCTCATGGGCCAATGTAGTAATCTTGTGTTTCAAACTTTGAGGCGGTATAACTTTATAATTCCTAAACACAAGATTATCATTCTCATTGATTTCATACCTTACTTCCCAATAATTGCTAATAATTTCTTCTACATTTTTTTTGATGATGGCCCCCCTTCCTTTGCTCTAGTTCTGAGTAAGGATAAGGTCTCGTCTAGTTGGGATGCAGACATCCATTCCTCCTTACTGATTGAAGTAACGTTAATCATCATTATAGGGTGTTCATCAATTTCAAAGTCCTCTTTAATGTTTAACGAGACCCTGGATAAAAAATCAGCTGCTGTATTTCTGTTGCCAGCTAGGTATTCAATTTTGAAATAAAGGTTTTCTAAACTTAAAATCCACCTAGCGATTCTAGGTGTGCTGTTGAAGGATCCTTTAGTGGAGAAGACATAAACCAGGGGTTTATGATCGGTCCTTAGGTCAAATTGAGTGCCCCACAGGAAAAAATTTAAATGTTTAATAGCCCAGTAACACGCCAAAGCCTCCCTTTCAATGACAGAATAGTTGGTTTCTGCTTTACTTAAGGCTCTGGATGCAAATGCTACAATTCTTTCATTTCCATCCACTATCTGAGATAATGTCGCACCTAGACCCAATTTACTAGCGTCTGTGGTAAGAATCGTCTTCCTTTTATGGTCGAAATTACACAGACACGGTGCGGTCGCTATAGCTAATTAAATTTCTTCAAATGCACTATCATGGTGTTCTGTCCAATTGTAAGGTCATGACTTTTTAGTAATTCCCTGAGGCCAAACGAGATCGAAGAAAAGTTCCTGACATACTTCGCCATGAACTCAGCTAGTCCAAGGAAAGATCTTAATTCATCTTTATTTTTGGGAGCCTCTTCTTTCTTCACTGCGTCCACTAGCGAGGTTTTGGGTTTAAACCCATCTTTAGAAATGACGTGCCGTAGGTACTCTACTGAATTTACTCCAATGCGACATTTATCTTTCTTTAAGGTAAGTCCGGCTGTTTTCAATTTGTTCAGAACATATTTTAGATTTTTATTGTGCTCCTCCTCTGTGGCTCCATAAATTAAGATGTCATCCGGAAAACAGTGAGTCTTACTAGCATCACAAAGGATATGCTGCATGATTTTCTGGAATACAGCAGCTGCTGATGCAAGCCAGAAGGGCATTCTGTTAAACATAAATGAGCCCAAAGGAGTGGTAAAAGCTGTAAGCAGTTTAGATTCTGGATGTAATTCTACCTGATGATACACACTTGAGAGATCGAGTACCGAGAAGTAAACAGCTTCACCCATTGTGCTTAATAATTCATTGATTCTAGGAAGAGGATGTCTTTCGACCCAAATATTTCTATTCAGGTCCCTTAGGTCCACACAGATTCTAATGTCATTGCAACTATTCTTTTTAGCAACAACTATGGGGGCCAACCATTCTGAACATTCAACTGGTTGTATAATCCCTAGGGCTTCTAATCTTTCAAGCTCTTTTTTGACTGCATCTCTCAATAGGTGCGGAATGGGTCTGGTTTTGTGCACTACCGGTTTGGATTTTGGTTTAAGTTTAATCTTATGTTGGAAATTTTTTAGCAGACCTAGTTTTTCGCAAAATATTTCAGGGAACTCCTGGAAAATGTGATCACCTGTGATAGAAGGGTCAACACTCAATACCTCTTCTGGATCATTTGGGTCTAATTTTATTCCTAGTTCTCTTTGATGTTGCCATCCTAGTAAGCTTGACCCTTCCTCCACTACATAAACCTTCCCCACTGTGGAACGGCCCTTAGATGAAATGACGGCTTTGAACATGCCCTTAAGGTGTAGAGGATCCTTATTGTACCCTTTAGGGTTAAAATCTGGTCTTACTAATTCAATTTCATTATTACTCCCCACATTGCTGAAATCAGCAGCATTTATTATAGTAAATGGTGAGCATAAATCCGCATATACCTTTATGTTTTTGTGATTAATTGAAATCGTGCATTCAGGGTATTGTGATCGACAAATTTCTTCTGTTTTGACCTGAAGTACAATTTTCTTAATTAATTGCGAATTTTCATCTGACTTTTTATTGTCAGATTCTCTTTCTACCCTGGATACATTCTTGCACACCCTAGTGAAATGGCCTCTCTTGTTACATTTTCTACAAATCGCTGATTTTGCTTGACAAGAATTTGAATTGGCTAGATGGTTACTGCTTCCACAACGGTAGCGTGTTAAACCATCTCTAAAATTAGATTGTTTTTGCATCAACTTATCACCAGTTTTTACCTTTAAAATTTTTTCATCAGCTATGTTATCTAAGATTTCATTTACATGTTCATTTGCATGTGAGGACCTGATTTCCTGTAGGCATATGGCCGTGTGCTCAATAGATTTTGCTATTTCAATGGCTTCTTGTAAATCGGGTTGCCTTTGAAGTAATTTCTCTTGTATTTTAACGTTATTCGTGCATCGAACTAATTGGTCCCGTATGAGAGAATCATTGAGCTCTCCGAAATCACATAAAGAACTTAGCCCTCTTAACGCAGCAATGTAATTAATTACAGTTTCTTGTTTCCCTTGGCTACGAGAGAAAAATTTGTGTCGTTCTAGAACTACATTAATCCTATCACCAAACTGTTTTTCTAGCTTTAAATACGTGGTGACATATTCATCTTGTGCTTGACCCTCAGGAACATACGGTTCTGTAGACATTCATACATTTTTCTGCCATGTGTACCTAAATTGTGTAACAAAATATGCTGTTTCCTGACAGGATTGAATTTATCCCCTCCAATAGCAATTAGGTACGATTCAAAAACCTTTATCCACTCTTTCCATGGAACGTTAGGTTCACCCATTTCATTTAAGAAAGGAATTGGTTGAGACATACCAGCAGCCGCCATGGTAACAGTAATTTCCCGAAAGCACCACAGAAATTTGTGATAAATCACTATAAATGTAATCTATAAGGATTTAAGCAATATCTTATCCCCTGTATTACTTTGTAACTACTTACAATGAAAATTGACCTTAATTCCCAATTTAATAATACTACAACACAAAATCTCACATGAAAATTGAAATATGCAAATACAATATCATACAACTGTATTTTCGCTATCTTGTTACTATTAGTAGAAAGCTGTGCCTGTCAGCGCAATTGTATGTTTCTTCCGATATGTAGTTCAAGACTTAATGCATATTATATTTTGCTGCTCGTATTTGTTCTGAAAATATTTACTGAGCTGTGCCTGTCAGCGCACTTGACAGACCTTGTTTCTTTTCTCCATGTGAACACTTTAATTATATTTTCATTACTGCTGAATGGAAGTCAATTGGTAGTTAAAACGCTTTAAATTTTATTTAGGTTTAGCGGGATGGCTGGAAAGGAGCGCGCACTGAGCTGACACACCGAGTCAGCACGACCGTTGATTACAGAAGAATTCAACGTGCACGTTCACCACAAGGCTGTGCCTGTCAGCGCACTCGTAGACAGGCTTTGATTCCTTTTATTGCGTAGTTAGTTGAATTCCATTTACATGCTCCTGAATGGTAGTCAGCGGTAAATAAAACGTTTTTAATTCAATTATCTTTTAGCGCGATGACAGGCAATGAAGCGTTTATGCTTGGAAGCGTTGAGCTGAGCGCGATGACAGGCAACTGAACGCGTTTATTCGTAGAACGTGTTGAACTGTCAATGCCGAGTCAGCACGATGTTTACTAAAGAAAACTCAACGCTCGCGTCTCTTCACAAGGCTGCAGACGCAGTACACGTATTCTTTACTTGCCGGAATGCGCGGAATGTGCGATTCAATTTAATCATACACAAATCTACGCTGGGCATATATTTATTCAATTTAGAAGGTTACCATATCCTCCTTTATTGATACTGAAGCGCAGAAACTAACACTTAATCTTCACACGTTCATTGTGAAAGACTCACCACTGAAGATTATTACGGAGGAAAATAAAGCTGTGCCTGTCAGCGTTACTTTGACAGGCGTTTAACTAGATTTTGAAGCGTACTGAAGTCACCACACTGAAAGTTGAATGTAATAATCCGTTTAAGTCTTAAGGAAAAGCCTTTTTCAAAGGTAATGTTGAAAGAAAAACTTACAGTGTCCTTGAAGGCTAATTGAAGAAATAACTCACAAGGGGTGGAGACGGAGGTGCCCCCTTCCGCACCAACTCGTCGCCAGTGATATAAAGTCAGAGGCTGAACACTTTTCTCAAGAGTCAGACTTTATTTCCATCTCCAATGCTTTAATTGTCTATCCCCTTCACACAGCTTTCCTTGTGCCTGCTTCCTGTCACAGATCCACCAGCATTCTAATCTGCCCCCCTCACCCAACATTCCGAATGTCCCATTCTTAGACCAAGGGGAGAGGGATCTACCATTCCTAATTAATTGTCATCTCTAACAATATTATATTCCTTTTATTACATACATTCCCTATGAATTATCCAATATTTTATATCAACTATATTACAACACAAACCAAGGAGTGAGGATGTCCAAAGAAAGTGTATTGTGTTGTTTAGTGCTCAATCTCCACTCCAGTCTTCAATACTTTCCAGTCATTTCCAACCCTGAGAGTGACTTGATGTCTGAAATATTTCAGAATCATGGCAACCACAAAGTAATCCTAGATTGTCCAGAGGCCTGTTTAACATATCCTATTTAACCCTCACTATAGACCTTCCTCTGGGATCTCTCCCATGAGGGGAAACAAAGTCATCACTATACTTCAACTACACCTTAACCCCTTAGCCGCTGGGCCTTCCCCATCCCCCATGCCCCCCAGTGCTGAGCCCTTTTTTGCTATTTGGGGTAGTTCGTGCTTAGGGCTTCATAACTTTTTGCCCACATAAGCTATCCATGCCAAATTTGTGTCCTTTTTTCCAACATCCTAGGGATTCCAAAGGTACCCAGAGTTTGTGGGTTCCCCTCGAGGAGTCCAAGAAATTAGCCAAAATACAGCTAACATTTCTTTTTTTTACAGAAAAATGGGAAAAAAGGGCTGAGGAAGAAAGCATGTGTTTTTTTCACAGAAAATGGCATCAACAAAGGATTTGCGGTGCTAAAATCACCATCTTCCCAGCTTTCAGGAACAGGCAGACTTGTATCAGAAAACCAAATTTTTCAACACATTTTTGGCATTTTACTGGGATGTACCCGTTTTTACTATTTTTTGTGCTTTTAGCCTTCTTCCAGTTAATGACAGAAATGGGTGTGAAACCAATGCTGAATCCTGGACAACTAAACTTTTCTGAAAAGTAGACAAAATTCTGAATTCAGCAAGGGGTCATTTTGTGTAGATCCTACAAGGTTTTCCTACAGAAAATAACAGCTAAAATAAAAAGAATATCGAAATTGCGATAAAAAAAAGAGCCATTTCTGTCCACATTTTCTTCTATAACTTTTTCCAGCTATGGCAGATTTTTTAAAGCAATATACCGTTACGTCTGCTCTACTCTTCTGGTTGTGAGGATATATAGGGCTTGTAGGTTCATCAAGAACCCTAGGTACCCAGAGCCCATAAATGAGTTCCACCTTGCAATGGGTTTTCATTGTGTACCGGGTATACAGCAATTTATTTTCAGTAAAATATAAAGAGTCAAAAATAGGTATCAAGGAAACTTTTGAATTTCCAAAATGGGCACAAGATAAGGGGCCTGATTACGACCCTGGCGGTAAAAACCGCCAGGGCCGTGGTCCGCGGGAGCACCGCCAACAGGCTGGCGGTGCTCCTATGGGCATTGTACCGCCGCGGCCAGAAACGGAAAGTCGGCGGTGTACCGCCGGCTTTCCGCTGCCCAGGGGAATCCTCCATGGCGGCGCAGCTTGCTGCGCCGCCATGGGGATTCCGACCCCCATACCGCCATCCTGTTCCTGGCGGTTTCGGCCGCCAGGAACAGGATGGCAGTATGGGGTGTCGTGGGGCCCCTGGGGGCCCCACTTAGAATTTCAGTGTCTGCTTAGCAGACACTGAAATTCGCGACGGGTGCTACTGCACCCGTCGCACCCCTTCCACTCCGCCGGCTCCATTCGGAGCCGGCTTCCTCGTGGAAGGGTGTTTCCCGCTGGGCTGGCGGGCGGCCTTTTGGCGATCGCCCGCCAGCCCAGTGGGAAACCCAGAATGACCGCCACAGTCTTTTGACCGCGGTACGGTCTTCTGGCGGTTCCCGCTTGGAATCACCCCCAAGGTGTTGAGAAACAGTGGTAATTTGCACATCTCTGAATTTGGAGGTCCCAATACTAGCATGTGAATTACAGGGCATTTCTCAAATCCACTTCTTTATTATACACTGTCTTACATTTGGAAGGAGAAAATGAAGAGAAAGACAATGGGTAGTAACATTTGTTCTTCTATTCTGTATTTCCCCATGTCTCTCGATAAAAATGGTACCTCACTTGTGTGGGTCGACATAGTGCCCGCAACAGGAAATGCCCCAAAACATAATGCGGACACATCACATTTTCCCAAAGAAAACTGACCTGTTTTTTGCAAAGTGCCTAGCTTTGGATTTTGTTCTCTAGCTCAGTCGGCACCTAAGCAAACCTATAAATTTCTTTATACTCTTTATACTAGACACCGAGGGAAATTCAAAATGGGGTGACTTGTGGGGCTCTCACCAGGTTCTGTTACCCAGAATCCTTTGCAAACCTCAAAATTTGGCAAAAAAACACTTTTTCCTCACGTTTCAGTGATAGAAAGTTAAGGAATCTGAGAGGAACCACAAATTTCCTTCCACCCAGCATTCCTCCAAGTCTCCCGATAAAAATGGTACCTCACTTGGGTGGGCAGGCTAGTTTCCTGCAACAGGAATGGCTCACACAAGGGTCAATGGTAGTCCTTGCATGAGGGCTGCTGTTAACCCTGGAGTGATCCATTACTGACGCAGCCACTAGGCACAGGCACACAAGTGGGGTTGTGCTGTTATCATGACAAGTGGAGAAACACTAGGGGGGTAGGAATTTTGTGGATCCCTGCACATTCCTGTGTTTCTGTAATGAAAACGCAAGGAAAAATAGTGGTTTTAATCAACGTTTCACTTTTGTGAAATCCTAACACACCACACTTCCGTGGACTGCCCCGGGTGTCTAGTTTTCAGAAATGTCTGGGTTTGGGAGGTTTCCCTATATGGCCAACAAGCCCAGGACCAAATACTCAGATGACTGTCTTATAAAACCAGGCTGGTTTGTGGTAGGTAATTTTGATGTCTCCATAATCTGTTTTGGGCGCTTCCCTGTTGGTCACTTGCCCACCCACTAAAGTGAGCCAATGTTTTTCTCTGGAGACTTAGTGGAACGATGGGTGGTAGAAAATCTGTGGCTGCCTGCAGATTCTAG
This sequence comes from Pleurodeles waltl, assembly GCF_031143425.1. Lineage (NCBI taxonomy): Eukaryota > Metazoa > Chordata > Amphibia > Caudata > Salamandridae > Pleurodeles > Pleurodeles waltl. The sequence continues at coordinate 1,287,245,377 of NC_090437.1, forward strand.
GACTTCCCCTCACTGAAATGCAAGGCAAAAGTGTTTTTTAAGCAAAGTTTGTGATTTCAACCACACAAGTCCTGCACCCTTGGACTCCCCTGGTACTAGTATGTTAAAGTTAATCCACCACTCACACTGGTTGGTTTTAGCACCTCCAGAAATTATAGTTTCAAAGCATGAATACTTATCAAAGTATCTCAATATTGAAACCAAGCCTTCTGAAGATGGGCCATAAAGCCGCGTCCAGGCACCAACCTCTTTATGGTCCATTCACACGCCATTCACGCACAACAAACAAACCTTTCATACCGCCGGCCACGGGCCCAAACCAACCAATCACTGCACTCACATTAACTTACTGCTGCCAGACAAGGGCCCATCACATTCATACGCCACAGGATGGAATAAGTTTGACTACATTTTACCACCTGTCAAGTAACCGTCTTCTTCTTCCTGAAAATTACCGAAGGCTGGAGTAACAAACGCTTACTAATGACTCCTATGAGAGCCACCCGAGGCTCAGGAAGACATGTTTTTCATGCGCCTTTAACGCACTCACTGTGCCTAAACCAACTCCTTCCAGTTTTTGGATGCGAGTATGCTGTACAAAGCGGTTACTCAAACTGAGCGGGCATACCTACCTTTGAATTTAAGGCAGACATGCTGGGGAATTCACGCAATGTTTCCTAAAGAGAAGATCATAGGCTATGAAAAAGGGTACTGTTTGGCATACATGGTTGTCTGCGAGAATGTTGCATATGTCCCAGCCATCAATATGTGCAGTGCTGTGACTGTAATACATTTATCATACAGCAAATCAAAACATCTACTAAGTCCTGATGGAGGATGAACATGAAAAGCAGGTCAAACACTGACCTATACGTGTCATTGTCCTTCAGTGCTGCGGTGGCACCAATGGGTTTGAGTCCATAGGTGTAGATGATGTACATCTGTACTACCTTTACTATCTGCCTTCTACCTGTGCAATATCCCTGTGAAGGCACACCTACCATAAGCTTTCCTTACTCATTCATGTCTCTGTCCTCATCAGAGTCCTGAATAATCCTGTATAATTGTCAAGTGAACCTATACTAGTTTGTGGATGCAAGTTGGGGGTGTCCGAGTATGCGTTGGGAGGCCTATTCCTCGAACTGAGCGAGCATATCTACAGTTGAAACAAAGGCAGACATGCTGGTGAAGAAATCCTAAGGTCTCTGGAGGAAAAAGTCAAACAAATATCCTGTAGGACTCATTCACCAACACTTCTACTTTTGCTTTGAAAGTGAAGCTACAAATTAAGTTTGCACACTTTCAAGCAAGTAGAAATGTTGGTGAATATGTCCGACAGGACATTTGTTTGACTTATTACACTTATTCTGGTTCTCGTTGGCAATCATGGTGATTCTTGTGTAGCATATATAAGTTCCCTAACAGGCACTTCAAAAATCAGTCATGCCTTTAACATTTTGCCACACAGGGTACTCCGTGACAATGTGGCATATGTTCTGTCCACTAGTATGTGCAGTATGGGGACTATAATGCACGTTAATTGAACAGAACACGTACCACATTCTGACGGTGGATATAGGTGTCAAGCAGGCCAAAAGGAAGTCCATGATTTCCTGAAGTAGATGAAGTAAAATTCTGTGGCTGCTTGCCTAACGAAGCAGTGGCCCATGGGTGTTCGGTATCCATGCACAGCCACTGAAAGGATTACGCAACGGCAGCTCCACCTCAGTCGTTTTCCCAGAACTTTGCTTTAGTATGATACAACGTACAGCAAGTAGGGACACAGAGGCCTGGTTGAGATAGGCACTGGGGACAGTAATACCAACTCTCCTGCCGCTTTCCATGCTTCGAGCACACCTTACAGCGACAACATGGACGATCCTTTTTGAGTGTTTTAGGAATGCAATCCATGGCCAGGAAACGGTGCCAGGAAGGCATTGATGGAAAGGGTAGACTTTCCCCTTTCCATCAATGCCTCCTTGGCATCTAGGGAGGCTGTTTTGGGCTTTTTTTTCCCCACCAGAGTGTGGAGAGGACGCTCACCTGCTCCTCGATCCTCCGGTGAGGAAAAAATGTGACGTCATCGCGCCTCGCGGCGTGCTGACGTTATAGAGGGGCGGTTGTTCTGTTTCTCCAGGTGTAAAAATAAAAATAAAAAACCTCTGATTTTTAAAACCCCTCCCTGGGGTCGGCCACTTGTCATGACCCGCACCAGGGAGAGTGTGCGTCCACACCAATGGGCTTAATGACTCAAAGCTCCTTGTTTCCTCCTTTGCTTTTTATTGCTTGTATGCAACCAATCAGTGCAGGTTGGATCTTGAGTTTCAAATCTAGGCAACCAAGGGCAGATCAGTAAACTTGGACGCATTTACTTCTGTCCACTACTTGTCTATCTGAGAGTGCAGCAGGCTGAGAAGAATCCAAACAAGAGAGCCTACAAAAGGGACAAAACCAATATTTGTCTCATTGGCACTCACGATTCAGCCACCCTGGCCTACTACCATGGCTGTCCTCTTCATCAAAATATATGTTCAGAACATAGGAGTCCATTTTAACTATATGCTTTCTGTAAATAAACCTATCAACTAGTATTTGTCAAAAACTGCAAGTGGCGGGCACAACTCAGAGCTTCTCTTTTTTGGGCCATTACTCTCTCCATGCTGGGTAGTCTGCTTGGACTCAAAGCTTGGACCTCTATGGTGTCTGAGTAAGGTTTACTGGCACCTGTCAATATAAGTCCCTGATTTAGTATGGCATTCCGTTAGAGCTAGTTCTGCCATTCACACTCAGTCACTGCTCATCACGTTTTAGGTCTAATATTAAGGAAGTGTGATCAGCAGACCCTACAAAGCATATTACTGGTAACAGAGTGTCCACAATAGGGTCTGTTGGATCTCCTATATTTTGTCAGGACAAGGCATCTGCTGTTCCATTGTTCTTGGCAAGGTTTTAAGTTGTCACAAAATCATAATCTGCAAAGAATAAGGGCCAGAGGGGTTGTGTTGGGGTTGGGGTCCTAGTCAATAACAGGAATTGCAAACTTCTGTGAGCAACATGCACTCTTACGGAGAGGAGCGGGTGGAGAGGGTTGAATAAGAAGCAATATTAGCTGTAAGTACTATGTAGAATGTGATGAGGGTGGATGGTTGTTTAAGTAAAATGTTATTGTGTTTGTTAAAATGATGAGAACAATAACAAATAAAATTAAATATGCACTCTTACCACATGTTGTGCCCCCAAGGGGTAATGCCCCCATTCCTCAAAAGCCACATTTACAGCAATTAATTATTCGCCCATTGTTGAATAATTTATATTGACAAGTGTTAGTTTATGGAAAAAGAAGTTCAGTGGTTGAAGCTACCATTGTTCTTGTGATATTGTGAGAGAATGTCCTTGTCATAAAATGAAGGGAGAGCAACTACTTACCCTCCAGATGGGGTAAGTGGAGTGACGGGAGCTCAGAGTCACCATTTGTCAGGGGCCTGGAGCTAAAAAGGAACAATAGAACGAATAGAAAGGAAAGACAGACAAAGTATGCGATTGGGCATCATTGGATGTTACCAAGGCGGAGAAAGAGGGTCTTTTTTCTTGTGGTTAAATAAAAAACTAGTTATTATAAAATAGAAGAATGTGGGTTTTTTCTGTTTTCTGTTTGTATTTTCTCTATATCTGGGAGTTGGTTAGTCAGAATTTGAGCACAACCACAATTTGAGACTGAAAAGAGAGAAGAAAACTCTATACCAGCATTATAAAATTCAAGGAAAATAAGAAAAAGCCAGACAGAAGAGAAGGATTGAGAAAAAACTTCAATTGAAATTGTAGATAGAAAATGAGCTGGAAAAGTCCTAAAGATGAAAGTTTAAAGGAGAGGAAAGAAACCTCAAACTCCACTTTGGTGTTATGCAAGTTCATTTTTTCAGGTTTGGCGTAAAACTAACACAAAACAGATTTTTCTCACAGTTTTATCAACACTGGCTTGATACAGCTCTCGTGGAGATTTATGTTGATGGAATAGAGTAATCTAAACTATGAGCCATTTATCCATGTAGTTATGTAGAACCTCACTGATGAAGTTCTGGAATGTGCTTTGAAGGGAAGGCATGGCACACCTTAATGTCTAGATTAGTCACATTTTGTCAGAAAAGAACCTGTAGATCCACTTTAGAATACTTTATGCTTCCTGCACTTGGCCTACCAGCACAGGAACCAGTGTCAAGTGCCAAGCTCCCCTCCCGTTTTTACAAAATATACAAAATTTAAAAAAGTTTACAAAAAAGAGGGGTGATAACACAGGTGATTTAGCATGTTCTGTAAACCAAATCTGAAGGTGTGGTTGATAGATTCCTTCAGGTGTTATTCTCCACTTCAGTTATTGCATATATCCACTGCATAGTTCCAGGTACAGCATTGTCATGATTCATGCAGGACACAGGCATCAGTAGGGCTGGAAGGGCCTGGAAACCTTAGCGAAGGGGACAGTGGAAAATGAAGGGACACAAACAGTAGTCTGCACAATAGATCTTGGTAGCTGTTTCCTCACTCTCAAGTTATTGGTATACTTGTAGGTATTAGCCAGAGCTAGTACATAAGGTCAATTCAACATGGAGCAAGCGCGTGTCACTGGTTGTTCTATCTCTTCGCCTCATATGAGTTCACATCTGGTACCAGTTCTGCTTTCCCTCACATGTGTTGTTTTGTACCTTTCTAATCCTTCTGCAATTAGGGTTCTTCTTTGTTCTCTCAGATTGCTTCAGGTATCCTATCTATTGCTCACCTCCTCAGCTCCAGTTTGGTAAGTTTTGGGGGCATACTGGGGTTCTTGGCTGCTATCCTGGTGTGTTGAGAACTCATCACAGTAACGTTCACTGCTAAGACTGGTAAACCTGATTCTGCCTCGCATCAAACTTTTCTACTCTGGATTGTACTTTGTGTTCACTTGTGTCTTACTATTTATCTAATAGCTGATGCCTCCCTGTAGACAAGACAAACTTTTGGCTGAGACGAATCAGGCAAAATACATTCTAGTATCTCTTACCTGTACCATTTCACCCTGTTCTCACTGTGGGCATGTTGTTACCTTAATATATCCGCATGGGGAATTTGGGACAGAGGGGTCTTTCAATGAGTCCACTCTAAGAGATTGGAGTTTGGTTTCACACATCCGTATAATATGTATATTCATCTGGTAATCCAAAAGGTATGTCAGTACAGATAGACTGCTCCAGTGGCCAAAAGGAAAGCTGGTGTCTCTGGTTGATTTGCCTTAATTGCATTATAGCATGATTTGTTTTTTTTCTCTCCCAGTTGATGTGAAGGTTGTGTATTGTTGTTCATAGTGTGCCTAGAATCAGTGGACCAAGGTACAAGTGTTTGTCTCCAAACTGTCTATTTTACTAATTAAGGATGTAGTTTCTAATCATAAAGCAGCAAACCTCTCTGGATAGCTTCACGGCACTTGCTTAGGGTGATCAAATCAAAGAACCTTCTGCCATCATACCTGGTGAACAAACCAAGTCTGCCATAAACATCCAGAGGCAGGAGCAGGAATTATACGGCTCCCACTGTCCCAAAATCTTTTTGACCACCCAGCTGTAGTTCACTAAAGGCCTCATTATAGGCCTTATTCTAAGTTCCCTGGTATCTCTGATTCCAACCAGTATCTCTATACCCATATCAAGGTTTTACAAGTTACTTTCCCCAGAATAGAGACTAGCATGTGGACCTAGGGCCATAAGTACAAAGCATTTTTGTGGTCGGAAACGGCCCGATCGGGCCATTTCTGGGGTCGCGCAATTTAAACTCCATCCTTCACACGTCATCATTGTGCAACTACGCATTTATATTTGACATCATATTCACTGTGTGCCTTAATAATATTAACATGTGCGAAATAATTAAATGAATTAATGAAATGTAACAACTGAGCAACTGAAGCTTTATAAACATGTGCACTAATGTTCATTTACAATTGCTCACATGTATTCATTATTCACGCTTTATATTTACACTTCAAGTTATATTTCCAGAAGTAAACATGCATTCTTTTATTCACTTTTGCATTTATTTTGAAAGTTATACATGTGCATGCATACTAACGTATTCTAAATGCACATTAAATCTTTAGGTAAAGTTAGCCTGACTAAAGGCCTCATTTTGAAAAGTACTTTGTTTGTTCAGTATGGTCTTTCCTTTGCAGGAGTGTTTTAATTTTTCATTAATGATTTTCATTAGCTAGAGTCAGGAGTATTGTGATATGTATTAGTTTACTGATAGTAAGGCATGAGAAGAGAAATCTTGGCAAGGAGCGTGGATACAAAGGGCCAGATGTACGAAATCCATGAATTGCGACTCGCAAATTGCGTGTCAGAGAGACTCGCAATTTGCGAGTCGCAATTCAGGATGCAGAACGGTGTCTCAGGTCGCAAAGACCCACCTCATCAATATTCATGAGGTGGGTTGCATTTTGCGACCCCATAGCGAGTCCCTGCACTCACAGGGATGGTGGCCTGCTGAAGTCAGCAGACCTCCATGTCTGTGACTGCTTTTTAAATAAAGCAGTTTTTTTTTTTTCATTTTGCAGCCCGTTTTCCTTCAAGGAAAACGAGTTGCAAAATGAAAAAAATACCGAAACCATTTGGTTTCGTTTTTTCAGAGTAGGCAGTGGTCCATAGAATATTTTTCTCGACATTCACAAAGGGGAAGGGGTCCCATAGGGACCCCTTCCCTTTTGCGAATGAGTTTGACACTGGTGGTAACTGCGAGTTGCTTTGCGACCGCATTCGCGGTCACAAAGCAAGTCTGAATTGCGATGCGAGTCGCAAATAGGAAGGGAACACCTCTTCCTATTTGCGAGTCGCAGTCACAAATTGCGAGTCGGTACAATTTGTGAATGTGCATCGCGTTCGGCCGTTTGCATGGCACAAACTGCGATTTTTGCAGTTTGCGACATGCAAACGGCTTGCTACATCTGGCCCCTAATGAGCAGATGAAGCCTCCTAATCATCGTGTACCAGGAACGAGCGATGTTCAAGGCTTCTGTAATTGTCTGAGTTTCTATGGGATGTGAAACTCAGGTGATGTTGCAAATGCACATCACAAGAAGTCAAGTGATTGGTCCTTGGTGGGGTGGGAAGAGATAGGAATGTTGCTGAAGTTTCTGTTTGTTTAACCAATGTTCACACAAAGGAGATTCCCTTAGACTTTGAGGGGTGCAGACCCCTCTGCTTCCTTTCTTCTTGCAAGTGAAGCTTTATGTTGAACACGTAATACCTTTTCTGGAAGACTTCTACTGAAGCCTTCACTATGCTGATTCATTGTCGCATTTCTGAATTCCCTTGAGACCCCATTCTACAAACAATACTCACTCTTCATTTAGAGCCCTGATTAGATGACTTAAGAATTATTTTGTGTTTAAGAGAGAGAATTGAAGTTTCTTTATGGATCACCTAGTTCTAGTTCTCAGTTCCTGTATTGCAGTGGCTGTTACTGTTTTGTATTTACAGTATTTATTTTTAAGACTAAACCTATTGCGATACTTCAGCTTGCCAGCTGTATTGCTGTATCTTTTGAATATATTCTTGGCATGTCTACATACTGGACTGATTAATAATCTGAAATAAATCTTTTAACTTGAGTCACTGATTCTTGGTCCTTATTGTGGGGTCAAAACTGGCTTCACAGTTGTTGTTAATTCCCTTTCATGCTTCATGTCAACTTAAAAAATGTCCATCAGACTGAGACTTTGTGAAGTACGCTCCTGCGTGCTCTCATTTCCAACCGCAAAAATGCTTTTACATATGTTCAAAGCACAAATTGATATTGGTAAGACATTACCGAATCACAATTTGTTTGCGGTTCGGTATTTGAAATCTAAATTCCAAATATTGAATCCGAATGGGATGTAATAATGTTTTGTGACCAAATTCCGGTCGCAAAAAATAATACTTCACCAGCTCTTTGATAGAGGTAGTAACCCATTCGTAAACGGGAAGGGGTCCCTTTGTGAATGGAAAAACATATTTTTTAAGAACAAGCAGTGGTTCATCTACTCTTATAAAATGAAACTTCAAAGTTTCATTTTTTTTCTTTATGAATGCATCTCATTTTCCATTAGGGAAAATGGGCTTCATTTAAAAAAAAAAAAAGATTGCTTTATTTAAAAGCAATCACTGACATGATGGTCTGTTGACCCTAGCAGGCCACTATCCCTGGGATGGCTATCTTTCACAAACTGCGACCTACCTCATTAAAATTCATGAGGTAGGTCAATTTGTGACCCATTAGGGATTGCTGTCTAATATTTGTAAGTTTTCTCTCATTGTAAATTGAGATTTCCTAATTTAGATTAGGTAAGAATCGCAATTAGGAAATTGAAATTCCTATATTATGTACATGTGGGCATTATGTCCTATATCTTCACGGCGTGGGTGGGAGGGAATAACCAACTCAAAACCACATATATTTACTACCTACAGGGGCAGGTTGGAAATGTGTCTTGGTGGATCTTTTCTATTGGCCTTTGGTTCAGCTGAGAGGAGCATTTTCTCCTTTCCCCCACGCTGCCATATGTGGTCAGCTAGGAAACTGCAAGCAGGCCCCAGAGCTCAGCATAATGGTCCAAGTCTGAAGTCTGTGGGACCAGAATTGTCCAGCCCATAATTTGCAGTCCCAATAATTTTGGCCCTGGAGACACTGGGAAACTCGTAGCTGCCCGGAGCGGTATGCTCCCAGGGACATAGCTCTAGTGCAAAGATATTCAACCCTTGCATGGAGGGCTCCCCATGCATTGAAAAGGGGCAATTCTATATCTTACTTTATGCCATCACTAGAGATACCATAAGGTACAGGACGGATATTATGACTGTCTGTGAGGGTTTCAGATTGCCCCTTGGGTCGCCTTACCTTTAAGATGGCTCCACAGCCAACTCTTACAGTATTGTGATCCTTTTGCACTTATCTGAGGTGAAGATCCTAGTAGAGGAACCTCATGGGATTCCTGGGAAGGGTTATGTAGGAAAAGAGAAAAGCTGACATAAAGGTAAAGTTTTTTTAAGGGGTGATAACCCTGGCCTGCCCATCATGGCTTCCTCTTTGATGATATTTTCAATAAATATTAAACGGATCTTCCAACTTATCCAGAATGAGGGGATAGGAAGATAGAATAAGTTTAAGTGGGCACTGGCTTTAAAAGAAGGCTACTCATTCAGTGCATGGTTAGTTCTGAAGGGAGTCAGACATACTCTGACAACCTTGCTTTGCCTTCCACAGAGAAATGTAGTCGGTCCTTAGAAGAGAGCATAGACAGGCTGTTGTGGAGGTGGTTGATAATGGAGGAAAGTGCGCGTAGTCTGATGTATCTTGGCAAAGTTCTTCTCCCATAGAGAGAATTTTGCTGTGAAAAACTAAGGCTCTAATCACGACCACAGAGGTGGCTGTCTCACCACCGCAGGCCCGGCGGTGCAAACCGCCGTAATAGGAGCATGGTGGTGTGGCCAACCGCATACAGCCACGCCGCCACCAGGCCTGTGACTGTGGGTGGACCGCCGCGACCGTCGGGAGCCTCCTCCAGGACGCCAGCATGCCCCACACCACGGCCGTATTACGAAGGTGCTTAACACAAGGGTTTCCGTGGCGGTGGCCCGCCATGAAAAAAACCCTGGCGGTAACGCACTCGATGACATGAATAATTATGTACAGAAGATATGAGAATGCTTTTTCACATAAATATGTGGTGTAGAAAGGAAGTAAAACCATAAGGGACTCTCATCCCTCCATAGCCCCTCTGTCACATGTAATTCATGTATTTTATAGCACCTCTCATACCCGCGTAGGGTGTCAGAGCACTTTACAGGGGACTACAAGGTGTAGGATTCGCATGTCATCCATACTGGTAGGCATTTTCTAAGAGTGCCTGGTCTGAGGAAGCACAAACTCCGGATTCAGAATACAACATGGTGGTTAGAGTTGACTTTAGTAATAAGAATGTATTTCTAATCAAGCAAACCGCTTATAGCAACATAAGGAAAATGAAAGACTGGTGAAAAAACTGAACATTCTCATTTGTGCAGTGTGGTTTGCATGCAGCTCTTTGATGGTAGTTCTTAGCTCATTGTGCTAGATTACAATTTGAATTTATGAACTGCACAGTAAGAAAAGGATCTCTGTGACAAAAGCAGTAACCCATTGTCCTATGCACATAAAATTCCTTTCTTTGCATGATACACGTTCTTTGCAGCAGGCATATTAACCATCTGTGCTACCTCAGATGAGTCAAAACTGCCACTAGACAAAACTCTCATCTCTCTCCAGCATATACAATAATCACCAGAGTTATCTTGATGCTTTTATTTTTGGCCCAAAGCTGCTGGATGTACAAGGGACTTTGCAGTGCTTTTAAAACTGCTAAACAAAGGAAGCAATAAACATAAAAACACTCCTGTGTTTCTGTCAGAGGCCCCAGTTGGAGAAGTGCCTTCCTGCCAGCCCTTGCCAGGTAACCCCTGGGAATGTGTCACGGACCCCTGGGGGGCCGCTGACAACATGCTGGGAACCACTGCTCTACATTTGAAAACAGTCCTGCTTTGGTGCGGCCACTGCAGTGTGGAACTCTTTTCTTCCTGATCTAAGAACCTTGACCCCACTCACCAACTGCTAGAAACAGCTCAAGGCTATGAAGGATCACTGGGAAACAGCTCCAGACTGCGAAGGATCACAGAGAAACAGCTCAAGGCTGTGAAGTATTGCTGAGAAACTACTAAAGGCTGCAAAGGATCACTGAGAAACAGCTCAAGGCTGCAAAAGATCGCTGAGAAACAGCTCATGGCTTTGAAGGATCACTGAAGAGCAGCTTTGAGGCCATCACAGCCTTGAGCTCTTTCTCAGCAATCCTTTACAGCTCAAGGCTCTGATGGATTGCTGGACCATGTCTCATTCAAATTTTCAAATCCCATCCCCATCTCAAGGAAACCTTTGTTCTATTTAAGTTGTGTTAGAGCTTTACCTTGTGCAACTTTCAGGGCCCATAAAGTGCTATCTGATTAATCAAACTTCAAAACTGACGTTCTTCATCAAATCAATGCATTCAAATAACGTGAAGCACAGTAGGTTCCTGATGGAGTGGGGATCCTTAAACCTCAATCTCTTAGTGTTATCATCAAAAAGGATCATCCACTGGTCGTATGGACCGTACTTGTTGACTTGAAGTGTAAGAAAGGAGGTAGCTTTAGCAATACATGTCAATTACAGTGAAACCAATGTGGCTTCACAAGGACAACAGAGAGGATGGTGTTCAAACCATAAGGGTGTTTTTAACAATTTAGTCCAAGATACAATCCAATCAATAATCCACAAGTTAGTATTTTTATTAAATAATAATCTTAATGCAAATGATCATGCAATGTGAATTTGTATATTATCAAGAATAAGATGCAAAATATGATGACATAAAGTAGACAGTGTATAAGGTAGACAGGTTCCGTAAAAGAACTTCCCTATTCTAAATAAATATTGAAAGGAGAACAGGGAATTTCTAAGAGGAAGGTGTCAGCATCAAATGAACCAAGTTTGAGGTTCAGGAGATAGGCATGGGTACTCAAGTGTGAAGCTCAACACCTCACTTAGGAGAAATCAACAGAGTCTGGAAGAGGTCTTCTCTCAGTTAATTCAGGACAGAGTCTGCTAAAGTATTCTAAGAAACACATAATTAATATGTGAAGAAAATTTCTGGAAGGCTCCTCACATTGGTTCCCACCAAAAGGTCTAATCAGTTGTTCTCCGGGAGCTGGTAGGCTCCCTAGTTTCCCAGCGCTGGACACAGAAACACACATCTGCGTGACCTTGCATGTATCACTGGTTCAGTTTGCCTGATACAGGAGGATCTCTCCCACCACCATGATCTGCGTGTCCACAGCCAACTTCCTATTTAATGTCTAGCTATCTAACAGTTTCAGTACATTACCAATAAGCCTATCCTAACTAACAAGGAACTCAATAAGACACCTGCAGAAAAAGAAAAACGGGAGACTTGAAGAACATTTCATAAAGATGAAATGCATGCAAGTTAGGCAAATTTTAGACTAGCTTTGACTGACTTCCAAGCAAGTACTGTTAGCGTAAGTAAATAAATTGAATACTTTTCGATAAAAGATGCTTGGTTGTCCCTTAAGGTAAATACAGCCATCTACTACATTTGATTAATTAATACATTTAAACACAGATTAAGTATAAGCTTGCATATATGCTTAAGGTACAAAAATACACAGCTCCATTCCACAATAAAGTCCAAGGAATGATGAAGTTTCAAACCCTAAAGGTTTATTGAAGTTAATGGATTACTGAAGGCATAATGACCAAATTAGTATTAATTAATTAAACATGAATGCACCAAATAATATATATATATTTCAAATCAGAGTAATATATGGAAGAGAAGAAGAACCACTATAAGGTCACCCATAAAGAAAAGGACAAAGGAAGATCAGTTCTCACATAAAGATGGTACCATAAATCTACTCTGCTCTACTCTCAGCTGCAGCGAAAAGCTGACTGGCTCTAATCTACAGTGCAGTAGCTTAAATCACACAATTTTAACATTTGATACACATACACACAGTTCTCATGAAATGATCCAATCAGGTTAAAGTGAGATGATACAATCGTATGTTTGTTAGTTTCTTAGGACCTTCCACAATACAGCTTCTCTCTGTGTCCTTCAAACTTGTATTATTTGTAACAAGATGAGATATAGGGACCAGCCTATATGCTGCAGGTGCCTCTATGAGTATGCTACCAATCATAACATTCCATGATTATCTCAGTGAAATGAAAACATTTATTATGTAAAAGAAAGCAAAAGAACATTGTGTTTGTTAATTAGAACTTCAGCTTCACCTTGAAATGAAATGTCTACATGTCACAAAGCAATATGGCAACCAAAGTTAGCCAAACTAAAATGCCGGCCTATATAAGATATGGTCAATCTAAACACAAATAAAAAAGAGTTAATAGCATTTGCATGTTTACATGTTAATGTCAATTTAATGCAAGAAAATTTAATGTAAAAACACCTTTTAAATGTTTACATATAAAGTGCCTTCACCCTCACAGGTCCAGTTGTGCTATATAAATGGTTAAATCAGTAAATAACTAATTAACTAACTAACTAGCTAACTAAATAAATAAAAAGCCTTACACTAGTCAGATGTACAGCAAAGGAAGATAATGCCTTCCTACATGCAGTGTAGAACATTGTCCTACAATGCCATGTGCAAGAAACTTTGGGTATTTCTAATCTCATATGAATCACAAACATCTGCCCATCTTCAAAAAGCTAGCAAGGAGAACCACACCGCATGTCTAAATGAGCCGTGTGATATAATCAGTTGTACTATAAACCCATGTGATGTTTGCATCCTTAATGTGACCTTGTGACAGAACCACTGATGCTGATGCAGTGCCAGATTCTCATAGACGGTCATGAGACTCAGAGACTTGTTTAATAATTAAACCCATTTGGATCCAACACGCCAACTTGTTATTTGTGCTAGTGCTCCGTTTCACTTCCCTTAACAGTAAATTCATGCTTTAAGAGCTAGAATTAGAACGTAGGAGAGGGACACCTTCAGGAAGTTTACACTGGGAGCATTGGCCCCCATGAGCATCACGCTGCTGATCATTGTACGAGTGAATGGAGGAATGCTCTGACACAGACCAGTGGCTCTGCATATAGGATAACATCCCATTTTCATGTTGGCATATTAAAGATAATAGCAACTTACAGAATACATTTTTAACATTCAGTATATTTCCAAATACCCATGTGCAATATTTGGGTTGCAGACTTTTAACTAAACGTCAAAGCTATTCCTTCCTTAAACCACACATTCCTTCCAAGGGTAAGAGCTTTTAGCTACCAACCTAGCCTGTGGTCAAACCTTGTACCACCCACATTTGCAGTTAATTAGACCTTTTACTGGTCAACAGTCAGAATTAGTAGCTTTCTCCTCTAAGCTATCAAGCACTTCACCCATAGCTTTTTCCCACCTCTAAGGGCATTTTGTGGCTGAGGGGGGTCAGCTGTCCTATAGGGTTTGGGTTTGGATTTCATCCCTCTTGTTGTTTTCAGTTAAAGTGCTGCAAACCTCAGGAACTTTATCTACCCCATAGTGGGCAATACCCAGTCACTGCTGGAGAAACTAAACATGTTTGCACTATGGCTTAAAGGGGCAACCCAATGGGTGATGTCACAATGGCCCTCATTCTGACCTTGGCGGGCGGCGGAGGCCGACCGCCAAAGTCCCGCCGTCAGGTTACCGTTCCGCGGTCGAAAGACCGCGGCGGTAATTCTGACTTTCCCGCTGGGCTGGCGGGCGGTCGCCTTCAGACCGCCAGCCAGCCCAGCGGGAAAGAGGCTTCCACGATGAAGCCGGCTCGGAATCGAGCCGGCGGAGTGGAAGCTGTGCGACGGGTGCAGTTGCACCCGTCGCGTATTTCACTGTCTGCGCAGCAGACAGTGAAATACATTTAGGGGCCCTCTTACGGGGGCCCCTGCAATGCCCATGCCAGTGGCATGGGCACTGCAGGGGCCCCCAGGGGCCCCGCGACCCCCCCTACCGCCATCCGGATCTCGGCGGTCCGACCGCCGGGATCTGGATGGCGGTAGGGGGGGTCGGAATCCCCGCGGCGGTGCAGCAAGCTGCGCCGCCGCGGAGGATTCAATTGGGCCGCGGTACACTGGCGGGACCCCGCCAGTGGTGCCGGTCCGACCGCGGCTTTACCGCCGCGGTCGGAATCCCCATTGGAGCACCGCCGGCCTGTCGGCGGTGCTCCCGCGGTCCTCCGCCCTGGCGGTCAAAGACCGCCAGGGTCAGAATGACCACCAATGTGTCTCAAAACGAAAAGTGTCATCATCAAACAATGGAAAATTCTAGAATGCGTGCTGTTGGTGATTATTAGCAATGCAGAATTCAGATTATACACAGTAAGGGTGGCAAAAAATTATGATTTTAATAAAGACATGGAGGCTAATATTATGCATTATCCTCTTTATTGCTGCACACACAGCAACAACAACAAAAACATTAACTTTAGAATTTGAACATTAATAACATTCTAAAGAGCATAAAAGTCCCAAGCAAGCAAACATCTTCCTTCTTTTTGCTGCGAACATATGAAGTCCTTCTCTTGATCTATAACTGACATTGTAAACTTCTTCTTAACCTTTGATGTCAACTTTCCAGGAACTCTTCAAAATCTCCATATATATTTCCTGTCATTAAAAATAACACTTAATTAAGGGAAGGTTTTCTGGGGGGGATAATATTAGCCTCCATGACTTCAATAGAATCATGATTTTCTTCCCAACCTTGCTGTGGAATATCTGAATATTATGGCAAGGCATGGAGACCAACATTATGCATGTTTAAAGTCTTGCCACAACATTCAGAGATGGACTTTCAGTTGGTTTAAAATAAAATTTCTTAAACTCAGAATCTGTTGACCAGTTGGCTGAAGCAAGAATATTTGCAAGACTTCAACCCACCATATAAGCTTTCGAAGCTATAGCACCTCTTGCTGAATGTGCCCCAAATCTTGAAATATCTATTCCTCCTTTTTCCATGACTAGTGTGACCTACCTTGCCACGTTTAGGAATGAAACAGATTTATGGGGACACCAAAATGAAATAAATAACTGTATGCTTTGAATCTCTCAAACTTTCAGTTCTTTTCTCATGTTCCTTCAAGCATTTCATTACACACGTTCCCATTTTCCCTCCATATTTGGACAAAAAATTGTTAAAGACAAGAACTCATTGTCACTGCAGGAAGACTACTCTTTCTGAACTTTATCAACATCCAATAAAGAAGAATACTTTGGGCCTGGAGATACTTTCAACCACACACTTCTTATCAATCTTTTCACTACATGCACTTGTCCCAAAGGCAAACCATTCCCCAACTCATGCCCTGCCGCGAAATTGCTGATTTACACAAATTTACAGAACGATAAGAACTTCCTCCTAAAAAGACTTTAATTAAATAATCTACCACATTCACCACAGTCTCTGAAATGTGATGCAAATCCCTTTCAGCACACCAACATACCCATCTTTTACATGCCAATCTGTATGCCTTTGTTGTCCCTGGAACTCAAGAACTTTTGATGAGTTTCAAAACCTCTGACAATAGTCCTGACACCGGCCATGCTTGCCTGAAATCAACCATGGCATCAGCTGCATTTGCCCATTCTGTACCAAGTCATGACATTCTCCTGCTGGATTCACCAACAACCTAAAACAACCTATCAGAAGTACCGGCTCGTCCATCAACAAACTCATTACATCTGGAAACCACACCTGAGAGGGTCAAAATGGAGCACCTAACAACAGATCTGCCTGATCTTTCCTCACTTTCAACACCATACTTTATATCATAGAGAATGGGGGAAACGCATTATTGCACATCTGCCCTGTTGTCAAAAGACCACATCTTGCTCCCCAGCCTTGGAGCCAGGCATCCAACTGTATTACTGAATGTGGAGTTTCCCCAAAAAGTTCTCTCCCATTCCATGCCTCCATATTCTCTTTCCACCATTCCAACTCCTGTTTCGCATCCAAAGTCAACTGAATCTTTTGTGAGTACTTCAATCCCCGTATCAGATGCTGTGCCTTCAACCATTGCAAGGCTCGATAATGAAAGGAAGCTGCAAAGATTTCCTGAAATGATGCTGAAAGCAAGCCCAACAGTCTTACTAACTGCCTCAAAGATAAGCTGCTCTCCATTTCACCGACAGACTAGACAAAAACAGCCACAACAGCAGAGAACTCTTCAGCATCGTCAAAGAGTTCTCCAACCCCAGCGCCAGCGCCAACGCCGTCACGCCCTCACAGGATTTGTGCGAATCCCTCGCCACTTTCTTCCATCGCAAGATCAGCGACCTCCACGACAGCTTCGGACACCAGACCCAACCATACACCACTGAACCCGCTTCCCCGGACATCACCCTCAACAACTGGACCCACATCAACACGGAAGAAACCAAATCCATCATGAACTCTATCCACTCCGGCGCTCCTTCGGACCCCTGCCCGCACTTCATCTTTAACAAAGCCGACGACATCATCGCCCCGCACCTCCAGACCGTCATCAACTCTTCTTTTTCTTCTGCTACCTTCCCCGAATGCTGGAAGCACGCTGAAGTCAACGCCCTACTAAAGAAACCTACGGCTGACCCAAGCGACCTGAAAAACTTCCGCCCCATCTCTCTTCTACCTTTCCCAGCCAAGGTAATAGAAAAGACCGTCAACAAACAGCTGACCACCTTCCTGGAAGACAACAACCTGCTCGACCCTTCACAAACCGGATTCCGAACCAACCACAGCACGGAAACCGCCCTCATCTCAGTCACAGACGACATCAGAACCCTGATGGACAACGGTGAAACAGTCGCCCTCATTCTCCTCGACCTCTCGGCTGCCTTTGACACCGTCTGTCACCGCACCCTAATCACCCGCCTATGCTCCACCGGGATCCAAGGCCAGGCCCTGGACTGGATCGCCTCCTTCCTCGCTAACCGCTCCCAAAGAGTTTACCTCCCTCCGTTTCGCTCAGAACCCACCAAGATCATCTGCGGCGTACCTCAAGGCTCATCGCTCAGCCCGACACTCTTCAATGTCTACATGAGCCCCCTCGCCGACATCGTACGCAAGCACGACATCATCATCACCTCCTACGCCGACGACACCCAACTTGTACTCTCCCTCACCAAGGACCCCGCCAGCGCCAAGACCAACCTACAAGAGGGTATGAAGGACGTCGCAGATTGGATGAGGCTCAGCCGCCTAAAGCTGAACTCTGAAAAAACGGAAGTCCTCATCCTCGGCAACACCCCGTCCGCCTGGGACGACTCCTGGTGGCCCACGGCCCTCGGCACCGCACCGACCCCCGCAGACCACGCCCGCAACCTCGGCTTCATCTTGGACCCTCTTCTCACCATGACCAAGCAAGTCAACGCCGTGTCCTCCGCCTGCTTCCTCACTCTCCGCATGCTCCGCAAGATCTTCCGCTGGATCCCCGCCGACACCAGAAAAACCGTGACCCACGCCCTTGTCACGAGTCGCCTGGACTACGGCAACACCCTCTACGCCGGGACCACCGCCAAACTCCAAAACCGCCTGCAACGCATCCAAAACGCCTCGGCCCGCCTCATCCTCGACGTACCCCGCAACAGCCACATCTCCGCACACCTGAGACACCTGCATTGGCTCCCAGTCAGCAAAAGGATCACCTTCCGTCTTCTCACCCACGCACACAAAGCCCTCCACAACAAGGGACCGGAATACCTCAACAGACGCCTCAGCTTCTACGTCCCCACCCGCCCCCTCCGCTCCGCTGGCCTCGCACTTGCTGCCGTCCCTCGCACCCGCCGCTCCACGGCGGGTGGGAGATCTTTCTCCTTCCTGGCGGCCAAGACCTGGAACTCCCTCCCCACCAGCCTCAGGACCACCCAGGACCACTCCGCTTTCCGGAGACTCCTAAAGACTTGGCTGTTCGAGCAGCGATAACCCCCCCTTTCCCCCCTAGCGCCTTGAGACCCGCACGGGTGAGTAGCGCGCTTTATAAATGTTAATGATTTGATTTGATTTGATTTGATAAGCCTCCTGATCCCCCTGCATATCCTCTTCACCTTCTCCACGGGTAACCTCAGCACACATTCCAATATATCTGGAAACGTAAAAATATCATCTCTTGGCTCGGTACTAGAGATGACTTTTCTTTGTTTACTACAAAATCCAAATCCTCCAAAATACAGACAATAGCAACTTTGGAATGGGTTTTCTTATAAGGAAAATCCATTTCAAGATGGCCATCAGTGTCACAACACATGTACATACACTGGTTTGATGCATGAGTCATGAATTCTGTGTGTGATATGACACCAGTAATAATTAGGTAATCCAACATGGTGAATGACCATGTTAGATTGGTAAATTCAAATAAGTTAAATATTTGGGGAAAAAAGAACAAAGTCACCCAAAGTACAGAAAAGGTTGCGAATGGCCCTGCAGTGCTTTCTAGCTGCTGGGCCATCTTCAAATTCAAAAATATATATATATATATATATATATATATATATATATATATATATATATATATATATATATATATATAGCTATATAAATATATATATAGATAGATATATCATGCACTGTGTTCTTCATAGGCATACATACTCCCAGTACATGCACTCACCATGCATGTACTGCACAACACTGCTCTACCCCTGTACTATACTCTGGTCAGAGCCCCACAATTCTCCCCATCTTGGATTCCCCTAGGTCTCTAGTTTTCAAAAATGCACAGGTTTGGTAGGTTTCCCTAGGTGACGGCTGAGCTAGAGGCCAAAATCTACAGGTAGGCACTTTGCAAAAAACAGCTCTGTTTTCTGTGATGTGTCCACGTTGTGTTTTGGGGCATATCCTGTCGCGGGCGCTGGGCCTACCCACACAAGTGAGATACCATTTTTATCGGGAGACTTGGGGGAACGCTGGGTGGAAGGAAATTTGTGGCTCCTCTCAGATTCCAGAACTTTCTGTCACCGAAATGTGAGGAAAATATGTTTTTTAGCCAAATTTTGAGGTTTGCAAAGGATTCTGGGTAACAGAACCTGGTCAGAGCCCCACAAGTCACCCCATCTTGGATTCCCCTAGGTCTCTAGTTTTAAAAAATGCACAGGTTTGGTAGGTTTCCCTAGGTGCCGGCTGAGCTAGAGGCCAAAATCTACAGGTAGGCACTTTGCAAAAAACAGCTCTGTTTTCTGTCAAAAAATGGGATGTGCCCACTTTGTGTTTTGGGACATTTCCTGTCACGGGCGCTAGGACTACCCACACAAGTGAGGTATCATTTTTATCGGGAGACTTGGGGGAACGCTGGGTGGAAGGAAATTTGTGGCTCCTCTCAGATTCCAGAACTTTCTGTCACCGAAATGTGAGGAAAATGTGTTTTTTTAGCCAAATTTTGAGGTTTGCAAAGGATTCTGGGTAACAGAACCTGGTCAGAGCCCCACAAGTCACCCCATCTTGGATTCCCCTAGGTCTCTAGTTTTCAAAAATGCACAGGTTTGGTAGGTTTCCCTAGGTGCCGGCTGAGCTAGAGGCCAAAATCTACAGGTAGGCACTTTGCAAAAAACAGCTCTGTTTTCTGTGATGTGTCCACGTTGTATTTTGGGGCATATCCTGTCGCGGGCGCTAGCCTACCCACACAAGTGAGGTACCATTTTTATCGGGAGACTTGGGGGAACGCTGGGTGGAAGGAAATTTGTGGCTCCTCTCAGATTCCAGAACTTTCTGTCACCGAAATGTGAGGAAAAGATGTTTTTTTAGCCAAATTTTGAGGTTTGCAAAGGATTCTGGGTAACAGAACCTGGTCAGAGCCCCACAAGTCACCCCATCTTGGATTCCCCTAGGTCTCTAGTTTTCAAAAATGCACAGGTTTGGTAGGTTTCCCTAGGTGCCGGCTGAGCTAGAGGCCAAAATCTACAGGTAGGCACTTTGCAAAAAACAGCTCTGTTTTCTGTCAAAAAATGGGATGTGCCCACTTTATGTTTTGGGGCATTTCCTGTCGCGGGCGCTAGGACTACCCACACAAGTGAGGTATCATTTTTATCGGGAGACTTGGGGGAACGCTGGGTGGAAGGAAATTTGTGGCTCCTCTCAGATTCCAGAACTTTCTGTCACCGAAATGTGAGGAAAATGTGTTTTTTTAGCCAAATTTTGAGGTTTGCAAAGGATTCTGGGTAACAGAACCTGGTCAGAGCCCCACAAGTCACCCCATCTTGGATTCCCCTAGGTCTCTAGTTTTCAAAAATGCACAAACTTGGTAGGTTTCCCTAGGTGCCGGCTGAGGTAGAGGCCAAAATCTACAGGTAGGCACTTTGCAAAAAACAGCTCTGTTTTCTGTGATGTGTCCACGTTGTGTTTTGGGGCATATCCTGTCGCGGGCGCTAGGTCTACCCACACACGTGAGGTATCATTTTTATCGGGAGACTTGGGAGAACATAGAATAGCAAAACAAGTGTTATTGCCCCTTGTCTTTCTCTACATTTTTCCCTTCCAAATGTAAGACAGTGTGTAAAAAAGACGTCTATTTGAGAAATGCCCTGTAATTCACATGCTAGTATGGGCACCCCGGAATTCAGAGATGTGCAAATAACCAATGCTTCTCAACACCTTATCTTGTGCCCATTTTGGAAATACAAAGGTTTTCTTGATAGCTATTTTTTTACTCTTTATATTTCAGCAAATGAATTGCTGTATACCCGGTATAGAATGAAAACCCACGGCAGGGTGCAGGTCATTTATTGGCTCTGGGTACCTAGAGTTCTTGATGAACCTACAAGCCCTATATATCCCCGCAACCAGAAGAGTCCAGCAGACGTAACAGTATATTGCTTTCGAAAAACTGACATTGCAGGAAAAAGTTACAGAGTAAAACGTAGAGAAAAATTGATGTTTTTTTTCACCTCAATTTCAATATTTTTCTTTTTCAGTTGTTATTTTCTATAGGAAACCCTTGTAGGATCTACACAAATTACCCCTTGCTGAATTCTGAATTTTGTCTACTTTTCAGAAATGTTGCGGTTTCTGGGATCCAGCGTTGGTTTCATGCCCATTTCTGTCACTGACTGGAAGGAGGCTGAAAGCACAAAAAATCGTAAAAATGGGGTATGTCCCAGTAAAATGCCAAAATTGTGTTGAAAAATTGGGTTTTCTGATTCAAGTCTGCCTGTTCCTGAAAGCTGGGAAGCTTGTGATTTTAGCACCGCAAACCCTTTGTTGATGCCCTTTTCAGGGAAAAAACCACAAGCCTTCTTCTGCAGCCCCTTTTTCCCATTTTTTTAAAAAAAACGAAATTTTCACTGTATTTCGGCTAATTTCTTGGCCTCCTTCTGGGGAACCCACAAAGTCTGGGTACCTCTAGAATCCCTAGGATGTTGGAAAAAAAGGACGCATATTTGGCTTGCCTAGCGTATGTGGACAAAAAGTTATGAGGGCCTAAGCGCGAACTGCCCCAAATAGCCAAAAAAAGGCTCGGCACAGGAGGGGGAAAAGGCCTGGCAGCGAAGGGGTTAAAATTGTAAATGTACAACACGCACACACACAAATAGTACTTTTAAATTATTGTGCCCCAGGGTATCAATTAAAGTCTAACAAAATTCCTAGAAGGATCTTAGAATTCTTCAAATCACAGTCTTGGTTGCACAGAATAAGCAATTAACACGCAAGCTGCGTTAATGGGATCTTATGATAGTGACGGCCTGTGATTAGTGCTGCGGCTGTCAGATTTTCGAGAGTATCCGCAGCATCATGGCACACGCCCACCGCCTCCGTCCCTAGGAGTTACCGTGGTCTGAGCTTTCCAGAAACTATAAGCCAATAAACATTGACTTGCTCTGCTAAGATGCTAGCCACGCCCCCTGAAAGCCATCAACAGTGTAGGCGCAAGAGCTGTCCGCCCCACAGCACAGCCTCGATCATCGACACAGAAGAAGGACATGAAGCGCGTGAACGCCTGCCCTGAATCAAGCACGCCCAGCGGCCATCTTTAAATACCATGACTAGCTGGGGTAGAGGCTATTTACTAACTGCGGCCTCTGTGGCACCGAATCAAGAGATCAATTTAAAGCAATGAACCGTGTTGGTATAATGCTACTATTCAATTTATTTATATTATTTGATTGAAATGTTCATAAATTACCCTCCTCGCTAAAACACATAAACATTTTTGTTGAATATTCCAAAATGTCCTCACTGGTTAAGCACCGCATATGTACTACCTCGTTAAAAGCACTGCAAATGAATGCAAACGCGACACGCCCCCCCCCCCCCAACCACTACATTCTCAGAAGCGACGGCTGCACCTTGTTTCCTTTTATTATATATTATGATTTTTTTTTCATTCTCTCGTCTCCACCTCGGCGCTTAATTCCGCAGGTATAGCTTCGCTCCCATACTATTTCACTAAGGTGCAGATGCCAACCTCCTTTACTTCCCCCACACACTGCCTCTCGCCCTTTGACCGCTAAAGCTACAACCAGGAGTACTTAAAACCCCGCCCATCATCTCTTCGTAAACCCGCCCTTTACCCTAAATGAATTGTTGGCCCCGCCCCTTTTCTCACGCACAGTAAGCTCCTCCCACATATGTCTTCTTCCTTGCAGCTGGTCTTTAAGCCCCGCCCCGCCGCAGACTTCTCCATCCATCCCCCGTGTGAGCTACCCAGTAGGCCACGCCCCCACGCCTGAAAGCCACCGCCTCCGGCTCCCATTTGTTGTCTTTTTTTTTTCCGCTCCCTCTGCAGGTGGCGACGTCAGTGAGGGTCCTTCGTGCAGTGACGTCAGCGTGTGGCCGACGTACGGTGACGTCATCAGGCTCGGCCCGGCGGCGGTGTTGCCGGTTTCGTAATTCGTACTTTAGGTTTGGGATGGAGTCCTAGGTCCCGGACAGAGTGGAGTTGCTTCCCGCACCTGCCGACCGTCCCGACCGGGGCCCCAATGTGAGGAGCCGCTACTCCCCTTGGCGGCTGTAACAGAGCGGCATGGAGTGCCTCTGGCGGCCCAGCGCCGCGGATACCCCGGGGTGGCCCTGCTCCTTCCTGCTCTGCCTCCTGTTGGCTGCGGGGCCTGGTGCCCGGGCCGCGGCGGCGGGGGGAGCAGGTGCCGGCGCTGCTGCGCTCGGCCCCCCGCAGCCCAAGGAGTGCGACAAGCCCTGCGTGAATGGGGCCTGTAACTCGGCGAGCGGACAGTGCGTGTGCCAGGCCGGCTGGGTCGGAGATCAGTGCCAGCACTGCGGGGGCAGGTTCAGGTGAGTCCCAGGCACTCTGGGGTTGTTGGAGTAGAGTTCATGGGCTGTGAAGGGCGCCAAGTAACTATGGCAAAGGGGTAAGGACTAGAGTAGCCAGAGGAGATGTACAACGAGGGAGCTGCCTAGTGAGTGCGTCTATCAGTAGCAGAACTGCCCCGTTCTTTGGGGGCATGGTGAGAAGGCCACCTGTATCAAGGAGACTTTGGCAGCTAGAACATTCTCCAGGGGAAAGAGTATGTAAGAGGAGGGTCTAATAAGTATTTTCTACTTGTAAGTGATGAGTATGTGTGTCTAGGGAAGGCATTTTGCTTCGGTGTGAAGTAATAAAAATGATTAACTTTTATACTGTGCAAACTGAGTTATTTCTACCCATATCACGTTTTTTTCCTGCTGCACAGTTTATATTATGATTCTCCTTAGAGGTACTTACTTTATCTCGTCAGTGGAATCAGTTGCCTTATTAGGTTTTGGACTCCTAAGATTACATAGAGGTTTGCAAAGTGGGTACACAAACCGTCTGAGCTATCTTGCAGCTTGTAAATGATTTTATACAATGGAGAGGCATCTGTTCACGGATGGGAGCAGGGTTCTCTTTCTTTTCATACTCTGTTTACAGGGATGTGGAATTTAATAGAATATCTACTTGTCAGTGGAAGGGTTGCTTTATAAATCTACTTGTCCAGTAAAAAAATTGGTGCCACGTAGTGTGGTGACAAATTATGGAAGCAAGCTCATTATATGAGAGCTCAGAGAAGTAGGCTCTCTGTGCTGATGCTCATACTATCGTAGGGCTTGAATACTTTCAGTTCCATTAATTTGCCACCTCTTTACAGATTTCCATAATGGGGCTGGAGGTAGCAAACATACTAACTTGTATGTTCTTGGGGTGCACACCTACTAACTTACATGTTCTGGGAGGTTTCACCAGCTCTTCTCTCTGAAGTAATCTGCGTATCCGTTTTGAAAAATATGTGAAGATTCTTCAAACAACGCTAAAGTTCTTATTGGCTTTTGCAGATAGAGCGTGTGTATGTTTCTATATATATATATATATATCTGTAAGGGCACTATAGCAGTGCCATGTGGTGTCCGGTGCGGCTCCTGGCATGTACAAATCCAAAGCATTCTCAGGAATTGAGAACACACGCTCTTGTGTCATGAACATTTATTTATTTACCAAAATCCAGCCCCTGCAACATGTTTCGACATAGCCTTGTTTGACTGTTATTCTGAAATGTGTTGCAGGGGCTGGATTTTTGGTAAATAATCTTGATGACACAGAGAGTGCAAGTAATCAATTTCTGATAGTGCTTTGGAGATGTATAAAATTGCACACTTCTGTTCTCACTCTTCATGTATCACCTTGCATTTTGTTTATAAAGTATTGTTAACTATTATAGACAATATGCCTCTCCTGACAGGGAGAATCGTTAATTCCAGTGTGTGATATTTTATTTACACGATTATTACAAGTATTTTTAGCCACCTGATCAAATATGCACATATCACCTTAAATCCGACAGAAGAATTGTTTGTTTAACCATTGACTAGTCCTGTTTCTTTTTTTTTTTTTTTAAATTTCCATATCTAGCTACACCATCCCTTAGGTTTCCTTTCCTTCCTTTTCCATTTCTTTCCCCGATATCTCTCGTCTCCATTAACTGTTCCCTTTCCACATTTTTCCCCAGTTTTACCATTATGGATCCTCCCTCCACCCTTCTTACTTTCCCTTTCCCCATCCCCTTCCCTTTCCCCTCTCCTTTACCCTCCCCCCAGGCCAGTCGCCCCCTACCCCACCCCACCAACACTGGCCCCCCATTCTGTAGAGCAATCAGACCCCTAGTGGCCTGAATGTTGATGTCGTGCGTATGTCAGCCTGTCCCAGCCCACCGGTACCCCAGGCGCCTATGTCTTCCCTATTTCCCTCCCCCTTTATACTCTATACACTTACCCCCGTCAGATATTCTTTTGCTTTGATTTCTGACGTAAAAACTCTTATTTTCCCATTCATTATGGTTTTTAGCCTAGCGGGGGCCAGCAGATAGGCCTCCCCTCCTTTCTCAAAAAATGGCTTGATAAGCTGCCGTAGCCGCCATCTCCGCTCAACTGTAGCACGGCAGAAGTCTGGGCGGGTAAAAAATGTAACCCCATTATAAGTACGCGGATTTCTGGGAGGGGTTTTATCAGCAATTTCTTGACGTACCAGATAGCTCCCTAGATATACCAGGACCGCTCTTGGGTATTTAGCGTCTGCCCGTTGACTACCCTCCCGTGTATTTAGCGGGAACCTGTGAGCCCTCTGTACCTCATTGTCCCAGTCCCGATTCCCTAATTCTGGAAAAGACCCGCGCAGAAGAGTAACCATGTATGTCTGCATATTGTCCCCTTCCAGTCCTTCTGGTATACCCAGAAAGCGAAGATTGTTCCTTCTTTGTCTGTTTTCCAAATCTTCTAGCTTCCACATCACATCCGTTAGCTGTCCATCTCGGGTGGCATTCTGTTCTTTAAGAGTGTCCATATCATCCTCGACTGCCACTATCCGATCTTCCATGGAGCATAGCTTCGCTTCGATTTCCTTGCAAGATTTAGCTACCTTGCGGACTGATCCTTGCAGTCTCTTTGTGGCAACCCTTGCCCGATGGCTATCGATCCGCGTCTCCGTTTGAAGCTCTTTGATTGAGCTATAAATTGACTGCAGGATCCCCACATCGGTGCCAATTTCATAGTTTCTACCAGTGGTACCTATCTCTCCGGCTGCAGGTCCCGGATCGCTTCCATTTTTATCTTTAGCGGAGCTTTGGTTGCCACCTGTAGAAGTGTCAGCCAAGTTAATCCCTGTATAGTCCCACCTTAAGGACCTACC
Source organism: Pleurodeles waltl (assembly GCF_031143425.1). Classification (NCBI taxonomy): domain Eukaryota; kingdom Metazoa; phylum Chordata; class Amphibia; order Caudata; family Salamandridae; genus Pleurodeles; species Pleurodeles waltl. The sequence goes on from NC_090437.1 coordinate 1,287,272,098, forward strand.
ATTCCTAGATGCCATACTTTCAGAGCCCTCTTGTAAACCAGAGCGTGATTTAACAGATTTCCTTTGGCGAGCCTTACGTACTGTGCACTCCCCACTTGCAGATTTGTTGCCTGTTTCAGATATCTCGCTCTCGTCAGTTTCACTAAAACTACAATCAGCGCTACCAAGGTCGGACTCTTCTGTCAAGGAATAAAACTTATCACTACTTTCTCTGCCCCAATCGTTTAGTTGGAGATTTTTCCCCCCCCCATAATTTGGTCCCTTATTTTAGGACTGCCGGGAGGATTGGCAGGTTCATTCTCCTCTGCTGTGTGTCCTAATAGGCCGCCAGGTTTCCCCTTATTTTGGAGGTCCACCTGTTCACATTGCTCTACCTGTTGGGTTTGTGACTGCCCATTTTCGCAAAGACTGAGCACTTTTATAGTTGCTTCCCGACTGATATCTTGATTTTCTGACATGTTTGCTGTAGGATTATCACCGTAGTCTGGGTTTCTAGTACTTGAGTCTAATGAAGAGGATCCTTTTACTGAACAGTCAGTTTCAGCGAAAGAGGTTGCCATAACAACAGAGGTTCTTTGCATCCCTCCAGCCAGAAAGGCAGTTATAGTAGATTGATTTTTACCTTTCACTTTGTCCTCCAGCAGGGGAGTAGTACTATCACTTGCCTTAGTGCTCATCTTTGCGTCTATCATCTGTCCTAGGATAGAGGCATTCTCCCCAGCCGCTTTTCCGGTTGTAGACGCTAGACGTTTATTAGAGCCCAGTGGTTCTCCTTTTCCTCTGCCAGAGCGCACAGTCTTGACACCTTCGTTTTTATCTCCCAGATGCCGATTAGCTTTAGGTGCCATATTTATTATAATGACCTGAGATAATGATCTAATGGCTCTCGTTATGCCCACTGCTGCCACAAATACCTCTATTATTGTTTGCTTAATCACGCTCCTTAATGACCGTGCAGGAGTAGGCATATGCCATAGTGCATTTCTGTATGTGGCTACGAGCATTTGACGCTTCCTAGGATACTACACCTTCCTTCCTAGGAAGCTAGAATCTTTTTCTACCCCCTGTTCCGAATTGTTTCTCCTCTCTCTTCCTACCGCACCTTCTATTTTTATGTTAGCAAAAATGACAGCCCAAACTCATGTAAGATGCGCGGAGAATTATCAGGAAATATTGATATCCTAAGGGGAATCCTCTTTATGATTACCTCCGTTTTGCGCAGTTATTACTGCGGAACATAGTATGTAAAGCGTCAATCCATGCGGCTGTAGCTAGCTAGCTTTATAGTTACTGCGGCTTAACGCGGACTTCTAAGGTATCCAGACGCAGTACAAAAGTCATGTATAGACACACTGCAAAAAACGGTCTGTGCTTTCCCCCATTAGCAGTAAGCAAGTCATATCATGTTGCTACTTCACTTTAGTCATTATTGGTCCTGGCCGGCTATAGAGTTCAACGATACTCGCCCTTCATCTGGATTAAACCACTTCAAATAGTGCGGCCACCATCTGCTAATCGCCTCTGCTGCTACTGCCAATCTCGCCTTTTCAAAAAAGCCATTAAGACCCTCTTTTCCTTTCGAGGGGTTTTAATCTGGATATGATGCCTGCATTTTAGCCCCAGGTCCCTCAACTTCTTAATTCCCGGATAAGAAGTCAGTGTAAATCTTATTTCGTTGCTTCCTATACAGCCACAAGGGTTAAATCAGGATAGCGTCCTTGTGCCAAGCAAACAAAGTTTTTCTTTTCCTTTGCTGTTATTTATAGTTGATTATAAAGCCTCCTCCTCCCCCTTACCCCAAGGTTACCACTCTTTTGCTGCGAGGGGGAGGGGGTCCTTGTTGTGGTTTGGCCGCTGTCCTCCAGCCGCGGTGGCTGCCGTGCCTCGCGGTCCCGCGATCCCGCCAAATCCGCTTCTGAATCCCAAGCCTAGTGAGGTAGCTGCCGGCCGTGCGGGAAAGGGCGGTAGCGGCTCAATACGAGCGCAGCCAAGAACGGCCGGTGCTGTGACCGTGCGGCGTCTCCGCGGTCAATTTCCTCTTCGCGCTGACTGCCGTCGCCGTGGCGCTTGGTTTCCGGTGGGTGTGGCTAATGGGCCTCACTACGCCGACACCATATTGCCCCTAGTCCTGTTTCTGGAGAATACAGGGTTACCCCATGGATTATTGTGTGTCCACAAAGCAACACATACATGTTTTACTTTAGGAATAGACCCCTTTTCCCAGCACAGTTCTTAAGTACCTTTTGTGTTGGTTGTTCTGGTTGTATTTGCTTTTTAGGTCGAACCCTGTCAGACAGTGCAGCTTTCTGGTTTGCTAAAGACATCTTGGGGGCATTCGGAAAGCTTCCCTGGGAATGCATTCCACCCATTGCTTACCATTGGCTATGGAGTTTGTAAATCACATTTGCTTGGTTTCTATTTGCTGGCTTTATTTTAGGCTGTCCAGCTTGAGTTTGTCCCTCCTGTAGAACATTTCTTGTTTACTGTATCCTTCCACCAGTGTTCGATTTCTGTAAACAGGCCTTTAAATCTTATTATTATCTTGTCACATTTGCTGTGCATTTAAAGACAGAGGCCACATTTCAGACTCTGTCCTCAGAGGAAGCTTGGTGTTTTAGCTTTCTTTCTCTGACTTCAAAGTGAAATGGTTTATTGGACGATCATGCACATGCATATTTGCACTGGCTAAAATTTAGTTCACAATTTTCTAGGAGTACAATATCCTAGTCTACTTCTGTAAATTCTTGTGAATTCATGAAAGTCACTAATTTAAAGACCTATACCAGTGATACTCAAAGTACAGCCCGTGGGCCACATGCAGCCCTCCTGACCTTTGTGTGGTCCCCAGGTCAGCAGCAACATTGGGCTGCTGTTTACTCAGCTCTACACTAACGTGTCTTATAAACTGGGAAGCATTTATTTAAATGTTAATTGCAGTTAAAGATACAGGGAGTGCAGAATTATTAGGCAAGTTGTATTTTTGAGGATTAATTTTATTATTGAACAACAACCATGTTCTCAATGAACCCAAAAAACTCATCAATATCAAAGCTGAATATTTTTGGAAGTAGTTTTCAGTTTGTTTTTAGTTTTAGCTATGTTAGGGGGATATCTGTGTGTGCAGGTGACTATTACTGTGCATAATTATTAGGCAACTTAACAAAAAAAAATATATACCCATTTCAATTATTTATTATTACCAGTGAAACCAATATAACATCTCAACATTCACAAATATACATTTCTGACATTCAAAAACAAAACAAAAACAAATCAGTGACCAATATAGCCACCTTTCTTTGCAAGGACACTCAAAAGCCTGCCATCCATGGATTCTGTCAGTGTTTTGATCTGTTCACCATCAACATTGCGTGCAGCAGCAACCACAGCCTCCCAGACACTGTTCAGAGAGGTGTACTGTTTTCCCTCCTTGTAAATCTCACATTTGATGATGGACCACAGGTTCTCAATGGGGTTCAGATCAGGTGAACAAGGAGGCCATGTCATTAGATTTCCTTCTTTTATACCCTTTCTTGCCAGCCACGCTGTGGAGTACTTGGACGCGTGTGATGGAGCATTGTCCTGCATGAAAATCATGTTTTTCTTGAAGGATGCAGACTTCTTCCTGTACCACTGCTTGAAGAAGGTGTCTTCCAGGAACTGGCAGTAGGACTGGGAGTTGAGCTTGACTCCATCCTCAACCCGAAAAGGCCCCACAAGCTCATCTTTGATGATACCAGCCCAAACCAGTACTCCACCTCCACCTTGCTGGCGTCTGAGTCGGACTGGAGCTCTCTGCCCTTAACCAATCCAGCCACGGGCCCATCCATCTGGCCCATCAAGACTCACTCTCATTTCATCAGTCCATAAAACCTTAGAAAAATCAGTCTTGAGATATTTATTGGCCCAGTCTTGACGTTTCAGCTTGTGTGTCTTGTTCAGTGGTGGTCGTCTTTCAGCCTTTCTTACCTTGGCCATGTCTCTGAGTATTGCACACCTTGTGCTTTTGGGCACTCCAGTGATGTTGCAGCTCTGAAATATGGCCAAACTGGTGGCAAGTGGCATCGTGGCAGCTGCACGCTTGACTTTTCTCAGTTCATGGGCAGTTATTTTGCGCCTTGGTTTTTCCACACGCTTCTTGCGACCCTGTTGACTATTTTGAATGAAACGCTTGATTGTTCGATGATCACGCTTCAGAAGCTTTGCAATTTTAAGAGTGGTGCATCCCTCTGCAATATATCTCACTATTTTTGACTTTTCTGAGCCTGTCAAGTCCTTCTTTTGACCCATTTTGCCAAAGGAAAGGAAGTTGCCTAATAATTATGCACACCTGATATGGGGTGTTGATGTCATTAGACCACACCCCTTCTCATTACAGAGATGCACATCACCTAATATGCTTAATTGGTAGTAGGCTTTCGAGCCTATACAGCTTGGAGTAAGACAACATGCATAAAGAGGATGATGTGGTCAAAATACTCATTTGCCTAATAATTCTGCACTCCCTGTAGGAAATAACTAGGATGCCTTGCACAGCTTAACTTTAACTTTGGGAACACCTTGATTTATAAAGACATCTTGCTGCAAACATGTAAATATATTATAGTCTTTTCAAAATTCAAAGGATGTACTTTAACATGCAGCATGCTCTGTTTCATTTTAGTGAACCAGATTAGATCTGTGCATTTGGAAGTATTATTTTTAAGTGATAGTTTTCAAGCATGAATTTAGAAACATTTATGCTTCCGTACTCACCCTAACGTCAATGCCAATAGTGAACTGAGAACCAAGTCAGTTACTATGGGACTCTCTGGTTGGCCGGGGTTGCTATTATACATAATACAACATTATATTTTATTAATTGAAACGCAGGAGATGTTTTTGTATAGCACACATTGTGAAGTTATGTATTTTGGAGTCCTTATGTGTTAATGAAGAAAAAGGAGGTAAAGTGAAATAAAACAATTGGTAGGATCACAGTTTGGTCAGATGGGGAAGCCAGGATTGATCTTAGGTTTTCTGGTTCTACGTTGAGCAGTTCAATTCAGCCACTATATGTACATGCTTCGCTTCCCTTACACCCACCTTAACAACACCCTCCTAACCCCTTGACTGTCACTTTACTGGCACCAGTGCAGCCCCCGGTCATATCATCAAGCAAACATTTTGGCCCCTGTGAAAATGTTTGCGTGTACCCATGACATATACCATGGGTGCACTGTTGTGACTTTCTTTAAGAACTGGGCCCCTTATTAGGTCTGAAGTTAACCAAGACATTTAGTTTTTATGAAAATTATATTCCTCTATCTTCTGGCTGGCTTTACTGTGAAGGATAGCATTTTTATCTTCCACAAGGAGCATGTTGGCACACAAAGTAGTCTTGTTTAGTGCGAGAAACTACTGTGGCAGTGTGTACTTTTAGAGACCAGCATTTTATTTTATTTTTTCTTCCTTTTTGCCAATGTTTGTTAAAATAGTGACTGTCTGGCAGCTCCCACAACAATGAAGTGTTACAAAAACCATGTGACATGACAAAGAGACATGCATTGACAAAACCAAAAGACTGACAACCAATGTCGGATCGGTTGGATTTGTCAGTGCTTGTTTATGTTCATTTTTCCCATAATCTTGTTGAAAATAGTCACACTGATTTTCCATTATGAACATGTTTTTGGGAAATACTAGGATGCACCAACACACTTTACTATATGTAGCTTCAAAGAAAAAGTACCTACAATTTCACAGTAATTTAGCAAAACATTTTTTCCTACTTAAATGTTTTTGGGACCTTTTTTATTTTGAAAGCAAATAATCGGCAATCTTGCTTGCAAGCTTCTGCAGACGTTTGCATCTAATCAGCGAGCATTCTGGGAGTATTATACATAGCCCCATAGTGTTAAATTTTTCAACTGTATGTTCACTTTTTTGTTTTTTTTGTTTACTGGAACCACTGTTAGTAGTGCAATGTGGCCTTCAAATGTTTATTTGGAGTGCTCACCCGCATTCGACTCTGCACCGCTCCACTCTACACCGTGTCAATGTACTCCATGGCACACTACTCTTCAGCACTGCCCTCTACACCCCACCAGTCTAGACCACTCCATTCTGCAACACTGCACAACTGCATTTATTTTTAATTTAAATTCATCTGGTCTCCAAGGTTGCTTCTAACTGTATTTAGTCGGTGAGGCTACAGGTGAAACAAACACATTTTAAAGCAGTTTTATTTAATTGTTTACTTCGCACTGTGCTTTGTAATACAAAAGTGAACACCTCTCGGATGTTGCACCTGAAGCATAATCATTTGCTGGACATGCAGGTAAAGTTGTGGCTACCCTTATAGGAACTACTGTGGCAATCAGTGGTGTAACGAAACTGGAGGGGCCCACACCCCTCCATACTCACTCAGGGCAGTTGCTGTGCTGAGGGGGCCCCCTGGAGGTAGGCTGCAGGGCCTTTGTGACACCACTTGGTAGCAATGTGTGCTTTTTGAGACCGACCGACCAACAGACTTTTTTTTTGCCAGTGTTTTTTACAGTGGTGAGGACCTGGCAGATCCCACAACAATATAGTGTTACAGAAGCTGTGTCAAAACAAGACATGCTTTGACGAAACCAAAAGACTCACAAAAACTGTCGGATCGGTTGGCTTTGCCAGTTCTTGTTTATATTCCTGCTTCCCTTCTTGCTGAAAATGGTTACACTCTTTTTCCAGTACGAATATTTTTTTGGAAATACTAGCATGCAGCAACATTTTTTTTTTCCCTACTTGCATTTTTTTCTGAACATTTTATTTTGAAAGCAAATAATCAGCACTCTTGCTTAAAAGCTTCTGTAAACATTTGCATCTAACCGGAGAGCGCTCTGGGAGCATTATACTTAGCCTCATACCGTTAAACCTTTCAAACATGTGCACTTTAAAAAAAACAATTTTTAAATGGAACCCCTGTTAGTAGTGCATTGTGTCCTTTTAAAATGTTTATTTACAGCCCTCATCCTAATAAAGAAGGCTTTTTATTAATGAACCATAAATACAAGTGAAAACAGCTTTGACATATGGACACACATTACCCCAACTGCAGACAGTCCCCTGCTCTGTTAACTGGCAGCCAAAGGGTTTGTGCTGCAGCGAGTTGGGCCTACTTGTCCCAAGGACAAAATAAACATGAAAACTTGTTGCCCATGATCCCAAACAATATGTCCGGGCGTCAGGCGATAGGAATTCCACATCCTGGAAACCAGTCACATTAACTGCAGTTACTTAGTACTCCAAGTCAGAAACCACCAACATTTATCTTCAAGGAGGAGGTACGTGCGATTTGGCCTCAAAGGTGTCCACATAGTATATCCACAGTCGGGAGAGCCGCTTTGGCTTTGAGGATTTCTGTTTTACTAAAACATTTACCAATTTCAAGTGTTTTAAGGGGAGAGCCACAAGAATTCACTCTGGTTAGATAGCTGTGAACAATGAGACCAGCGCTTCAATACCACTGTTCAAGTTCGCGCTGTGAGTGCCATGGCCATCAAGCAGAATGAAGGGGAGCTACAAAATAAATAGTTCACCCACCCTGAAGTGTATCAGCACTCGTGCAATAATCCATGTAACATTGGCAAATACCAATGACATCAAGTGATTTTGTTTATTTAAAAAAAAAATATATTTTTAAAGGCAAGCCCACGAAAGAGTGGAAGTGATGGGCGTGGTTAAAAGTCCACAATGCTTACAACTGGTCAAAGCGATTGCACGCTCGACCTAAAAACTGCCAAAAGGATAAACACGAAGGATATCTTTCAGCTATTTTTATCTCGCCTGCATCTTGCGTTTCAGATGGTCACAAAAGTGTGTAACTTTAAAAAAAACAATGACATCTAAAACTACCTATATAGCCTCATAACTCAATACAATGAAACTCATTGAGGACCTGACTAAACTGAAAACAGAACCTTGATACAAATGTAAGCACCTTTTTCAGAGATACATGTACAGTGTCAAATAACTGTATCCCAAAGGGCACACTAAGTGGTCCTATAATTTAGTTTTAACCATTCACAGTATAATACAGTTATCTGCCTTCATTTGCATTGTAGAACAGCTTAAACATCTGTATTTCTGCAGTTTAAGCTTCATTTTGAAATCGTTTTTCCTTTAACTCCCTTACCTTCCATTCTACACAGCTATTGACTTAGCACACATAATTCACTGTGGTGAGAAATCGTCCCGAAGAAAACAACGTCTGTATATTTCCAAAATAGACTGTTTTCTCTCTGTATTTATCTGTAAAATGGACAACTGTGAGCCTGAATTATTATTAAGGTGTCCTCTTTATCGCTTTAATACGGAATATCAAAGGCACCTCAGTCTCTTTGCTGTTACCTCCCTTACCTGTGAATCTATGTCTACTATAATATTATCAGAGTGCAAGGGCAAAGACTAGACAGGTACGTCAATGGAGTCTCCTAGTATTGCAGAACACCAAAAATGACGAGGAAGGGGTGAAGAGAGAAAGAAAGAGAGGGGGTATCGCTACATATATAAGCACAAGTAAAAGACAGATCTTAGACACATATCCCATTTAATTTACAGAGCGTCTTCATACCTAAGATGTCCTGCCTTGCTTCAAGACCTCCTCTACAGTAGAAGAGTCCTGAAGGCACTGCACTCCAACAGCTGGCTTCTTGGTTGTAGGCCCCCTCTTTCACTCTATACCACTAGCCTGGCATACACATTTCAACAGGTCCCCACTGTGTGTCTTTACTCATCAGCCTATGAAAATTCCTGTAGGTTTAGTAAATATATGTATTAGTGTACATTGTGACAATACTGGATTGCAATGATAACATAGTGTGGAGCTGCACTCCAACAGGGCCAATACACGCACTTATCCTTCTGAACTGCACAAGTTGTGAAGGGTGCTGCTGGGCACTCTGGGCTTAGCCTACTGGGAAGAGGAATTCTGCATGTGAAAACCTCCACTTCATCCTTCCGTAGTACACATTAACTAGGGGCAGGGGTCAATGACACCCTCAAATGTATGGGGTAGGTAGCTTTGATAAGGACCACCTGCACCCCAAAATCATTTGCTTGTCAATCTGAGTCTAGATATTGTTGAAACTTTGGCATAGTAGGCTTGGACCTCTGACTGGATAGTACAAAACTGATGTATGTCAGATTATAAAATTCTATACTCCTCAATTGTCGGTGCTATAATCTCTTTGGGAACAGAAACGGATATAATGAGCTTAAACACCTACTGAAACTGATATAAGAAAATGTAATTTATTTCTACACACTTACCAATATTAAATAACCCCCCTTCAAGTTCATATACATACATATTTTTATTTACCCTCAATGTTCTACTCAAAACAATATGGTCACATTATATCTTAATCCTACAATTAGTCATTCGTATGATCACTCTGTCAAGCAAACACACTGTAATGAAACTGGGTCAATTACCCTTTCCAGGGATCTTGGATTTCAGAAGAACTACTATCCTTTGATACTAACAATTTTATTCAAATCGATATTCACTCTTAAGAAAAATGTTGAATTTAAACTTGAAGTTTCAATTTCACCAGCAGATCTTAAGGGTTTTTCAGGACATTAAAATATTTCAAATGGTAAGTTATTTAGCTTTTTCCTTCAACAGAGACATTTCTACATTGTGGCTTATACAGCCATCTTGCTGTTAAAAAAAATTTAACTTGTGAATGGCTTGTCACAGGTGTTCCCAATGTTTTCTGGTTAAGAAAATCTAAATCTGCTTTTCACCTCAGCTCCAATCAATTCAGCTAAACATTTGTCTCTGCATTCCAAAAATGGTGAAGGTTAATTTTTCTAGATAATTGCAACATCAAGGCACAGCACAAAATTGATTTATGGCTAGTGCCCTTCTCAAACGTCTGCTGATACATGGGTAAAGATCAGTTAATTTAGATTTATTATCAATCTAGATGCAGTGAATATTTTGTCACTCCACATGGTATATGGGGAGCTCTAATTATAATACCACCTCATCAAATTAACAGCGGAGTAAATTTATCATTGTTAGTGTAGCATAAAACTAGTTGTTAAAACATTTAAAAATGTAAATGTGATTACTCTCCACACTTTTTACCATTTCACTCTCATTTCCCCTGTGTCTCTGGCTACCCCCAACAATGTGGATTATCATACAGAATTCACTGCTGAAAAATTCTGGTTCATGAATTACAAATGACCAACAAAGATATCTCTAGGGCGTATGTTACATAAAGGGTCAATTATTTTTCTTCTCTGCACGGACACAAGTCGAGACAGAAGCTCTTAAATCTGACAGCGCATCACCCTCCCTCACAGAGACAAGCAAATAGCAATGAGGACAACAATATCACTTTCTGATACACAGTACATGCACCTGTGCTCTGAATCTACCTTTTCACCCAGCACCAGTTGAGCATAACACTGTCCATAGCATCAGGCACCCACTAAGAAATAACATAGTTTCTCCTGGAACCATCAGCAATCACATGCAAGTTTTTTTTGGATACCCCATCAACTGCTAAGGAGAAAACTCCCAACTGTATCTTGATGCTGGCTATTATTACCAATGATAATATCCAACTTTGGTATGGGCTCCATGCTGCAGTTCCACTGTTTCTAAGCACTGTCAGTAACAGGAATGAGCATTACCAAGTTTACCGGTGTGTACTTTACTACTTTTATTTCAGCAGTGGAATTAATAAATTATTTCAGTGGCACTTATACTGTAGGTAAATTTCAATTTAAGGCGATTGATGTTCAAAGATTTGCTAAATTTCACAAAATCTGTCTCTGCCCCATCCCAAATTAGGAATAAATCAACAATAAAACATACCCCCACAGTATTATATGTTCCAAGATACTCGAGTTATGTCCATCCAAATGATCTCCGTCTCCCACCATCCCATTGTTGGGTTGGCATAAGTGGGAGCAAATGATGTACCCATAGCTGGTCCCTTTTTCTGTAAATAAGTATTGTCAAACAAAAATACATTATGGATTAGACAAAAGTGAAGCATCTCTAAAAGCATTTCCGTGTGTTCCATGAGACTGAAAATGTTTCCTGTAGCTGTGTGCATGCTTATTTGACGTATATAAAGCAACTAAATCCACCATGGCCATTACATAACCTTCCTTCCATGAGATGCCATTGATCTATTTAAAACGTCAGTGGCAACTCTGAGAGGAGGGCAGAGCTGGCACATATAGAAACAGAAATATGTCTATGAACCTGGAGGTATTTTCTAAGAGGGATACAATCAAACTCACTTTGGGTTGTCCAGGTGGGTTCTTGATGTCATTGTACACTTTAGCTAAAAAAACAAATACAGTCTAATTGGATGCTCTTTCTTTAGATAACCAAACTCCTTTTCATCCAGTAGCCCTCTCTCGTGCCATTCATCTAGTTTATGATGATGCAACTTTGCGTGCTTCTCCAGATGGATCTTGATTTATTTTTCATAATTATCTCAGTCACTTAGTTGTCTTTTGGCTTCTTTAATATACTTTGCCTGGTGCATCACAACAGTGTTCCCTCTTTTTTTTTATCTGCTGGTTTAATTATCAGATTGTCATTCTGCAGGTCTTGTTAAACCATCCAGTTCCTCCTTGACATATTTGTATGGACACAATCATCTGCCCACTTCATCCTGAGTTGTCTACTAGATATTTTATTTAGTCCTTCGACCATTGACACTTGGAAAAACATCATTCTTGTTTCCAGCAGCTAACTGACAGCAGAATGTTGATTTCAGTTTGCATTTGCTACTGAGAGATGCATCATTGGGAATCCCCTTTAGTTTACAATACTCAGAATTGGCCAGTTCTTTCTTTTCTCCTGAGGTCAGTCCACCCTCTGATTTCATTTGCAAAGATGTTAATGCTTTAAGGTGACATGTATGACTTCTATCAGATGTGATAAGAGGGAGATGTTTACTTGTTCCAATGTTTTGAACTTCCTGCTTTTCATTGCAAAGTAATTTTTTGAGCTTCCTGGAGAATTTTTAAAGGTCTATTTTGACATCTCCTTTGGAATGATGGAGCAAAAAGGCAGGCCCTTGTTCAACAGTTCAGTATGTTCTTGTAGTTTTTTTGAGGACAGGTTGATGACCAGATTGCACTCTATTGTGCTTAGTTCATTTTGCCACTTCCTCTTTGACCTCCTGGTTAATTTGTATCTGCTGGCATTCTGCTCGATTGTCCCGTGCCTCTTGTCTGCATTTGATAGAGACCCATGTACCCTGTGAAGCCAAGCCTGGGTAACCCCAGGGTTGCATTCTTGTCCCCCAAACTCACATCTGAACTTTCAACACTTGATGGTCCTGGCTCCCTCTCGAGCACTTTATCCATTGTTTGTCTGTTATATAAGTAGTGAAATCATCTTGAAAATGTGTAGATTCTGCCCATTGTATAATCAGCCTTATCACAAATACATTTCTTTGCTTTTTCATTTGTACCTCCTTTTTCATGTTTCTCAATCTTTCTCTCCACCTCACTTGGTGCTTTTGATACTTCCTTGCTCACCTTCAGGCGTTCCAGAACCTTTTCCAGTTCTTTACTGTGTTCTGAGGCAAGTTATAATCTACGTTCTGCATGTGTAATTTAAGGTGTTCATGAGTTTAATTGAACATTCCACAGTATGTTTGCCATTGCTTTAAAAGGTCTGGACCCATTGTTATTAAGGTTCGGCAAGACAAAAATCCTTAACCCGCTTGGAATGCATGGACATTTAATGTATTTCTTTAAGGTGGCCCTCTACCACCATTTATTACCTTTCTTAATACGGGCTTGCTTAAGATCTTTTATTAACTTTTCCGGTATAAGCTCTTGCTCTCCCCTTGCTGCATGCTGATCCATCACTGTGCCATCTTCATCATCAAATAGGCTCCTAAGGACCTGTTCCTGTCTGCTGAGCAAATATTTTTCAAAAAAATATTTTTGAAAATTTATGGAGGACAAGGGTCCGGTAGGCAACAGCTTACCTGCCCGCTTTGACAAGATCCAGAAATTCAGTTGGTGATAGTTCTTTAAAGGAGTGCAGAGGCTGTGTTTACTTTCTTTTTGTTGGAAAAGGTTTACGTATGAATCCAGCTTTTCTACTTTTATTTTATAGTGTATTGACAGTTTGTGACAAAATTCCTTAAAAATGTGATGAGCTTCTTCGGAACAGTTGGGAGTGCAGATGTCTGTGAATCTTTTAAAAAAACAAAAAAAGATTGGGGCATTTTGAGTTGTGGATTCTGCTTGAGTAATTTTTTTCACCATTTTGATTCTTGACTTGTACTTTCTGTTAAGACTGCTTAGGTCTGTTTTGTTTTGAGCCAGGTGCACTGAAGCTTTGTGATTATTATATATATTTTTTCATTGTTTGACAATTTGTATTCATATCCTTAGAACGATATTTTAACCGTTTTAGATTCCTGTTATTTAATGATTGTTTATTGAGCTCTTTTTATGGTGGGCATGTTTATTGAGATCTTTTTATGGTGGGCATCTCTCAGTATGGGGGTGTTTTATTACAGAATAAAATATGTATTGGAAATTGTTTCAATGGAGTATTTGTAATGGGTGATTATTGATCATCAATTTTCTTTCTTTTTTTAATATTCCTTTATTGTGACACCTCACTGGAGCAGAGGTCTGTTTGTAAGTAGACAGTGTGGTGTTAAAGTGTAATATTTCTCTCCAAGGGATTTTTCTTCATATCCAAGTTTGTGTCCAAATCTCTTAGAAGTAAGGTGGGCTTCTAGGTCCTCAAAATTCAGCTTGTTTCAATGTTCATATGTAGTTGAGAGTAAGCCGAGTTTAGCTGGGGTGAGATGGCCTGCCTAGTGTTTGAAGGCATAAGGTGATGGTCTGACCATGTAACCACAGTAATCACTTGAAATATGACTAGCTTCAGGTTGCCACAAAAGAGATGTAAGATATACCCTGAAATATGTGGGTTTAGGAGTGAGCTGCTGTTGGTTGTGCAGGTCTAGGCCAGTGAGGATTGTGCTGGATTGGGGCATAGGCTTGTCAAACCCTATGGTCAGGTCACCAAGGATGCATAGCTCTGAGTGTTTTGTAAGTAGGTTTGAAACTGGTCTATAAAGGTGTTTGGGAACGTTCCAGTCCTTGGTGGTGGCCTGTAAAGAAGGGGAAAGTTACAGAAATAGGTTGATGTAGGGTTGCACAGACAAGTAGGCATTCCAACCATTGTAAGGAAATATCTTTGGCTTTTGAGAGTGATTTGCTAAAAATATAACTGATAGGTTGGTGGAACAGCTTCATGCAATATTGGAGCCATGTCTTCCCCCCCAACCTCCCTAGCCATGATTATTTATGTAGGTAGTCCAGGTTCTGTGTCTTTCATTAGGTCGAAGTTGTGGTACTTGTTTTTGTATATAGAGCATTTATTAGTTGTCAATTTAAAGGAGATGTTTTGTAGGTGTGCTTTTTTTTTTTTTTATTTTTTTTTTTTTTTTGCAGCATAAGTGATTTTTTTTTTTTTTTTGGGAGGTTCAAGGAAAGGGGGTTGAGAGTTAAAGGTGAGTCTCGGGGTAAGAAGTGTTAGTTGTAGGGAGAAGAGGTTGGTTTATTAGAGGAGAGTAGTGTTGAGCAAATGATGTCCTTGGGCAGCAAGAAAGGGAGGAGGGTTGTGTAGGTGGAGGGTATTTAGGGGTTTGAAAAGGGTGGCATTGTGAATATATGGAATTGACAGAGGATAGTGAGATGGAGTAAAGGAAGAGGGTGTGAGATTGAAGGGAGTATGAACATGTACTCTGTGTGCAGTGGCCTGGTGGGTATACAAGTCTTGAATTTGTGATTAGCACATAATTGTGTGTTGTGTAGAAGTGAAGGGATCCTTGTGTGGAGGTGTGGAGTTAAGGGGTAGAAGGATCCTTGTGTGGAGGTAAGGGGTAGAAGGGTATGAAGGAGTGTTTTGTAGACAACAATGCTATTTTTATGGGTGAGAGGAGGTATGATTGCTGGATGTGTAGGTGTGTGTTTTGTTGAGAGATTCTGTGCTTGTTAGTGGGTGTGTTCTCTTTGATTTGAATAGTTTAAAAAAGACACAATTTCCGGCCCCTCTCCCGGCCAATTCCAAACAGGAAAGTCACATTTGACCCTCCCGTGTTGAGATGTCCTGGGATGAGAGGTTGTGTGGGCTGGATGTGAGTGAGGTCACATAATTGTTCGTCAGGCTCATCTGCACGCCCAGCCTAGTAGCTGCTCAACAACCACCAAATTAGTGCACCTGGAGTAGTTGCGTCTTCAGGTTTAGAATCCATGACTTGTTTCTGGAAGGCAGAGGTGGGTATGGAGGAAAACCGGAGGAGGGATGTAGAAAGACTGGGTTTTGCAGCAGTAATGATTTGTTCATTACAGCAGGCAGAATTGCACAAAGCCCGCAAGCTTCTACAGTTATCAATAGCAATATTTGTCACAAAAAGCAGATCTAAAGCAGGTATCCCCTCCTTCTCCTTTGACTCAGTGGATGTCTTAGTGTGTCCTTTGATTGTACTCAGGATTACCCACTTATTTGGCTGATAAGCAGGGCCTGCTAGGGAAGAGGCAGGGGGAAGTGAAGGTTCTGAGAATCACATGAGAGTTAGTTTAGAGGCAGAAAAGAGAGAGAGGGCACAGCGGAAGGTAAATAGCTGCAAAGAGGGAAAGGACCAGGCTTTTACAGGCTTCAGTCAGCAGAGAGTCTCTTTCTGTGCAACAAGAGAGCACAGAGCCAACAGGATCATAGTCCAGATGGACGAGTGAGTGTGTGCAGAAGTAAAAAAAGAAACAGTTTTTGCACTAGATTACAAACGGTCAGACCTGGGTTAAGTCCATATTAAGAGAAGGAGTAAATGTCCTCCCTCCTCTTAACTGAAGTTGTCCCAGGGGATTGCATGCTGAACGGAAAGACATTCTTTTGCCTATCAGTAAAAAAAAAAAAAAAAAGGCAAGACCTATTCGCTTTTCCAGTGCCTGTTTTATGGAGAGCAAATACTGCTGCACAATCTGTAGTGTTAAAAATATTACTTTTAGCCACACTGAAAGCACGGGTGTCTTGAAAATGTATTATTCTCTTGTATCTGTGTTTTCATGAACTGGCCTTTCAGTTGATTTGTGAATGTACGATTCCTAGGCACTTCTTTATTCATATTTTGTACTGTGGACAGCGAGGTTGCTTCTAAATGGAGTAGATCTGCTCAGTTAGCTCCTAAAGCAGAACAGCCTTTTTTAAAACAACCGTTTCAATTTAAAGGTGTGTTATTTAGGACCACACTCAGTTGTTGTTCTCAAATAATGCGCTGGGAGAAGTTTATTTCTAAATCATAACCATTTGCTCTTCCTAATAATTTTCACATAAATGGTGTAAATTTGAAATATGCTCCTTAATGTCAATGTTTACTCTGAGGTTGCTCAGAAGACAGAATGTCTTTTGGCACCGACCCTGTGATTAAACAATATTTTTCATATAAATGTTTGTGACCTTCGATTACTTTCTAATTTAAAATTGGGCTGGCCTCTTGTTAGAGTATAAAAACATTATGTTCTTGAAGTGAGGTATTAAATCTGCACTTCAGTGGCTTCCTTCCTTCCTTACATGCATACATTAAGAATGCATAGGATCTTCGTCAATTATGTTTTGTTTATTTTTTTTATCTTGTGCTTTCACACCTCATGGTTCTAATAGCTTGGCCATAAGAAATTTTGAAAGGAGCAAAATAAAAACTATGTTGTTTAGAAACCGATGGGTTAGTTTTGTCAGTGCACGTTTATTAAATAAAGTGACCGACAACACTATGGTCAGCAGCGTTTGCTCTTACTACCTCAGCTTAAAGTCGTTTAAGCATAAAGAATATTAAATGAAAAGAATGACATAACCAGTAGTTCCGTACAAAGTAAGCACAAGAACTATTATATTTACTAATGCTTGTTCCTCTGTTTAACCTCTGCTGTATTGAACGATTTATACTTTGACTCCGCTTCTGCAGAGTTAAATAAGCCTAACTCTCATTTGGGGGAAATTAGTTTTTGAGCTAACGTAATGCAATACTATGGATCAAATATTATGCATATTGCTTTTTAGTAATACCTATTTTTTTCGTTAGTTCCATAGAAGAACACTTCATTTGCTGCATCTGAAAAGAACAAATAGATTACTAATTTACAGATGAATACGTTACTTCCCAATAAGACAGGGTTGAAAGTGTACTGTGGTTTTTGGTTTCCAGCATGATCAAAATTAACGCGTTGAATGAAATCTGGTTTCTTAACTCTCACAATGCCCCCTCTCTTCCACAGAATGCCAAAAGAAGATCATGTAAAACATCCCAGCCATCCCAATTTCTTTTTTTTTTTTTTTTTTTTTTTTTTTTTAATGTTTTTTAATGTAAAATAAATTGAGGGTCGATCCATTTAAGTCAGTGGTTTTAGGTTAACAAAGTGCAGATTTGAACTCCAAATCTGCAGCATAGCCAATATTTTATGTCTACGTGCTGACCTGATGATTATGGCTCCTAAGATAACTTGTTGAATTGCCTCATTAGGGTCCATGTTATGCCCATCAGTTTGTTTGGTTCGTGAGCTTGCCTTCTAAAATTCACTTGATTTCATTAGTGAAAGTTATACATACGTCATGCCTTTTCCAGTGTTTAGCCCTCCTCGAGTGCACCGGCCAACTACTCAAAACATACAAGGCTCCATGTTTTCCGTATGGTTTCTGGACTACTTTTTCTCTTTATTTCGTAGGCAGTGCAATCTCGTTGGGCAGTAGTTGAGCGATTTTGCATGACAGCGACCCTTTTACATGGATATTTGCACTTTTGCCGGTCTCATGAATAATTGCACTTTTGCCGATAAGTTTCACTGCAAGTGAACTTTTGTCTCCTTTTGTGTGTCTGCTTCGTGCTCATGGTGGCCGTTGGCTCGCTTATGTGAAACTGTTTCACTTTTCATTTTCAGTTTGTGGCAAGCAAAGTTCGTTTAGGAGTTCACAACGCTAATAGCTTTAACTCGAGCAAATGTGAGACCCGTTGCATTGTAAACACTTTTTATTTCTTTCCCTTCATTTTGTAGATCTTGATACTTTTGCTACTGAATTTGCAAGTGTTGTCATTCTTGTTATCTAGGTATTGTAACTTGTATTGATTATCGAATAATTTTTAGTAGTTGCTTAAGGATCTATGCTCTTCACTTTAGCAGCTGTCTTACTAAAAACGTGTATTTCTCTTTTTCAGGTTAGCGGGTCCTAGTGGCTATATAACTGATGGACCTGGAAATTACAAGTACAAAACAAAGTGCACTTGGCTAATTGAAGCACGGTAGGTATACGAATGACTGTTCACACATCTGTCCTGTCTGTCTTTATTTATATTGGCACTCTTCAGAATTGCAGAGCCAGTTTACTTTGCCAAGTCTTTATTTATTATTGTGAAATGTAGTGCAATAAAGGAAACTGACAAGAAGAAGGTTGGAGAGTGTCCCCACCCAAGGATACCCAGAAGACAGGAGTACCTTCATCGGGGGACCCTGATGCAGATGGGAGAAGGGACTCTCTGATGTCAATGTATGCCTCGGATTGTTCAGCTGCCGTCACGAACCGCGGATAAGGCCGGTGGAACCAAGTGACTGATTCCAGATGTGGAGGACCTGAAAAGGAAGGGGACAAAGTCTAGCACCCTTGGAGGTGCCCAGGTGCTGCAGGTGGCAATGCCCAGCCTCCTTTAGGTGAAGTTTCTGCATGTCAGTGGAAGAAGTCGTCCAGCTGCAGGGTCCAGGAGATCCCAGGAGTTGCCTACAAGCTGTCCTTCAACGATTTTTGGATTGCAGGTGGGTCGGTGACCAGCCAGGTCACCAACAAGCACTGGTAAATGCAAGCAGGAGCTGAAGATGTATTTGCAGAGTTTTTGGTACCAGCAAGGTCCAGAAGACTCTACCCTTGAGGTGGATTCAGAACTGGCCCTCATCACACAAGAAGGCAAGCAGAAGTCAGTGGAACCCCCACGAGTGACCCATAGGCGATGGGCAAGAAAGCCTCAGCAGCACAACAAAAAAGAAGTCCCATGTCGCAGGAGTTGCAGGACAGGGGTTGATCTTTGAGTTGCAAAGTGCTGGAGGCTCAGGCTTCTTGTCGCCTGGAGAAAGTGTCAACAAGCCTTGACAAGTGCAACAGTATCAGTGCACAGGGAGTCTCCCAAGTCGTTCAGAAGACAAGCAAAACCCAGTGGAAGGCAGAGACTCACCACCTGTGAAGCAGAGCCTTTCAATGTTTGTGGAACAGCAGACCTTACCAGCTGGTCGATGTTGTCGTAAGGTGCCTGCGGTTGCAGGGGAGTGAAATAAGTTGCCACCTGTCAGTGCTCTGTGCACCTCCCTAGGGGAGGACCTAGATGTGGTTATTGGGGGGTGGGGTATCTCTCCCCTGTTCTTTGTGTAGTTTTGCACCAGAGCGGGAACCAGAGGGGTGCCAACTTAATTATGCAGGGAGGGCACCAAATGTGCCCTTCAAAGCAGTCTGGTGGCACTCAGAGGCCACCCCACCCCAGCCCTTGGACACCTAATACACCAGGGGAGGTGGTCACACATCTCCCTTGTTCTGCCTCTCCGGCCTGAGCCAGGCTCGCCGGCAGGAGGGTAGAACAGTGTCGTGGGCTGGCAGCTAGACCCCATAAGGCTGCTCAGACAGAACTAGAGGGTCCTTTAAGGACCCCCCCCCCCAAGAGTACGTGGTATCCTGCAACTAGCACTGGAATCGGCATAGTTGCATGATTCCAACATGCTTGATACCAAACATGCCTAAAAGCCATTATGTAGTTGGACTACTTGTGTTGACTAGTGTCTTACCTGCACTTACAGAGTCCCGGAAATGGAGTCTGGGGTCTGTAGGGGCACCGTAATTATGCAGGGGGCAAGCCTTATATCTGTGGTGAAAGGGTGCATGCACCATTTCACACAGGTTGCAATGGTGGGCCCCCAGACTTGGTTTGCATGGCCCCCCATGGTTGACACAATACATGCTGCAGCCCCTGGAGGACCCCTGGTGTATAAGTGCCCTGGTACTTAAGTACCATATACTAGGGACTTACATTGGTGCACCTGTATGCCAACTGAGGGGGTAAAAAGTTACCAAGCAACCAAATTTAGGGGAGAGAGCCCTGGCACTGGGGCCCTGGTTAGCAGGATCCAAGTGCTCCCCAGTCCAAAATATGCTGACAACCGGCAAAACAAAGTGGGGGTACTACAACCAGAACTCTGCTTACTACAGCCAATAATCAGTTTTCACATTGTTGCAGCTCAGCCGCTCCCCTCAATGATACATGATACAGTTAAAAAAAAAAATGACAATGATTGACCAACCCTAGCGTTTGGCAACCAACTCCAGTCCTTTTGGCTTTGGTAATGCTTGTTTAACTATTGCAGCTTCACTTAAAGTGCCTCATATCTGTGATGTCTGTTCTTTTCAGCTGACTTACATTGGGCTTGCATGACCTGTCTGTCTAGGGTATAACCATTGAGTCGTCTCCTGACCATTTTTTCTTTTTAACATGGCCAAGATACAAATTATGGGCATAACCTGCTGCAAGCAGGTTGGAGATTAGATTGTTGTAGATGATAGATCATAGACCATGGCGATTAATAATTGTTGGTATTGGATGGCATAACCAAGGTATTCAAAGCTTCTTTGTAACATATGTATAATGTAGGCTTTTTACATACGACTGAGGGTTGTGCCCTTTGAGTAGCCTGTGATTTGGCCATGTTACTTTAGTACTTTGGTACTCTTCAGTATGCTAGCTATTTAATTCAGACGATGTAGGCAGCATAACTCCTATTTTCAAATTGTCCGACTGTGCTGCTCTTTGTAGCACTTTAATCTTCAACTTAATTATTGGTTGAGAATGCATGCATATTTCCTTCCAGGGAGCCATATCTCTAGTTGAGTAAGTAGCTCTCAAGTGGTAGTGTCTTCCTACCATGGTTATTGGATGTTGTTGAAAAAGGAGTGCCTCTAACCAACATATTGGAAGTCTTTGGCTTCCTGTCTGCTTCTAATCTCATTCCCATTTATTTCCATAAACCATATTTGGCCACTCTTAGCTTTACATCTGATGAATGGGTGCTCCAAATAGCTCAACAGGGATACACCCTGTCACTCCTGTCAGTCCCTCTACATATCACACCGACATCAGAGTGTTTAGAAGATAATTTGTTCATTCTGCTCTAGGAAATCTAGGCTCTTTTTGGCAAAGGAGCCATAGAGAGGGATCTCGTATAAAAAATGGGGACTGGGTGTTACTCCTGTTTATTTCCTGGTGTTGAAGAAGGATGAAGGACCTTCGATCTCTCGTATAGGGTAGAACCTCCTATTCCCGCCATAAAATAAACACTAGTGAACTGAATTTGTCCCATTGCTGCGTAAGCATTGAGGGTATGCTCGAAGTGTGCATTTATCTAAGATGTTCCAAATACTTTATACCCCCTGTTGAGCCTGAACTTCCCCAGCTTGCGCCTCCACTGAAGATGTTTCTGATCCTTGGAGGTTCACCAGATGGTGCGCCTGCACCTTAGACTCAGCCCTCCATTGTTGCTGTACGCCACAGGTGGTTCCAATACATGCTCCCCTCATGACTACCTTTTAAAGGCCTACCAATTCATGGCTCTGGAGGTAGCAGGTACCCAATTAAGTAGTTAGTAAGAGAGGTCATCAGTGCATCCCGAGACACCGTGTCTGTCAGGAGTTCGGAGGGCATACACCAACTAAGTGCCCGGCATCAGCCCATTGCAGATAAAGCAGTACTGGTGCATAGTCCGAGAAGAACTGCTTTAAGTGTCACCTCTGCGGGTCCACCCCAGCTACCAATATGTGGTCTAGATGGCTATAGGTAGGGTGAGTTAGTGAATGACAGGTATACTCTCACCCCCAAACCTCTATTTCCTCCCCTCCCCCCCCCCACCCACCCACCATCCTCTGGAGATGTTACACGCCAGCCATCCAGCCATTGCAGAAACGCAAGTTGTGCATAACCGCAGCAGGGAGGTGGTCATCAGGGGTTTGGTACCCTGCCTAGGCGTATATTGGTCCCCATCGCCATCCAGTACACAATTGTAGCCTCCAGCCCAGATCACTGGGGACCCCCCACTGCTCTTTAAGAGTAAGAGGTCCTGGATTATTTTAAAACCGTGTTTGTCATCCATGTGGACGCGTAAATGTTCAGGATTGTAATTTCCTTACCATCTAGTGCATCAGGAGTAGAAGATAACGATCCTCTATATGCATCTCACTGTAAGTGTGCCGAAATTGTACCCCAGGTGAAATCCAGATGGCCCCTCATAAAGCATAGGAAGAGACCCCTCCATTTCTTCCCCAGCTTCTGTAACTCTTCCCCTTATTAGCTGAGTTTCCTGTAAACAAGCTGTTTGCACCTTATGACGCTGGAGGAATGAGTGGGCCCTATATCTTTTAGAATAGCTCTTAAGGCCTGTGAGATTCCACGTTAAGGCATTCGTACAGTCATCCATACAGTACTACAAGTCTCGGAAATCAGCTGTAGCCTCCACACCTCCCTACCCCCAAAAAATAATGGATTGCCACAGTAGAGAATCACAGCAGATGAAGAATAAGTTCTCAGTACCGCACACTTGCTGCAATCAACAACCAGAAGAAGTACAGCTCAGTTAAACACCCTTCACTCACCTCACTCTGGATATACAGTAAAACAACAATAACTCGTACTGCATGTCCATCAAGATCTATGCTGTCAGGACCCACAACCTAACCCAGTAACCCACAATCATGGCCTACCATTAATTGTGGAAAAACCGGCTCCAACCCCGTACACAGTGTAACACCATACTACTCCTACTGTGGGCCTGTCGAGCCCTAGGGCAGTGTACTGTATGTTAAAGTATGACATTTATGTTATGGGTTCTAACAATAAAACCCCCCAATTTTTTTCTCTGCTGTAGAAAGGCTAGTAGCACGATTGGGGGTGTGCAGGAATACACAGTACACTGTGCTGACTTCTGAATGAAACTACTGAAGTTTGTACTTTAAAGTATCAAAAGAAAAGTTACTTCAAACCAAACTTGATGCCTAAGTCGAATTTAATGCAACATTTGGGTAAAAGGCAAATTTAGAAAGTTGTCACTCAGTTGCCCGAGTTTGCCAGTGACTGTTTACGATTGCTGGCCACGAAGGCAGCCTTCTGGGGGTGAAGGTGTTAACATCTCTAAGGAAAAAACACGCAAACTGCAGTGTTAACTCTCTCTGACAAGAATACCAAACAGGGTGGGAGCCAAAAAGGCAAGTGCCTTCCTAGGGCAAATGGTGGACACACACAAGAGGGTCTGCTCTTTTGTTCAAATAGACAAGTTGGTGTCAGGAACATGGAGGGGGGAAACAGTTACCAAAACAGTTTCCATGTAACCCTCAGGTAGGCACACCTAGGGTGATCTGCCAAGATCCACATACAAGAAAGGGATTCTGTCATCTTGAGAGTAGGCAGAATTTAGCATGTTAGGATAGCTAGATGCCACACCTAGCAGAACGTCTTAATCAGGCTGGAGGGTACGTGGTAGTCCATGGGCTAGTAGTCCCTGCATCTTCTGAGGGAAAGTTATGGGAATAAAAGTAAGATCCCTGACACCCAGACCTCTATTCATGTCTGCACTTGTGAAAAGACCACCCTGCTGTTTCCTGGACAGGGCAAAGAGAGGCTGTATCAGAGACTGGGCTGCACCCGCTCATCGTTTGCTAGCAAAGATGTGGTGAATCCAGGAAGCCACAATCTTTTGTCTGTTGCTGACTGTCGAAGAGCCTAGAATAGAAAGTTGCCCCTGTGTCTGCTAGATCTGGGAGAGTCGTCGTAGTGCAGTTTTGCCATCTAGGATAGACATTAGCCTCAGTTAAAGGAAACTGCTGGTCTCCCTGTAGCCGGAGAGCAATAGACCAGTTGCAACAGTTTTTTGGCTGGACTGCAAACTGACTTCAAGGAACATCGACCTCTGTGGGGTTCGGGCAAGCTATCAATTGGGAAAGGGCTGAGGAGGGAAAAATATAATAGAGCAAAGAAAAACTTGTGGTTTAACAGGGGCCACAATAGGCAAGCTGGGGAGTAGGCAATAACACTGAGCATGTGGGGGTATTTAGGGAAGAAGCACATGAACTAGAGAGCAAGAAAACACATGAACATCCCAGGAGGCCCTAAAGCACTGAAAGGATACAAATAATCCAATGAAAAGGATGGACAAAAGGCTATGTTTCAGCAGAGGGGCAAAAGCAAGAAGGAAAGCAGACAGATGAGAATGACAAATGAGCCAACTGATGGGAAGCACTGTGCTGGCTCTAAGTTCTCTGTAAGCCCTCTGTATGTTCCACAACAGGTCTTTCCACAACTAAAAGAGATCGGTTGAGTGAAGCTTAACTCCCTGTCTGCATGAGTTACTCAAGGTTTTTGCGACATTATTGGGACAGTGTTGGAAACATACAAGGGGTGACCACTTTCTAGTTCTTGATGTTAATGTAGCTCAGACCGCTCACCAATAATTGTTTTGATTTGTACTCCAATTTGCCTCTAGCTTAAAAACATGAACCTAGTTTCTCACCTCTGACCATCAACTGTCTCTTTTGTTGGAAGTCCCTTGTTCTTCCGATTATTTATTTATTTATTTATTTATTACTTAGTTATCTATTACTGTATTTATCACGACTGTTGGGTTTGTATTTAATGTGCCTTTTTTAAATATTCACTTGATTATGTGGAAGATACTCTCCTCTTAACACACTAGCTAAGCTTGATACATTATTGCTTAGGGAATATAGAAAGGAACGTATAGATTATTTTTGTTTTTTGCTTATAAAACAGATCAGTGCATGTACATTGTCAACATATTATCCTGTTTGCCTAACTTTTTGGTTCATCATATTAATTACATGCACTTTAATATATTATAGAGTTGGGTAGACTTTTTAACAAACGAAAAATGGGGTGATGCATAAATGTGGGTGATTTACTAAATTACTATTAAATCTGTCAATCCGATAAACCGCTTTCACAACAAATTTTGGGCCAGGGACTGAGCATTGTAACCATTATTGTAACCATAATCGGCTACTGAAAAAAAATGCATATTCCCATCTAGCGCTGGACGCATGCTAATTAATAACACAGGAATAAGGGGCTCCAAAGTGGATCTTACTAAAACTGTGAGAAAGGGAGTGGAGGGAATAACTGGAGGAGTGGAAATATTGAGGCCCAACCAGATGGCAAATAGTGCAGTGGGTCCATGTTAAACTGTAGTCTTTCATTAGTTTTATATAGCTAATACCTTATAAAATGTGAAGGCTGAAGACTTGGCCCTCTTCTGACCTTTTTGGTTTACACCTCTGAGCCACTCATAGTGGCTTTAGTCATTTTATACAGTTGCTGGAGTGAATACCCCTTGCTGTTCTTTAGAGCTGCTATTGGTGGCTGGCAGACAATCACTTCTTTCTCTCAAATAAAAAAGAAAGAAATGAAGCAGACTACTGTAGAGCTCAGACCATTAACCAGAAGGTTACAAAGGTACAACTTACCCCTTGCAGTGTTTGACAGTGTGCTTTGAGAATATAGCAAGCTGGCTCTCTTTATGGTGCATTAAAAAGACGTACACTGTGCAGAGTCCAGTGGATCCCCAATTGGTTGACAGAGGCAAAAGTAGATAACACCAATACTCCCTTTTGTGGTAGATTGGGCGAACAGTTAGACTTATCGGAGGATAGTGCTAAGCATTTGTTGTACTGACTTTGTGTTTAAAAGTTACAAGTAAGTAAAGTGTTCAAACCTGTGCACATAAATGTAAGTACAGTTGGTTTTGTGGGTTCACCTTCTGAAATTAGAGATTTAGGGGCCCAAGGTCCAAGATGTAACCAGCTGTTCGGGGCTCCCTGAATTCCACCAAGAGCAGGCTGCTGGTGTGGTTGTAGCTGGTCGCGCTACGATTAAGAGGTGTGGGGGGGGGGGCTCCTAAAGACCAGCTGCTCAGGGGGACAAGTCCGAGAGCTACCAAATGGGGGTTCCGGTCTCAGGGGACCTTCGTACAGGGGGGCCACAGCCTGTTCTTCGGGACTTGGGCCGGGCTCTGTGCTCAAAAGGGCTCCTTTTGGTCAGGGTCCTCCAGCTGACTTCCCTTGCGGGTGCTTGGTCCTGGTGCAGTAAGAATCGCGACTGGACTCTCACTGTTGATGCTTTGTGCAGGGCATCCGGTACCCTGGGGATTGGTGCTGCAAGGCCTCACTGGTTCCTCTGGTCATCACACTTAGTGAAGGGTGGGGGCAGTCCTGGTCCTCCAGTCGACGGGTGCCACCTCCTGGTTGGCTGCATTGTCGGTTGTGGCCTCAGGAACTGAAGGCGGTGGACTGGACTCTGCTTTTTGGTGCCTGAGGACTCCAGTGAAGTAGCTCCTCTACTCTAAGGAAGACTGATGGTGGTTTTGAAGTGCTGTCAGCCTACCTGAGATTCTGGTATTCCTTCCGCTTGCAGGACGAGCTGTTCTGTCACAATTGTCATGAGGATTTGAAAAGTGGTGTCTGTCGGCACACCTCCTATTCTTACTGTCTTTTCCTGCCTATCTTGCTGCCAAAAAGTGGTGTCAGGACAGGGTGGGTGGTTATCGCTGCCATCTGGAGAGACCTTGGTCACAATACAAAGGTGAATTAGCCTTTAAAGCTTCCCAGCCTCAAATGTCCATCCTGCCTGGAAGGGGTCCACCCAGGCTTTTGTCTTTTGTTCCTGGCCTCCTAGAGCACTGGCTTTCACCTCAAGAGATCAGAAATCTGTCTACGGTGGCTGTACTGGGTTATACCAGTCAGTTAACACATTAGCAGTCAGGTCTCTTTTCAGGGGGCACCTCCAAGGTGCCCTCTGAGTGCATGTATTAATAAATCTATTACTAGCATCAGTGAGGGTTTATTAATACCAGATGTTTGATACCAAGCATCCCTAGTGTCAGTGAAGCTTCCTGTAGCTGGGGAACTCTTAATGAGCAGGGTCCAGCACATGTAATCAGAATGTCTTCTCTGTTCGCTTCCTAGGTCTAAGAATAGATAGACAGTAGGGGCATATCTTCTCATGAAGATATGTCCTCACATATGATATAATGCACCCTACTTTAGGGCTGTAGGCCTTCCATAGGGGTGACTTGCGAATATCGCATGCAGTGGTAGTGCACCTGGCACACACTGTTTGACAGGTCATGCTTTCACTTTTGTGTGCACCAAGACACGCAGCCTGCAATCCCAGCATGTTTGGTGTGAGGTCACTGAAGGTGGCACATTTCGTGCTGCAGCCATAAGGGACCTGCTTTAGTACCCTAGACCCTAGGTGCCAGGGGTACCATGTACCAGGGACTTAGAGAGGGTGCTAAAGTTGGTGCCAATTGAGAGAAACAATTGTTTTAGGGAAAGAGATCTGGCAACTGGGGTCCTGACTATCGGGAACCCAGTGCACTTTCAGTCGCAATCACATCAGATACCAGGCAAAATGTAGGGGCTAACCATGGCAAAAAGGGTGCTTTCCTACAGAGAGTCTCTGTTTCTGCTTACCTGTTTTGGCTGTTTGTGTGCATTTTAGTGTTGCTGTCGTGTAAGGTTACTTGACTCCATCCTGCTTGATGAATGTTGATTGTTCATGCTTGCTTTTTTCCTCCTGCTTTTAAATTGTTGTTTATCTACTTTTTAGGCATTCTGTAGTTTTCATAAATTGATATAAAGTTATTCTTATTGTAAGGTCATCTTTCACATTGTATACTTTACTTCATTCAGACCGAACACAGTTCTGCGGTTACGCTTCAATCATTTTGCTACAGAGTGTAGCTGGGACCACTTGTATGTTTACGATGGCGACTCAATATATGCCCCATTATTGGCAGCTTTCAGGTAAGATATAAAGTAATCTGCTTATGCTTCATTTCATTTAATTTCTGTTACTAATTTTGAATAAAAAACAATAATAATGAAGTGTTGGATGTTCGTTTGTTTCCAAGTAGTGCTTCAGTCCTTCTAATCCATTTGGAATTTGGCTTACTGAATCTTTTGTCGGTGCATGGTAGTCGCAGCCCATCTAACTTACCTTCTTCGATCATTTCTCCCCCCCCCCCCTCCTAAAATCATTCAAACTACCCGAGTTAAAAGTGTAAATGTGCTTTGAAATTCCAAGTTTGAATTTCCTCAGGCTTTCTACTATTAGGATTTTCTGACATGTTACTTGCTGGGTGCCTTTGTTCCACGTTTTCCTAGGATTTCTGGGTAATAGGTTTCCAGACATTTCTGGATAAGAGGAGTGCTGCGGTTTTTTGGCTTATAAGGTAGCTGGGATTTCTTGGGGTTGAGTGTGCTGTTGGTTAGGCAGGCTTCTTATGAAATCTGAAGGTACCATCATCTGAATAATTTAAAAGTAATATAGAGGGTAATGAAAAATTGAGTTTGGAGCTTGGCTGTCATTTTGGGGAATTGTTTGAGTCTTAAAATGATATCATGTGAACTAAAGCTCAAGAGTGATTATGACATTTGGAAGACTGTTTTTAAAATCCGTAATGATCTGCATGTATATTGTTGCCCTATCTCAAATTCTTCCAAGTATTAGAATTCTGTTGTGGCATAACTGGTTCCTATCCTTTAAAAAAAAAAAACAGAGTACCATATGAGAAAGTAATGAGATTTAAAGAGTTAAAGAAGCTGGAACAGCCAGGTTTTTAGCAATTTGCTAAAGTCTGTGAGCGAACGACAAGCTCTTAGCACCGAAAGGTAGGGTGTTCCAGAACTTGGGGCCCAGATGGAAAAATGCACGACCTCCTTGGTAGGATTTCCTGATTCTGGAAATTTCAGCTAAATCAAGATGGCTAGATCGCAAGGAACATGGAGTTGAATCCCAAAACACAAGGGATCTTAAGTACAAAAGCCCATTCTTGAATCGACATTTATGCACATAGCATAAAGTGTTGAATTGAATGCGCCTTTCAATTGGCAGCCAGTGGAGATCAAGAAGCAAGCTGAATGTGGGGGTGAATTTAATGGGGTGAAGCAGGCACCGTGCTGCAGCATTCATTATTATCTGAAGGAATTTCAGTAGGGCTTTTGAGATGCCCTGATAGAGGATATTACCACAGTCCAGTCTAGAATTAACCAGGGCCTGGACTACAGTTCTCTGGGCTGAGACCAGGAGGAAAGAAAGGATATTCGTGAGCCTTTTAAAAATGTCAAAGCAGTTGGCCACCACCTAGCTATCTGGGTTAATAGCTTGTCATCAAGCCGGACCCCTAGGTTCTTTTTACTACTGGTACTGGGGTGGGAGTATTACCCATGGTCGTGGGCCACAAGTGTGGTCCCCAAAGGATAGGCAGATTGCCCACCAGCAGAGCCTAAGTTTTGTCCCCATGTAGTTTTATAGAGTTGTCTTTCAACCAGTATGAGACCTGGGAGAGGCAGATGTTTAACGCTTCTGCATTGTGATTATCTTTCGATGACAAGGTTTGATTATCACCTGCATATGAAAAAGTGAGACCATTTTTTAACTATCTGCAAATGGTTTGACATACAGATTGAAAAGAAGAGGGCTTAGGGTGGACCCTTGAGGAACCCCCGAAATTGGAGAGCGTGGTTTCGACCTTTGATGTGCATGAACCTGGAATGTGCTGTTTTTGCAGGAAGTATCTCAACCAAGACAAGGCTATGCCCTGTACTCCCATTTCCTCTAATTTTAAAAGATGAGTGGTGTGATTTACAGTGTCAAATGCAGCATTGAGATCTAAGAGGATCAGTGCAGTAGCACCACCAGTATATAACTGATGCCTTGGGTCTTCAGTAACGCAGACAAGAGCTAATTTGGTGCTGTGCCAGGGCTAAACCCTGCTTGTGAAGGGTGAAGTAGGCCATTCAGTTAAATGTATGATATAAGTTACTGATTTACATGTTTTTCTAACACTTTGGCCAAAGTATTTAATAGAAATACTTAAAATACTTAATAGAAAAAAAAAATACCTATAGTGCATGCTTGGATACCAAGGTAGATGTTGACAGTTCACCTGTAAATTGTATAGTGTGTGTGTACGCTGTTGGATACAAACTGGAGTTGGTAATTAACATACCTTGTCTAAGCATCTTGAAAGGTATAAAGGAGGAAAATAAATCTAAGAAAGAAGAAACCTAGAACAGTCAAATTATCACAGCATTTGAGTGAATTACTTAAATTTTAAACCATGGTTGCTGTACAAACAGTTTGAGATTTGGAATCTATGATTAAGTAGCACCCAGTTCTGTTGCTTTTGCTTAGGTTCATGCATAGAAATACTGTGTATGTAAATACATACATAGGGCCGTAAAAAAAATCAGTCCTACCTAGGCTTCTGATGGCATTATTGGAACTTTCACTATTGTGCTGGCGTATAATCGGTGGGGAAAGTTGACAGCAAAACAGAAACTATTTCTGTGGAAATATTGTAACAAGGTGACCGTTGTGTAGCAGGAGGGGACTTTCGCCTTATGGTCGTTTGAACTCATAAACTTATCTAATTTCTCTCGGTTGGCATGTGGTTGGTAGCCATGGTGAAGGAGATACAGCCATGTTGTCTGCTGTCCTCATGTAGGATAGACATTCTCACTATGTGTGGTATAAAATGTTATTGGGTGATTTCCAGTTGAGCAGTAGTAATGTATTGCCTTGAGTAAGTACTAGTTAAATTAGTTGGAAATCTGCCTGTTATAATGCAAGTTATGCGGTGAAATAGACTCCTAGGGTGATTACTATGTTTGAAAATGATTTCTAATTGATGCAAAGCATGTGATTAAAGTCTACTTTACAGTTACAGTTCCAACAACTACAGTTGTCTCTTGCAGTCGCTGTAGTTTGTCTGCTGTCCATATTGCTCTATGGAAGAGCGTGAATATCCATTGTGCTAAAGTGGGTAGAATGTTATTGACCAGGATCTCCAATTCTTGCAATACAGTTGGGAAATTCTGTGGTCTTTGTCCCATTTTCAATAATGTTAGTAGTTTGGATGTTTTGGGATTTATTGATTTAGTAGAGTTTAGTTACCATATGTCAGGTTTTCTGTAAATTGGCAATTACACTTGGTAATGATGAGTTTTAATGTTGCTTAAGCTTTTTTGAATATGCCACTTTCAATTAGAGAAAAGTGTACCATCGTTTTTGCTTTGTAGTTTGTAGAGATGTTGCTGGTTCCCAAAGAATCTAGGTTCATTTCTGGAACCTAATTCTTGACATGAAAAATGCCACATTTCATCTTTGCTTTCCAACATACATGTAAATGTTTGATTTACATTTTTTGCTTAACCATATTGAGCCCATATAAAGTTCGCTATGTACCAGAATTAAAGACACTTTAGTATCTTTTTTAGACTATCTTTTTAGGAGAATGATGGACCTGGTTTGTGCATAGTCAAGTTTGTTATTATTGAGATGTCTTGTGCCAGAGTTTTCTCTACTGCTAACTTTATAAAGGACAGCAAGGTATTATAATGGAGCCGGAGCGATCCTTGTTGGAACTAGAAAGCTGTTTAATAGGAGTGAAAATCTGCCAAGTTGATCCGTCTATCTTTAGTGAGTCTCCATGTCTGTAGCGTTGTACTTTTTGTGCCTTTCCAAGTTAATTAATTACTTCATTTAATATTCTGTAGAATTATTTGGCTCTCCTGATGGATATCATACTGATTTAAATAATTTATCATTGGGGTTACCATAATCATAATAATGTAGATTTTCCCCCCGCTAGTTGAAACATTTTGCAGACCACCCATCCAGTAAGTCTTAATTTATTTTTGTTGTTTGTTGTGTCTTACTGATTCTATGAGGTTGTTACATTGAATTTTACTCCAAGGTATTTAAGTAATCTGGTTGCCAGGTAAATTTGTGTCATCGAACGCATATCCTGGGCAGAAGACATTCATTGGTCTTAATCCTGATCCTGAGTAATGACATAATTCAGATACAATGTATAACTCTGAGGTTTCACTCTCTGGTTGCTAAAAGATCATCAAGAAGAGTCTGTGAAATGGAGTCTTTTTATCTTAACAAACCTCATATGATATTTGTAGGAAGTTGGCTCTGTATGTGCTATTTCAAAGTAAGGAATAGCATGCACAGAGTCCAAGGGTTCCCCTTAGAGGTAAAATAGTGGTAAAAATAGATAATACTAATGCTCTATTTTGTGGTAGTGTGGTCGAGCAGTAGGCTTATCCAAGGAGTAGTGTTAAGCATTTGTTGTACATACACATAGACAATAAATGAGATACACACACTCAGAGACAAATCCAGCCAATAGGTTTTGTTATAGAAAAATATCTTTTCTTAGTTTATTTTAAGAACCACAGGTTCAAATTCTACATGTAATATCTCATTCGAAAGGTATTGCAGGTAAGTACTTTAGGAACTTCAAATCATCAAAATTGCATGTATACTTTTCAAGTTATTCACAAATAGCTGTTTTAAAAGTGGACACTTAGTGCAATTTTCACAGTTCCTAGGGGAGGTAAGTATTTGTTAGGTTAACCAGGTAAGTAAGACACTTACAGGGCTTAGTTCTTGGTCCAAGGTAGCCCACCGTTGGGGGTTCAGAGCAACCCCAAAGTCACCACACCAGCAGCTCAGGGCCGGTCAGGTGCAGAGTTCAAAGTGGTGCCCAAAACGCATAGGCTAGAATGGAGAGAAGGGGGTGCCCCGGTTCCGGTCTGCTTGCAGGTAAGTACCCGCGTCTTCGGAGGGCAGACCAGGGGGGTTTTGTAGGGCACCGGGGGGGACACAAGTCCACACAGAAATCTCACCCTCAGCGGCGCGGGGGCGGCCGGGTGCAGTGTA
Organism: Pleurodeles waltl; assembly: GCF_031143425.1. NCBI lineage: Eukaryota > Metazoa > Chordata > Amphibia > Caudata > Salamandridae > Pleurodeles > Pleurodeles waltl. The sequence goes on from NC_090437.1 coordinate 1,287,304,953, forward strand.
GAAACAAGCGTCGGGTTTGTACTGGAAGTCAATGGGAGATCTCGGGATCTCTTCAGCGCTGCAGGCAGGCAAGGGGGGGGTTCCTCGGGGAAACCTCCACTTGGTCAAGGGAGAGGGACTCCTGGGGGTCACTCCTCCAGTGAAAGTCCGGTCCTTCAGGTCCTGGGGGCTGCGGGTGCAGGGTCTCTCCCAGGTGTCGGGACTTGGGACTCAAAGAGTCGCGGTCAGGGGAAGCCTCGGGATTCCCTCTGCAGGCGGCGCTGTGGGGGCTCAGGGGGGACAGGTTTTTGTACTCACAGTCTTAGAGTAGTCCTGGGGTCCCTCCTGAGGTGTTGGATCGCCACCAGCCGAGTCGGGGTCGCCGGGTGCAGTGTTGCAAGTCTCACGCCTTTTGCGGGGAGCTTGCAGGGTTCTTTAAAGCTGCTGGAAACAAAGTTGCAGCTTTTCTTGGAGCAGGTCCGCTGTCCTCGGGAGTTTCTTGTCTTTTCGAAGCAGGGGCAGTCCTCAGAGGATGTCGAGGTCGCTGGTCCCTTTGGAAGGCGTCGCTGGAGCAGGATCTTTGGAAGGCAGGAGACAGGCCGGTGAGTTTCTGGAGCCAAGGCAGTTGTCGTCTTCTGGTCTTCCTCTGCAGGGGTTTTTCAGCTAGGCAGTCCTTCTTGTAGTTGCAGGAATCTAATTTTCTAGGGTTCAGGGTAGCCCTTAAATACTAAATTTAAGGGCGTGTTTAGGTCTGGGGGGTTAGTAGCCAATGGCTACTAGCCCTGAGGGTGGGTACACCCTCTTTGTGCCTCCTCCCAAGGGGAGGGGGACACAATCCTAACCCTATTGGGGGAATCCTCCATCTGCAAGATGGAGGATTTCTAAAAGTTAGAGTCACCTCAGCTCAGGACACCTTAGGGGCTGTCCTGACTGGCCAGTGACTCCTCCTTGTTGCTTTCTTTGTTCCCTCCAGCCTTGCCGCCAAAAGTGGGGGCCGTGGCCGGAGGGGGCGGGCAACTCCACTAAGCTGGAGTGCCCTGCTGGGCTGTGACAAAGGGGTGAGCCTTTGAGGCTCACCGCCAGGTGTTACAGCTCCTGCCTGGGGGAGGTGTTAGCATCTCCACCCAGTGCAGGCTTTGTTACTGGCCTCAGAGTGACAAAGGCACTCTCCCCATGGGGCCAGCAACATGTCTCTAGTGTGGCAGGCTGCTAGAACTAGTCAGCCTACACAGACAGTCGGTTAAGTTTCAGGGGGCACCTCTAAGGTGCCCTCTGTGGTGTATTTTACAATAAAATGTACACTGGCATCAGTGTGCATTTATTGTGCTGAGAAGTTTGATACCAAACTTCCCAGTTTTCAGTGTAGCCATTATGGTGCTGTGGAGTTCGTGTTTGACAGACTCCCAGACCATATACTCTTATGGCTACCCTGCACTTACAATGTCTAATGTTGTGTTTAGACACTGTAGGGGTACCATGCTCATGCACTGGTACCCTCACCTATGGTATAGTGCACCCTGCCTTAGGGCTGTAAGGCCTGCTAGAGGGGTGTCTTACCTATACTGCATAGGCAGTGAGAGGCTGGCATGGCACCCTGAGGGGAGTGCCATGTCGACTTACTCGTTTTGTCCTCACTAGCACACACAAGCTGGCAAGCAGTGTGTCTGTGCTGAGTGAGAGGTCTCCAGGGTGGCATAAGACATGCTGCAGCCCTTAGAGACCTTCCTTGGCATCAGGGCCCTTGGTACTAGAAGTACCAGTTACAAGGGACTTATCTGGATGCCAGGGTCTGCCAATTGTGGATACAAAAGTACAGGTTAGGGAAAGAACACTGGTGCTGGGGCCTGGTTAGCAGGCCTCAGCACACTTTCAATTGTAAACATAGCATCAGCAAAGGCAAAAAGTCAGGGGGCAACCATGCCAAGGAGGCATTTCCTTACAATATTTTTTTAGGGAGATGTTTGTGCTGCTTTTTTCCCCTTTCTGCATTAAATAAATGTGTCTTTCACATGGTTTACATGCCTGCTTTTTATTTTCTTGTTAAAGTATTTCATTATGAACAGGCAAATCTTGAAAGCTGTGGACTTAAAGCTTCTGGATATATTGAGAACATCACTTATTCGAGATGTAAAAAAAAAAAAAAAACATTGCCTTGTGCATTTCCAGCACTTGTACCTCTTTATATAAACTTACTACAGGCCAATGAAATGGGTTATGGATTTGATATGTAGGCAAGCACAATTTGTCTGTTTTCCCCATACCTATAAATTTGCTCCTCGTTGAAGACATTTTTTTAAGCTTTATTCAAAGAAAAGGGGCAAAGATGAGATGAGGAAGGCAGTACAGAAGTGATGTACATTGCTCATTAGCGAACAAGGCAGTACAAGTGAGCATTTGAGAATTCTGAGAATAGGAACGACAGAAGGGTGGGTGTTTGGGAAGGTGATGGCCACGAGGGTTGGATTCACGTTTAATGGGTGGAATGTTAAATGGGCCCTCACTCTTTCTCACATGTAGCATAGGAGGATGAGAGATTGTGGCTGGGGCCAGTCTGCAGTCCCCTGCCTGGAGGTTCCTGCAGTTTTACTGGGTTCAGAGGAGTCCTGCTATGCCCATAGCCTGTAATTTAGGGTGCAGGATCACCAGGCTACTATCTGACATAATGAAACACTCCTCTTCCCCCTGTGATAACTATCTGCCAAGCTGCTAACAAGGGCCAGTGAATTATTGTAGAGCCACCACACGTTGTCTTTCTGCTTACTTGACCGTTGTCAATCATTGAATCAAATCCACCACTACAAATAATGTAATGCTTGAGAGTCTAGGAGGTTCACTATGATTCTTCTGCCCAGTTTTATTGCTGTAGTCTGACCCTAGAATCCTAGCATTTGTAGAGATTTCTTATAAGAAGAACTGAGCATCAAAGCATACTCAAAATAGTGACACATGGATGTTTGTATCTGGGTAGGAGTAAATCATTTTCCCCTTTCTCTTTTGTATTTGCACTCAAAATATTGTTTGCAAGACACATACGTGTTGGTGTTATGTTGCTCCTGTAAAGATCTGCATGATACTACACAGTTTGTTTTTATTTCATGTGCCAGGTATTTAATGGTGATTAAACTGAATTAGGCTTTGACTCGCATCAATTTAGAACATGCTCTTTGCATGGTTTAATAAGTATTTTACAAGGCAAATTGGTCTCTTCTTTTGGCTACGCAAGTACAAACCCTTTGGCTTTGCCAGTGGTCTTTGCTAATGATGCTTCAGCAGAGAGACCAAAAAAGTTTTCAGCACTAACAAAAAGCAACAAGAAGCTCAATAATTCATACTTGCCCATGCACATCTATGTGTGATAAAGCGACAATGCCGGAGCATCAATGCTCATACATGTTTCACCATGCATGTATATTCATCATGACACGAATGGCCATTTTGTTTTTTAGTTGAATTACTGTTTGTTCCAAGATGTCAAGTGTTCTTGCTGCTGGTTCCTACTAAAACGTTTGTAAAAACTAAAGATTTAGATTAGGATGGAGAATAACTGAAGGAGTTGGGGGTTTAAAGAAAGAGCATCTACCAGGTTAAGTAAGGAAAGGGTGTGATAGTATAGAGGTGCTAGTTAAAGACCAAAGCAAGCAGCATGTGGAGGGGCAGGGGAGCAACAGAGGTGAGGTTGGGCGGAGCAACACGTAGAGCGTGGAGATGGTAATTGTGAGTGGGGTAGTGCGTTCAGTGGAGAGAGCAAGAGAACACACACGTGAAATGCTCCGCAAAAAATAAAGTAGCTCATTGAATATAAGCAGCTGAAGGATTAACTCATTTACTCATAAGGATGGGAAAAAAACATCCTCCGGGGAAGACTGACCAAAGAATAGAGATGAAAGCCATCCAATAAGAAGCAAATGAGATTGCCAAGAAAGTCAACCAGTAGTAAGCAATGACTGTAACTATTAATATTGCTCACAATGGATGTACGCCGACAGACCGCGAACAGCTGTAGGCAAGAGTTAAAAAATGTATTCCCACAGAGTGTACGAAACGTGGTCTATTTATTGCGCTTTCCATTCACTTGCAGACAGTTTAGTTCATGCCTTACCTTATCTTGGTGTGCGGCATAATTTTAAGAAACTAGTGCGCTGTTGATATGTTGTTTGAAATGCATTGTTGAGTACTTAAGTTGTAAATTAATATTCTGGTCACAGTTAACTTGTTAATAATTTCCACTTTTACAAGGTTTATTGTGGTTCTGTTTTATTTGCAACTGAAACCAGGATATGGGACCACAGACTGCTTCTTAGTAGCCTTTTCATTTCAGCAAAATGTATGTCCATAAGTTCCATGCGTAATTGTGCGTCCGGGCAGCGCTAAAATGCATCTTTTCCATGCATTTTTTTTTTCTGTAAATCTGTTTTATTGTTTTCATAATACATCAGCAATAACGATCGCAGTGTCAGGGGTGAAGCCACAGGGCGGATCGGGAGTACAACCAGGAAGGGATCTCCCATTCTGCAGTTGAGTGCACAGCCATATTCCAAAGCATAATAAAGTCCGATAAGTACAGTCATCATCCAATATTGCAATACATAAACATCAGTATCAATGCATATGTTGGATGAATGTGACTATAGTGTAGGTGAGCTTTAAGTGTGTCAGGGCATGGTAGTATGAGTGGGCAAGTTGGTTGGGTCAAGAGTAAGTGTTGCAAGTTGTGGTTGAGAACAAGCATGTAGAAACACAAGCAGGCAGGATTACACACACAGTGCTCCACAATGTGGTCTGCTGGTATTACTAATTCACTGCATCTAGTGCGAGCAGCACTGTATCACGGATGTTGTTTTTAGCTTCAATTTTCACTACATATACATCCCAGTTTTCACTCCCTGGGCGCAACTGGCCCCTGCCACATGGGGTTTGGAGTACTCTGGCTTCTGCTCTTGCCCATACTATTTCTAATTGAAGCCATTTGGAGGTCTTTGAGTGGTAGGGGCACCTTCCACTGAACCTTCCACTGCATAGCAATTTGGCGTTTAAACAAAATAAATGCTTGGTCAACCAATCTGTGAAGATATGACTCCTTTGGCTTTGGGGAGAATTCCCAATAAGGATGACTCGGGGGGGGGGGGGGGAGTGGGGGGGGGGAGATTAGGGGGCCAGTGAGTGTTCCATTAGTTCATGGACTTGACCGGTGATGATGTGCCACGTGTTCAGCAGTGGGGGGAAGTCCCACACCATGTGATAAAACCCTGCCTCATCTAATCTGCATCTCGGGCATCTAGAAGCATGCTTTTAATGTGCTGCAGGGATAAGTATGCATGATGGATGAAATTAAACTGAGTGAAGGGAAATCTGGAATTACGTGAGGCCATCATTTGTTGGAGAGCTCTTGTCCATGTTTTCAGTGTTTATGGTTGCGGAAGAAAGGAGTTCAATCTAGTAAGCGCTGCCTCCATATTTGTGGTAACGTTCGCAGACAGGGCTACTTACAATGATATTACCTTCCCCTGGCTAATGTCTGATAATAGTGTGTGAAGCATGGGTGACTGCTTCTGTTCCACGTCACCGGTGCCCCAAGTGTCCCACATTAATCGGCGAGTAGCATGATAAATTAAGAATTGGCCCAGAGAGGAAAGCTCCATAATGTCTGCTTAGGGCATAAAGGTACCATTGTCAAAGAGGTCCCAAAATGTCACCACCCTGCCTTCTCCATCCAGGGGGTGTAGTAATGATTTGTGGCCAGGTTATGTTAAAAAGACCCCTCACCCACCAGCCAAGTTGGTGGCATGCTTCATCATCGGGGACCCACCCGAAACACCTAGCGTGTCACAGGTGTGCTGCGACACCTGATTACAGCGGAGCAGGTTTTGTCATTTTTACCACACATACTGGTTGGATTTGGCACGAGAATGAGTGATGGTTCAGTAGATCACATTTTATTAACAGGAGATTTCACAAAAATGAAATGCACTGTTAATAACTGAAAGGCCAAAAAACTGAACCAATGACTCACAGCTCATGAGCTGTAAAGCACTTCAAGGCACCAACCGCTTTACAGTCCATTCACTCACCTTTCATACATGACATGCACAAGACCGTTCACTCCGCCAGCCACGGTCACAGCACATTACAACACTTGCATCAACAGACAGCGCCACTCAAGGGCCCATCACTTACATACAACCACATGCCTGATACAGCAATCACACAGGCTGATGGGAGAGTGTGGACTGGTGTTTGGCTGACAGTGTGTTGCAGTAGCCAACAGCAAGTCAATATTTACACAACCAGCCTCTCCACGCACAATACCATAACTTTTTTTTTTTTTAACAACAAAGAAACCACTAACTAATTAGAAATAAGTACACAACTACAAGCACCAAAGCTCTAACTAAATACATGACAAAAATGCCAACCATGAAACTGAAAACATGTAAATATAAAACCGGCAGTTTACGCTCACAGTAGTTCCCAGTAATTCTTCTGGGTGTGGTAATTCCTGAAACAGCCACCCACACACAGCCCAGGCTTCGAAGGACAATCTGAGCAGTACATTCAAGTCTCCCTCCGGATAGCTCTTCGAGCACAGACTCTACATTTCTTAGCTGGAAAGTCTTTTTTGGGCGTGGGAGGAATGTGCTCAGCAAAGTACGATCTTTCAATCTAGCCACATCCTCCACCACTGCTTCTCTAGGAACTCTTGCCTGTTCCACCACAATAAGGCTCTCTATCACTGACTCCTGATATTTCATAAATGTCATCTTTGACTCTGGAGACTTATACTTGAACACAATAAAAGCATTAAAAGTTGCCAAGTGGAACAGGTGAATTGCTAACATCATATACCAAACGTAAGACTTAAAAACAGCAGTATAAGGTTCCAACCTCTGATCAAATCTACACCTCCCATGTGCCTATTATAATCTAAAATGCACACAGGTTCGCGCACTTCGACAACCTGGCCACAAATAGTCATGGGGAAGTACTCTCATCATGGATGTTACTTAGCATCTAGACATCCCTCCTGTCTGTAAATTCCAGCGCTAGCAGCTCATCATTCTGCAAGGCACTGCACTGTCCCCTCAAGTTTTTTACAGACCAGCTCCCTTGGATAGCCTTTCCGGTTACAACGAATTGTGCCACACGCAACAGTGTCCACCCTAAACAATTCCTTGAACAACTGCACTCCACTGTAGAAATTAACTACATACAAATGGTGACCTTTGTTAAACAGTCATCTACCAAGTTCCCACATAATTTTCTTACTAACTCCAAAAGTGGGCGGACAACCGGGGGGGTTAGTACTGGAATCCTAACCAGTGTAGACCTGGAAATTATACACATATCCTGTACTACTTTCAGACAGCATATACAATTTAATTCCATACCGTGCCCTCTTGCTAGAAACGTACTGCCTAAAAACCAAACAACGTATGAACAGGACCAAAGAGTCGTCCACAGCTATTTCCATGCCTGGAACATAAACCTCTGGAAACCGATCTACAAAATGATCAAGGACAGGCATATTCTTAAAAAGACGTTCAGAATCAGGGTGATCTTGTGGCAAGGCTAAAGCACTGTCAACAAAATGTAGCATCCAAAGAAGAAGCAAATAACTATTACGACTCATGGTTGCAGGAAATATAGCTGTTGCCATTAAGGGACTAGTAGACCAATAAGAAGCCACTCACGGCTTCCTCATCAAACCCGTCAAAAAAGTCAAACCAAAAAACTTTCATCACTTCCAAATTTGTGGGATTCCACTGGGTAGCTCTAGAGTGTGGCCTAAGTGTGGCAGCGTTGTCCCTCAAATACTGCTCTGTATACATATTTGGCTGCTCAACCATCCCTTCCAAAAACACATTGTCCATAAACAACTGAAAGAAATTGACAGACCTAAAGTTCTCTGTATTGACTCTACACCCCAGGAGACCAGTAAAGGCAGGCAGCTCTGGCTGCTCCATATTTGGGGCAACCTAGAATTTAGGTCTTCCAATGGGAAACCTTTCAGCCCCAGGTTGCTGCACTATTGGCACATTGGTGTTCTCCTCTAAAACAGGCCCTTCATCTGCACTGAGAGTGGCTTCCTCATTGGAAGATTCCTGCCCGACAAACTTCACTGCCAGAATCTCTCACTTCCTCCTCTGCCTCAGATGCAAAGTTAGTCGTAATCATGATCCGACAATGACTCAAAAAGCATACCAACAACCTGCTGAGTGGTCATCCTGTGGCTAGCTGTGAACCTTCCTACGAAAAGTGACTGGACAAATGCACCACGAACAACCAGCCCTGTGTAAGATGAGTAATAAACAAAGTGTGGTTTTATCACAAAGAGTTATGTACTGAAAAACTCTACCACTCACTTGCTGGAAAATCCTTCTCAGCAGCAACTACTCTGCACAGACACAGTAATCACCAATGATATTCCACTAAAAAGAAAAAAAGAAAAACAAATTAGACATAAGACAACACAAATATCATTGTGCACAAATCTAAGGACAATTTCACACACATTCCTGCGTTTAGTACACCACCTACAAGCATGTCATTCATGCATGGCAATAATACTCCTTGGTTTTAATTACCTAAAACATGCAGTTACGCGAACCGCAGGTCAACCACTACCAAAACTGCAAGGAGCCACAACAAAGGAAGCACAAGCTTTGAACTAGAACAAAAAGGAGAAATAAACTGTTATAATCACAAATGCAATTCTTCTCCAGTTGACAAACACCCCACCATCAAGCATTTAGAAATTGGTGCCTAAGTGGCAATGACAAAAAAATAGGCCTATGTACCACTAGGGGGACAGAAAAGACCTTTAGTAGTGTGCCCCCATGGGGAGCAACCCTTGCCCAAGGGGCCACCCCTCCCCTACCAAAAAACAAAAAAAGACACACCCACTATCCCTGGTGCCTAAGTGGCTTCTGCCCCCGGTGGCAGATGGGCCTAAAGAAATAGGCTGATCTGCCACCAAGGGGGGCAGAAATGGGCAAGGGGGGGGCCAAGGGGGTCGCTCCCACCCCCCAAAGAAATAAATCCCTGGTGTTCCAGTGGTTCCTGCCCTCCCCTTGGGGCAAATCACCCCTAAAATAATAGGCCGATCTGCCCCTAAGGGTTTGCAATCCCCCCGGCCGGAGGAAAAACTCCCCTCTTCCTCCTAACGCGCGCTGGAACATATGTCTTCCAGCGCAACCAGCACTCTCTAATGATGTCAGCGTGCAATCATGCGCTGATGTCATTAGAGGGGGGTGGGGGTGGGGGTGGAAGGGGAAGGGCTTCTCCATCCCTGCCCTGGTGGGTGGGAGGGAAGCCCACAGAGCGAGCGCTCCCGCCGAGCTCTGGAGCCGGGACGTAATGGTTATGTCCTCGGCACAGGAGCACTGTGCCGCGGGACGCAACTATTACGTCCGCGGCACAGAACCAGTTAAAATCGTGAACACTTGTAGAAACTCCCTACATACTGTAGGATCTATATTTAGCTTACAAACGTTTGGGTGAGTGCCTATCTTATTGTTGATCATAACTAATTGTGGATTTTTTTCTTTCTTTCATTTACTGTACTCTTTGAGCTGAATTGAAAATCGGTCATGCTGTTTCATTTATACTTACTGCCCTGGGCCATTTTTTGAGACAGCTATCACATTCGAAGTTTATAGTCCTAATTGTGGTAAGGCTTGGTCTCATCTATTTCTTGTTCTGAATAGGTAAATCCTCTTTAGAGTTCAGGATAAAGAAAGTATGAGAAGTTTGTGTGTTCCCGTTAGAGTGGTCGAAATATAAAAAAAACATTCATTGGTTATGAATAAATTCTCACTGAAGTCAAATACAAACTTATAGTGTAAATATAATTGATTTAAAAAAATTCAGTTAAGACAATATTCCAAATGAGAACTTGTAATTCAAAAATACTGTTGTAAAGCATGCATCAGAATTGCTTTGATTCTCTTGCCATTGTTCCTTTTTTTTTTTTTCCTTTTTCTTTTAGTGATTTTTGGGTTGCTGTTCCTGGCTCATTTTCCTATGTGTATTTATAGCAGTTTTGTCTGACTACCAATAGTGTCCTCAACCTATCAATTATATAGTCAAACAGGACTTATAGAGTGCAGCTAATAACCTGTGAGGGTATGCAGGCACTGAGAACATAGCTGCTAAGGGTTTCAGTTTAACAGATAGGTCTTTAGTCATTTCCTGAATTCCAGAAGAGAGGATTAGGTCCGTAGGTGTAGCAGGGGCGTTGCAGGGTTTCATCGCAAGGTAAGAGAAGGAGCATCCTCCACTGTTGCTTCAATGGATTGGTAGGGGGGGGAGTTGTGTGTGTGTGGGGGGGGGGAATTGTGTTTGGAGGGGTACAAGGAAGAGCGGAGTGCAGGTATCATGGAGGCTGGGTGAAAGTTCAAGCTGTGGTTGCTGTATGTTGGTTCTTGATTGTGAAGGGCCTTGTAGGTGGTGATCAGCATCTTAAATTGACATCTCTTCTGAATGGCGAGCCAGTGGACCTATATGGGGTGGGTGGTAGTTTTGCTGGTCTGTTTGGAGAGGTCGAAGATGAGTCTGGCTGCTGAATTTTGTATGGTCTGTAGTCTCTTCAGGGGGTGCATGGTGATTCTTACATAGTGTATGTTGCCGTAATCCAGACAGCTGGTGACAAGTGCTTGAGTGACTGTTCATCAGTGTTGACGATCTTATGGAGTATGCGAAGACTGAGGGAGGAGGTGGAAGAGACTGCGTTGATCAGGTTTTTCATGGTGATTGTAGGAAGTTGGCTCTGTATGTGCTATTTCAAAGTAAGGAATAGCATGCACAGAGTCCAAGGGTTCCCCTTAGAGGTAAGATAGTGGCAAAAAGAGATAATACTAATGCTCTATTTTGTGGTAGTGTGGTCGAGCAGTAGGCTTATCAAAGGAGTAGTGTTAAGCATTTGTTGTACATACACACAGGCAATAAATGAGCAACACACACTCGGAGACAAATCCAGCCAATAGGTTTTGTTATAGAAAAATATCTTTTCTTAGTTTATTTTAAGAACCACAGGTTCAATTTCTACATGTAATATCTCATTTGAAAGGTATTGCAGGTAAGTACTTTAGGGACTTTAAATCATTACATTAGCATGTATACTTTTTACATAAAACACAATAAGCTGTTTTAAAAGTGGACACAGTGCAATTTTCACAGTTCCTGGGGGAAGTAAGTTTTTGTTAGTTTTGTCAGGTAAGTAAATCACTTACAAGTCTCAGGTTTGGGTCCAAGGTAGCCCACCGTTGGGGGTTCAGAGCAACCCCACAGTTACCACACCAGCAGCTCAGGGCCGGTCAGGTGCAGAGGTCAAAGAGGTGCCCAAAACGCATAGGCTGCAGTGGAGAAAAGGGGGTGCCCCGGTTCCGGTCTGCCAGCAGGCAAGAACCCGCGTCTTCGGAGGGCAGACCAGGGGGGTTTTGTAGGGCACCGGGGGGGACACAAGTCAGCACAAAAAGTACACCCTCAGCAGCGCGGGGGCGGCCGGGTGCAGTGTGCAAACACGCGTCGGGTTTTCAATGGTTTTCAATGAGAGATAAAGGGATCTCTTTAGCGGTGCAGGCAGACAAGGGGGGGGCTCCTCAGGGTAGCCACCACCTGGGCAAGGGAGAGGGCCACCTGGGGGTCACTCCTGCACAGGAGTTCCGTTCCTTTAGGTGCTGGGGGCTGCGGGTGCAGGGTCTTTTCCAGCCGTCGGGAAATGGAGTTCAGGCAGTCGCGGTCAGGGGGAACCTCGGGATTCCCTCTGCAGGCGTCGCTGTGGGGGGTCAGGGGGGACAACTTTGGTTACTCACGGTCTCGGAGTCGTCGGAGGGTCCTCCCTGAGGTGTTGGTTCTCCACCAGTCGAGTCGGGGTCGCCGGGTGCAGTGTTGCAAGTCTCACGCTTCTTGCTGGGAGTTGCAGGGGTCTTTAAATCTTCTCCTTGAAACAAAGTTGCAGTTCTTTTGGAGCAGTGCCGCTGTCCTCGGGAGTTTCTTGTCTTTCTTGAAGTCGGGCAGTCCTCAGAGGATTCAGAGGTCGCTGGTCCCTTGGAAAGCGTCGCTGGAGCAGGGTTCTTTGGAAGGCAGGAGACAGGCCGGTAGGACTGGGGCCAAAGTAGTTGGTGTCTTCTGTTCTTCCTCTGCAGGGGTTTTTCAGCTCAGCAGTCTTCTTCTTGTAGTTTCAGGAATCTAAATTCTTAGGTTCAGGGGAGCCCTTAAATACTAAATTTAAGGGCGTGTTTAGGTCTGGGGGGTTAGTAGCCAACGGCTACTAGCCCTGAGGGTGGGTACACCCTCTTTGTGCCTCCTCCCAAGGGGAGGGGGTCACATCCCTAATCCTATTGGGGAATCCTCCATCTGCAAGATGGAGGATTTCTAAAAGTTAGTCACTTCAGCTCAGGACACCTTAGGGGCTGTCCTGACCGGCCAGTGACTCCTCCTTGTTATTCTCATTATTTTCTCCGGCCTTGCCGCCAAAAGTGGGGGCCGTGGCCGGAGGGGGCGGGCAACTCCACTAGCTGGAGTGTCCTGCGGTGCTGGCACAAAGGGGTGAGCCTTTGAGGCTCACCGCCAGGTGTGACAGCTCCGGCCTGGGGGAGGTGTTAGCATCTCCACCCAGTGCAGGCTTTGTTACTGGCCTCAGAGTGACAAAGGCACTCTCCCCATGGGGCCAGCAACATGTCTCGGTTGTGGCAGGCTGCTGGAACTAGTCAGCCTACACAGATAGTCGGTTAAGGTTTCAGGGGGCACCTCTAAGGTGCCCTCTGGGGTGTATTTTACAATAAAATGTACACTGGCATCAGTGTGCATTTATTGTGCTGAGAAGTTTGATACCAAACTTCCCAGTTTTCAGTATAGCCATTATGGTGCTGTGGAGTCCGTGTTTGACAGACTCCCAGACCATATACTCTTATGGCTACCCTGCACTTACAATGTCTAAGGTTTGGCTTAGACACTGTAGGGGCACAGTACTCATGTACTGGTGCCCTCACCTATGGTATAGTGCACCCTGCCTTAGGGCTGTAAGGCCTACTAGAGGGGTGACTTATCTATACTGCATAGGCAGTGTGAGGTTGGCATGGCACCCTGAGGGGAGTGCCATGTCGACTTACTCGTTTTGTTCTCGCCAGCACACACAAGCTGGTAAGCAGTGTGTCTGTGCTGAGTGAGGGGTCCCCAGGGTGGCATAAGATATGCTGCAGCCCTTAGAGACCTTCCCTGGCATCAGGGCCCTTGGTACCAGGGGTACCAGTTACAAGGGACTTACCTGGATGCCAGGGTGTGCCAATTGTGGAATCAAAAGTACAGGTTAGGGAAAGAACACTGGTGCTGGGGCCTGGTTAGCAGGCCTCAGCACACTTTCAATTCAAAACATAGCATCAGCAAAGGCAAAAAGTCAGGGGGTAACCATTCCAAGGAGGCATTTCCTTACAGTGATCTTTCGGTCCAGGATGATGCCAAGGTTGTCAAGATGGTCTGTCGGAGTGGGTGCTGGTTCTAGTTTGGTAGGCCACCAGAAGCCGGTCCACGGGGAGGTGTTGTTCCCGTAGATCAGCACTTCAGTTCTGTCTGTTTTGAGTTTTAGGTGGTTGTTGTTGTCCAGTTGTCAATGACCGACATGCACCTGCGGAAGTTGGCCTTTGTGGTGGAGGATTCTTCTGGTAGTGTGAAGATGAGCTCTGTGATGTCTTCATAGAATATAATGTTCATTCCGTGAATTCTGACTATGCTGGCCAAGGGGTTCATGTAGATGTTGAACCGTGTAGGGCTTAGGGATGAGTCTTGAGGGACACTGACACTGCAGATGATGTTCCTGGGTTGTGAGGTGAAAGATGGTAGGTAGATTCTCTGGGTTCTTCCCGTGAGGAAGGATGCAATCCATTTAAGGGTGACTCTTTGGATTCTGGTGTGATTAAGCCTCTTTATAAGGGTGTGGTGGGATATGGTGTTGAATTCTGCTGAGAGGTCAAGGAGGATCAGGGCCGCCGTTTCTTCCAGATTGAGGAGGGTTCTGATGTCGTCAGTGGCAGCAATCGGGGAAGGGGGGGGGTGTTTGTGTGTGCGTGTGCTCTGATGTTGCTGGAGAAGAGAGAGTGATGGCAGGTAAAAGGTCCTACTTTTGATCTTTCAGAAGTGCAGCAACAGTTGTTGCGGAGTCCAAGGACCAGGGCCCGGAGCTCAGAGGCAGTGAATCGGTGTGTCGGGAGAACCATGGCTCCTGGTGCTGGGCGCGGTCCGGGCGCAGACGGGCTTGCCCCTTGTGCGCCTGTGGTGTGCTCACTGTGTGGCTTCACTGTGGCCTCCATTACGTAGGTCCTGGGAGGAGGAAGGGATGCTAGGAGGTCCCTGGGCGGGGCCTGCAAGGACTGGAAGCGAAGGAGATGGGGCTTGAAAAAGCAACTGAAAAACGGTGGGAAAGTGAGCGTGCAGAGAAACAACAGAAATTAATAAAGGCAGTACAAAACTAAACAAGTTGAACAAGATAAAACAAAGTAGAGTTAAACAAGGTTGAGTGCAATAACACAAGAACAAAGTGAGCAATTCGGTAACCAGGGAGGCAGCAAAGCAACAAGGGGAGGAAGTGATCACTAAGGTCCTAGATTCTGGTTTTGAATCTGACATCTAAGTATGTTTTTTCCAGAGCCTTTATTTCAGTTTTTGCTGTGGTACTTGTTTGGAACTGCAGTGGAGTGTATTGTGAATTTGTTGTACTTTCAGTTAAAATGTAGGCTCCTTTTGGTGGATGGTAGAGATCTCATTCTGTTATTTTCTCTCACCTTATTGCTCATATAATGAATTGAGCTTTCACAGATCCCAAATACAGGCAGTAGGTTATTAAACTGCGCTGGAATGACCTATTTTGACACGTCAGTTACCTTAATATTTATTTCATGTGATCTGTCTAGTACTTGTGAAATCTTTACAGACTTAAGTATGGTTTGAGGAGATCCAGTGCATCTTTTCTGGTGGCTCATTCATAAATACTTTTTTGTCTGCAGATATGACTCCATGTCTATTAGTCCTTTTTCTGGGCCGTTTTCTTGTTGTAACTTAGTGTATTATGAAGTATTTTCTTTAATAAATTATTGTTTTTATGTTTTAGTGGACTTATCATTCCTGAAAGAGGGAACAACGAAACAGTACCAGAAGTTGCAGCCACTTCCGGTTATGCGTTGCTTCATTTTTTCAGTGATGCTGCCTACAATCTTACAGGATTTAACATCAGTTACAAGTAAGTAATAAGTATTCTGCAGAGTTTTCAGGTCTTCGGTAAAATATGTTGGTCTGTCTAATTTTGATGATTGTACAAGGCAATGCAGTATTGTTGAGAATTCATTTTCTCTATGGCGATCTCAAGTATTGCCATACACTTGCTTGTTTTGATGATTTTATTAGAATGACGACCAATACATCAAAATGCCTATATATTTATTGTTGTAACCTTTATTGGTAACCTTCGTACTTGTGCTCCCTTAAAGGCAATTAGTGAACCTGTAATGCAGGCAGATACAATTTCAGTACAATAGTATTCGGTTCTGTAACATTATTCTGTGCAATTTACTTTGTAGGATTTACTTTAGGACTAATGTTTGTTGACCTATCCAAGAAAGCTAAATGCAGTAGAGCTGTGACACAAGCAGAGTCAAATTCTAAACATTTTGTATCAAGCATAACATCCTGCATAGACATGCATCTGTTTTGAATCCACTGTTGCTATACCTTATGACCAGATGCTTAAGATCGGCCTCTCGGAAACCATCTCTTACTGCTCCTGGCAACATAAAAATGATTCAGTGCATGGTCCCTTCAATCTATAGTCCAATCTGAAAATCCTTCCCTTTGCTTGCTTATATTACCATCCCCTCCCAGACCTCCACTCTGTCTGTTCCTTCCTACCCCTTCTTCCTGAGCTCTTTTGTTAAGGTATTCACTATCAGCTGAAGCTTTGAGCATTGTTTTCACTGTATATTACAACTGCTGTGATCTTTACAAGAGTATTTCCCAAAACTATTAAGTGCGTGGAAGTTGCTTTTGTGTTTTCAATTTTGGTTTTACTGTCTTATGTGCCACCATCCGAATGACTCGGACCAGCCTGCCATGATATGGTGACTTGAGGCTTCTGCAGGTTCCTGGCTTTACTATGAGCAGCAACTGTAAGAGTATACATATCAAACGTTGTGTGCGCTTTAGTTTTCGGAGATGTTTGAATGAGCCTGAGATTCATCTATAAAGAAAAACTGTCCCTCTGAGGCACATGACTGTGATAAATACTCAAAGCACTGTGCAACTTTTAGGTTTTGCAACACTTGCAGCTTAGTTTATCTTAATTTCCATTTTAAGATTGCCTGCATAAGCTTGTTGTTTTTTCTCTAGTGGAGGAAGCAACTTCACCTGACTCTTTCTGCTTTCAAAGGATTTGTGATCTTGGAGGAAAATCTTGCTGTGCTCCTTTTTACAAATTCTAGCAAATATAGCTGACAGAAGCAAAAGGGCAGTGGCTGCATTGAACATTTGTCCACTTTCTGTTCTCACATAAATTGATTAGCATTAGTCTGCAGAAAAGAATCTTACATTAGGAAGTGATGGAAATCTTCACAGTCCCTCCTTTTTTTATTTTATTTTTTTATTTATTTTTAAATGTTTGATTTCCAGCTGACCTGACCAATTTCAAGCTTGTTTCTCAAATGCTTGACCAGGTTGACATCCTCTAGACCAAGAATAATGTCAAAGCAAGTCTCAAAACAGTTATGCTTAATTGAATTTTTTTTTTTTTTTTTTTTGCTTTGATTTCAGCATAAATACATGCCCCAATAATTGCTCTGGACACGGAGAGTGCAAGGTGACCAGCAACAGTACTTTTGTTGAATGTGAATGCTCAGAACACTGGAAAGGAGAATCCTGTGATATTCCATTTTGCACAGATTACTGTGGTGAACCTGAACGAGGTTTCTGCAATGGCACAAAAGGGTGTTTGTGTAATGCGGACTGGCAAGGTAAGTTTATTATGCTCACCAAAGGAATGTCCTTTCTCCAGTATTGGATCTTTCATAGATGCACTTGCAGATTTATCACCACTTTGAGCTGGGAGTCTCACAGTAAAGATCGTGAGCAGTACAATGTTAAACATACACAGAATTGCTTAAAGTCACAAGAGTAGCCTGTTCACATCATTAAAAAAGATCCAAAACTCGGCCAATCAGAGCAAAACAGAGCTTTCACCTCTGTTCAGCCAGGCCACCATAGATTAGATTTTTACCACATGTGTGAATGGAGCCCCCTTGAGTTCTGTTCAGTCAGTGACAACTATTATATTATGATCAACATTTCCTAAGGATTTAGTTATTTACCGCGCATGTTGAACCCTTGGGGGGGGGGGGGAAAGCATCAAGTCTGAAGACCCACACAAAGAATGTATATATTGCATTGACCCAATGTAGTTTTAGGGATATTGAGGGCTTCAGGCAAGACCTACTTTGGGGTGCCCTGTTTAGAAAAACTTTGAATTTTATTACCAATTTGCTGCTAATTTAAGTCCATGTGAAGCAAAAATACTAAACTATGTGTTAAACCTAATTGAAATATGCCAAGGGCACTGGGTAGAGACAATCATAAATAAGTGCAGGAAGTGAAATTTAGTTAACGAAATAAAATAGACATAGATTAACTAAAGACCAAGTACAGTTTCGCAGGGGTGGCTCTTGTAAAGTGGGGGTCCTGTGCAGTTGCCCACTTTGTGCATGCCTTAAAACGTCTCATCCTTGATCCAGCACATAAGGAAAGGACTGGTACTTTTTCAGAACTTTCTGTACAGAAACACTGAAGGACAGAGAGGCAAGGTTGTTATTTTGGCTTCAGAAGTTAAAAGTGGAGTATGCCAATCTTTCCATTGAGGAAGGGGAAAACTCCTCTAAATCTCTTAAATCTTTTAAAAAGGCACATTCACACTCTGTCCTACAAAGGCAGATTCTGAAGAAGAACCACCTAAAAAGCCTTTTAAAAAAATCCACAAGAGAGGAAAGCCCATCCTCAAGGCGATAGTACTGACCATTGCTGCACCATGAAGTTCCAAAAACAAAGGCTGGCTTTGGCGTTTTCAAAACACTCCTCCCCTTAACAGTCAACAAAAACTTCACAACATCTCCATTGGCCACAACACAGTCAATGAAAGCACTGACTGTGTCGACAATGCAAGTGTCTGATGCAAGGACATTGTCTACCACTAGAGCACAGTTGATGAGAACCCATTTTCAGTTTTGTGAAACACACCTTCACACTGATTGATTGGCAACATCCAGAGTTATGAGAGAAGCCTGCGTTCTATTTCACTGAAAAACAGCATTCTCATTGCATGTCCTGGGTGAAGACAGAGAAGAGAAAATGCAACTGTCGGTTTGTTTCCAGTGATTAAAGGCTGTACATCATTTCATTTTATTTGAATACATGTTTTTCCTGTTTACACAGGCCTCTGCAGAAAGCTCTGCTGGTTTGAGAAATAGGAGCCCACAGCTTGGGCCATAAATAAGCTCTTGGACAAATGGTTATACAGTTCAACAAAAACCTTTTCTGGTTTCAGAAAAGAAAACAACTCTCAGAGATAAAAGCACCTTCAGGTTTAAACATTTTATTTGTTACAAATAAAAATGAAACCAGAAAAGGTTTCGATGAATTGGATTGCTTTGTCACCAGATTTGATTTTAAACATTTTCTTTCTACATATAAAACTGAAACCAGAAAGGTTTTCAGTTGAACTGTAGATTAACTGTATAACCCTTTCTCTAAGATCTGATTTATGGCCCAAGCTGTGGGCTCCTTGTATTTCCCAAACCAACAGAGCTTTCTCCAGAGGCCTGGGTAAACAGAAAAACACTTAGTTAAATAAAATGAAATGTTGTACAGCCTTGAATTCACTGGAAACACACAGTTGCATTTCCTCTGCTACGTCTTCACCCAGCACATGCAATGAGAAGGCTGTTTTTCAGTGAAATAGAATGCCGGCCTATCTCATAACTATGATTGGCTGTTACCAAGCCATCAGTATGAAGGTGTTTCACAAAACTGAAAATGTGTTGGTATGACTGAGGGTGAGGAGTAGGGATGATGAATGAGGTATGAGAAGTATGGAAGATGGAAGATGGATGAGAAGTATGGGTTGGAGTATTACAGAGATCCAGATCATATATGTGTACACACACATTAATAATCCCGATTCATTTCAGGCTACTGCCCTTCTTTAGGGAGTGTGTAATACTTTGTTGACACGTGCACTGCTTTTGGTCTTGTGGCGTAAGACCGAAAGCAGTGCGATTATCAACAAACAGAGAGGATTATGCATCCCCTGAAGAAGGGCAGCGCACATATGATCTGGATTTCTGTAATAATGGAACATTGAGAATCTGTTACGGTGGAATTACATTGAACAACAATAAAGTTCGAAAGTACACCAACAACTGAGCAATAAACTTTGTTTAACTTGATGAACATTCCTTGAAGGAAGAATAACCATTCAAACCTCAGTTGAGGTTCTTTGTAGTGTATTGAGGAGATGCTGCTCCCGTTCAGGAGTCACCACTTATTTTTATGGCTTAATGATGCCTTATTGTTTCCAGTCTATGACACCAGCCCCATCAAAAATTACTGGTGACGACAGGAACTGTAAAATAAAATCAAAACTAATGTGTAGATTAGCAGTTGCAGTCAGAAGACAGGTTCTAAGTTGTAGTTTCAGCAAGTGCTTTTCTGATTGATGACAAAACAGCCCAAAATGAGGTTAATGTTGAATTTGGTTAAATTGTAGGTTTGGTCTCAGTGACTGTCCTATTATAATGACTTAAAACTGGTTTACGGCAATAAATACTTGTTCAGAGAAGCCAGCAACATACCATTGTAGCTCACAATGGACTGACTTGTTACAATGTACTCATTAATCCGGAGGCAGTGATGTGCAGGTAGTGTGCAACAATGAAGGGAGTAATTTAGTACTGTTGAGTGAATTGGAAAATTCAGCAATGTCGTGTATGTGGACTTTATTACTTTTGCATAGAAACTAATCCTCTGGTATATACTTACCAGCAGCCTGTATAAATGATGTTTCTGCTTGGCAAGGAGTGCAGCTATTCAATTACATGGCTTATTTTTCATCTGTAAGAAAAGTTCTATACCCTTAGTAAGAATACTCGAATAAATATATATTTTTTTAAAACAGATATCAGATATTCTAATTTAATGCCAGTAGTACAGGAGTAGGTAGGCTGCCCCCCCCCCCCCCCCCCCCCCAAAAACCCAGCATTGTGCCGTGTTTTAACAACATTGTGGTGGTGCAGCATAAAACGTAACTTGGGGGCTGATTATGAGTTTTACGGTCTGAACACCAAACCTGCGGAGATAAGACAGCCGTCAAGCTGACGTCCTCACCCCCGTTGTATTACGATGTTTCCACTGGGCTGACCGGGGGGAAACGTCATATTATGACTTTTCGGCCAGTGAGCCCAGCGAAAACAGGGTGGCGGCATTAGCCTTGGCTCCCATAGGGTCGCACACCAGCACTCTAGGAATGCGCACTGTCTGCAGAGCAGGTAGTGCACATTCCGAGGGTGCTGGCAGGGGGCCCCCCAGCACTGGCTTTCCCCCATCTTTTTCATGGCGGCGACCCCACGGTGTAGTGATCAGCACAGTGGAGCTGAACTTGGCACCACCGTGGCTGATCACGACTCCGACTGCCACCAGCCCGCCCGTCAGGGTCTATGATCGTGGCGGTCTCCTGATGGTCTGACTGACAGGATCGTAAGCTGGCAGTCGTACCGCCAGGAGTGCAGTGGTCCGACCACCACCATACGTTTGGCAGTCCTTAGACCTCCAAACTTGTATTCAGGCCCTTAGTTTATTACAAACACGTACATACCATGTGGAATCTTAATGTCACAGAATCAAGAAGGCAGCTTGACCTACCAGATATGAAGGTTCAAAGAAGGTGAGTTTAAATTGTTGGTTAAGTTAGTGAGTGAGGGGTTGATGACTACGTCTTTAATCTATCATTGATAGGTCACTAAACAGAAGCTTCCAGCCCACTTGTCCCAAAAAAATAATTAAGGCTGCCTTTCTGTATACCTTTTCAAATACAGATGCAATAATTTATGTACTTTTTTGTTTAATTGAAATATCTTTAGGGCAGGCTATATACTCCTGCGATTCATTTAATGTTTCACCTATATCTTTACTGGCACAAAAATGCTAGAGCGGGCTTATAAAGCAACTGCAGGGACACATTTAGTTGGATGGCCCGTTAGACATAAGTCGATGAGTTCAAACCAGGCTGTGGAATGAAATCTGCATTTGAGATGTAATAACTTTGTACAAAATGTGTGTGAGGCCTACTTTCTCTTTATTTGCACCCCTTTTTAGAAACATTATTCACAAAGGAATTTACTGAGCAGCTTTTACGTTAGTCCTTAGGTGGGTTAGGTGACACTTTGAACTCATTGGAATTCTATCTTTAAATAAATTAGCTAAACATATTTGTACCTAATATAACCTTACATTCATTCAAGACACATTAATAATGATTATATTTGATATTAATTATGTAGGATTGCATTTTTATCAGTAGCCTTAGTTGCATGAATAGTTTAATTTCCTAATTGTATTGTGTGCCTTCATTCGGTCTGAAATCAAAATTTGAAATATCTTTTTACCACATAGGTCCCAGCTGTTTAGTCCCTGTGCCAGCAAATATTTCCTTTTGGACCCGTGAGGAGTATTTCAACCCGAGGCTTGCCCGAGCATCTCACAAAGCTGTGGTCCTTGACAATGTAATGTGGGTAATTGGAGGATACTTGTTCAACCACACAAACTATCAGATGGTTATGGCGTGAGTATACACATTGCAGAAAAATGATATTTGAGAAGTTGAATACGCAGGCGTTCTGAATCCCTAATACCGATCTGAGGCCTCTGACTTTGTCTTCTGTTATGCGCTGCATCACCCAGCCACTACCTTAAAGTAGTCTAGGTGCTAGCATTTCTGAGTGACCTGGAGAGTTAAGCCAGTAGGAGCGTAGTCTTCTGGCAGTGTCACACAAGCCGGACTGGTCAACGGGTGTACAGACCAGATAAAGCATGATCCACTAATCCTCCATGATTTGTTAGGAAAACTGCAGCAAGAACCACTATATCTTCTGGGTACAAGGGAATTGAAGAATCTCTTCATGAGTCCTTCAAGTTTAGAGTGGCAGTAATTTGAGTATGTTCAAAATCCTAGCTCAAAGGTTGGCGACTGTGTAAGCAGGCTTCGTGAGAATTCCCTGATGCCAATGAGAATAGGGTGTGGGTGACATGATCAAGGGAGGGTAGACCCTGCTTAAACAATGAATGAAGCAAAATAAACTCTGCTGTGTCTGTCTGAAGTTTTGGATTGAGCAACATTTCAAGCTTCTCTTGGTGTTACTGTGAGGCCTGCTCCAACTTCCACACCCTGCAGTCTGTGAACAACATTTGACATGAAGGGTTTCTCAGGTGTTGGGGCCTTCATCCTTTACTGTGATTTTTATTGACCGTATCACTGTAATGTAATACATCTCACCTGTAATTTCATTAGTGTTATCTATGATATGTGAATTAATTAGCATTATGTGTGAATTACTGTGATTATAGAGTTTCCTGTTCACTGTACCTGTCATCACAACCTTCATTTCCTATAACTGATGTGATAATTAGATAGTTATCTTTTTTTGTTTCTTTTTTTTAAGATGGTAGCCCACACAAACGCATGATGCTGTATTCTGTCTTGTGGTGCCCAAGGTGCTTAACATTGGTGTAGGAAGTTGGCTCTGTATGTGCTATTTCAAAGTAAGGAATAGCATGCACAGAGTCCAAGGGTTCCCCTTAGAGGTAAAATAGTGGTAAAAATAGATAATACTAATGCTCTATTTTGTGGTAGTGTGGTCGAGCAGTAGGCTTATCCAAGGAGTAGTGTTAAGCATTTGTTGTACATACACATAGACAATAAATGAGGTACACACACTCAGAGACAAATCCAGCCAATAGGTTTTGTTATAGAAAAATATATTTTCTTAGTTTATTTTAAGAACCACAGGTTCAAATTTAACATGTAATATCTTGTTTGAAAGGTATTGCAGGTAAGTACATTAGGAACTTTGAATCATTTCAATTGCATGTATACTTTTCAAGTTATTCACAAATAGCTATTTTAAAAGTGGACACTTAGTGCAATTTTCACAGTTCCTAGGGGAGGTAAGTTGTTGTTAGTTTTACCAGGTAAGTAAGACACTTACAGGGTTCAGTTCTTGGTCCAAGGTAGCCCACCGTTGGGGGTTCAGAGCAACCCCAAAGTTACCACACCAGCAGCTCAGGGCCGGTCAGGTGCAGAGTTCAAAGTGGTGCCCAAAACGCATAGGCTTCAATGGAGAGAAGGGGGTGCCCCGGTTCCAGTCTGCCAGCAGGTAAGTACCCGCGTCTTCGGAGGGCAGACCAGGGGGGTTTTGTAGGGCACCGGGGGGGGGACAAGCCCACACAGAAATTTCACCCTCAGCGGCGCGGGGGCGGCCGGGTGCAGTGTTAGAACAAGCGTTGGGTTCGCAATGTAAGTCAATGAGAGATCAAGGGATCTCTTCAGCGCTGCAGGCAGGCAAGGGGGGGCTTCCTCGGGGACACCTCCACTTGGGCAAGGGAGAGGGACTCCTGGGGGTCACTTCTGCAGTGAAAGTCCGGTCCTTCAGGTCCTGGGGGCTGCGGGTGCAGGGTCTTTTCCAGGCGTCGGGACTTAGGTTTCAGAGAGTCGCGGTCAGGGGAAGCCTCGGGATTCCCTCTGCAGGCGGCGCTGTGGGGGCTCAGGGGGGACAGGTTTTGGTACTCAGTCGTAGAGTAGTCCGGGGGTCCTCCCTGAGGTGTTGGTTCTCCACCAGCCGAGTCGGGGTCGCCGGGTGCAGTGTTGCAAGTCTCACGCTTCTTGCGGGGAGTTGCAGGGTTCTTTAAAGCTGCTTCTTGAAACAAAGTTGCAGTCTTTTTGGAGCAGGTCCGCTGTCCTCGGGAGTTTCTTGTCGTCGAAGCAGGGCAGTCCTCAGAGGATGCAGAGGTCGCTGGTCCCTTTGGAAGGCGTCGCTGGAGCAGAGTTCTTTGGAAGGCAGGAGACAGGCCGGTGAGTTTCTGGAGCAAAGGCAGTTGTTGTCTTCTGGTCTTCCTCTGCAGGGGTTTTCAGCTAGGCAGTCCTTCTTCTTGTTGTTGCAGGAATCTAATTTCTAGGTTCAGGGAGAGCCCTTAAATACTAAATTTAAGGGCGTGTTTAGGTCTGGGGGGTTAGTAGCCAATGGCTACTAGCCCTGAGGGTGGGTACACCCTCTTTGTGCCTCCTCCCAAGGGGAGGGGGTCACAATCCTAAGATTTCTAAAAGTTAGAGTCCCCTCAGCTCAGGACACCTTAGGGGCTGTCCTGACTGGCCAGTGACTCCTCCTTGTTGCTTTCTTTGTTCCCTCCAGCCTTGCCGCCAAAAGTGGGGGCCGTGGCCGGAGGGGGCGGGCAACTCCACTAAGCTGGAGTGCCCTGCTGGGCTGTGACAAAGGGGTGAGCCTTTGAGGTTCACCGCCAGGAGTTACAGCTCCTGCCTGGGGGAGGTGTTAGCATCTCCACCCAGTGCAGGCTTTGTTACTGGCCTCAGAGTGACAAAGGCACTCTCCCCATGGGGCCAGCAACATGTCTCTAGTGTGGCAGGCTGCTGGAACTAGTCAGCCTACACAGACAGTCGGTTAAGTTTCAGGGGGCACCTCTAAGGTGCCCTCTGGGGTGTATTCTGCAATAAAATGTACACTGGCATCAGTGTGCATTTATTGTGCTGAGAAGTTTGATACCAAACTTCCCAGTTTTCAGTGTAGCCATTATGGTGCTGTGGAGTTCGTGTTTGACAGACTCCCAGACCATATACTCTTATGGCTACCCTGCACTTACAATGTCTAAGGTTTTGTTTAGACACTGTAGGGGTACCATGCTCATGCACTGGTACCCTCACCTATGGTATAGTGCACCCTGCCTTAGGGCTGTAAGGCCTGCTAGAGGGGTGACTGACCTATACTTGCATAGGCAGTGAGAGGCTGGCATGGCACCCTGAGGGGAGTGCCATGTCGACTTACTCGTTTTGTTCTCACTAGCACACACAAGCTGGCAAGCAGTGTGTCTGTGCTGAGTGAGAGGTCTCCAGGGTGGCATAAGACATGCTGCAGCCCTTAGAGACCTTCCTTGGCATCAGGGCCCTTGGTACTAGAAGTACCAGTTACAAGGGACTTATCTGGATGCCAGGGTCTGCCAATTGTGGATACAAAAGTACAGGTTAGGGAAAGAACACTGGTGCTGGGGCCTGGTTAGCAGGCCTCAGCACACTTTCAATTGTAAACATAGCATCAGCAAAGGCAAAAAGTCAGGGGGCAACCATGCCAAGGAGGCATTTCCTTACAATTGGCTTAGCATGTTTATCATACTCACTGAACAATAAGTTGAAGCTATACAATGAGCACAACAATCAGCTGATGCTATTGCGTTTCATTAGCCCAACTGATAGAAAGCACTGTGATAAATCTTTAGTCTGAGCATCCAGGCATATAGACTTGCCAGCACATCTAGCTTAACGAGTCCTACTGTGGCTTGCGTCATCAGCATGTTTTTCTTTCTTATGGTGACTGTGCTAAGTAAGGCTTCGTTTGATTGTATTGTGAGTGAAGTAGTTCGTCCACAAACAAGAAGGCGATGTGAAGGAAAAGACGGATTATACGTTGGTATCTGTAAATCTTTGAAAGTACTTAATGGTGAATAAGACTGACTAGTAACAATCAAGGAATGTGGTATAGGTTATTGTGAACAGTCAGTGTACTGTTACTAAAATTACTAGAGCAGCTTGTACACATTTTAACATCGAGTCCTTTCTGTGTTGCACATTGATAGTTTGGCTGTAACCCACATTCTGAGGTCAACTGAAAAACGTATGAACTTAGATCATGTTGCTGGCGTACGTGTATGTTAGAAGGAATGTGTGGCTGTAGATACAGATGCTCTGCATACTCCTGCCATTTAGTGTTGGGTTCGGGGTGCTGCAAGTTTTTTTTTTTTTCTTCTCCGTCGATGGACAGCTCCTAGGCGACTTCAGGGATTCCTCTGCCGCTCCTGGACTCTTCAGCTGGCCTTCATTCATCATATTCGACCCCAATGTAAGGGTGGGTATTGCCTCCTGCCCCACCTGGACACTACTGCTTAGACTGGACTCTGTCCCCTTCTTTTATAGGTCCTCTTCATCTGGAATCCATCGCTGGGTTCCACCAGTCTGGTCCTGTTCTTGCATTGTTCCAATTCCAAGTCTGAATGTTAGCCTATGGGACAACCAGGTAACTTACATCTGCTCTCCTGGTCGCTGGTGGTCTTCTAGATACTCGCCTCTTGGGGTTCCATGCTGTCCCAACCCTCGGCTAACTGCTCCATATCCTCTGGTGGGTGACCCATTCTCGTATTCCACTATTTTAGTATATGGTTTGGCCCCTCTGTAGGACCCTTGCTATTTCTTACTATTTCTAATGTTTTTATGCTAATTCCTAGTACTAACCTGTGTATATTTTGTGTGTACTTACCTCCAGAACGGGGGGGGGTAGTTGCCTATAGTATTCTAGTTCATTGTTACAGTAATAAAGTACCTTTTATTTTTGCAATACTGTGTGGTCCCTTTCATGTGTGATAAATTACTATGGGACTGCTGTTGGATTGCAAGTGCTTCAGACTCCTCCTTGATAAGTCTTGGCTGTTCACCACCGCTACCACTATTGAACCCTGACTTCCTAGACACTGTAACACTAATAAGGGTTGCCTGGACCTGGTATAAGGTGCCAACACCATAGGTGTCCACCACACACCAGGCCAGCCTCCTGCAGCATCTGTTCATGGCATGTAGTGCTGTAAATTCACATGTGCCCTCCCTCCTACCTGGACGCCTGTGGCCGTTCCAGTTAATTTGTATATACTTGTACATAGGTAGTTACATTTGCATGAACATCTTTCTCTTTAATTCCTCTACACTCCTTTCTCACCCTCCTGCGGGAAAACAATCTAACAAAGGATTTGATGCCCATGCAGAGTATCACCAAGAAGGAAGAGTCACTTGATCCTGTGACTCAAATGCTTTTAAAAAAAATAAAGAACTTGCAACACTCCGAACCCAACAATAAATGCCAGGGGTATGCAGAGTATGTTAATCTACATCACTACATGCTAAGAACAGATGCTTATTGGATATGTAACATTTTCCTTTTCATCACTAATCTGATGTTTATAAACAGTGTCTGATAAATGGTAGCAACTTCCAACAAGGTGTAAATTGCAAAGAGGTATTGTTAGATATTTCTGCAGGTAAGTACCCTCTTTCTTGGCATGGTTACCCCCATTTTCTGCCAGTTGTCATTGTGGTTGACTGGGATCCTGCTAACCAGGAGCCGAATGACTATGCTCTCTCCCTTCCAACTTAGTTACCTGTACCTTTTACACCCCACATTTGGCATACTGGTGCCCCCATGTAAGTCCCTAGTGTATGGTACCCAAGGCATTAGTGTACCAGGGGATCCCCATGGGCTGCAGCATGTATTATGCCACCCATGGGGATCCCGTGCAAAGTGTATCTGCAGACCTGCCATTGCAGCCTGCGTGAAAGTGTGCATGCACCCTTTTCACTGCACCACTGTCACTGTAAGTCAACCCTATGGCAGGCCCTCCTAACCCAGAGGGCACGGTCAAGTAGCTGTGTGGGAGGGCACACCTGCACTAGCAGAGGTACCCCCACAAACTCAAGTTCAATTTTCCTGAAGTTTGTGAGTGCGGGGACGCCATTTTATGTGTGTACTGGACATAGGTCACTACCTATGTCCAGCTACATAATGCTAACTCTGAACCTAGGCATGTTTGGTATCAAACATGTTGGAATCATACCCCAATACTGTTGCCAGTATTGGAAGTATGATTCAATGCACTCAGGGGGCTCCTGAGAGGACCCCCAGCATTGCTTCTACTAGCCTTCTGGGGTTTTCCAGGCATCCCAAGCTGCTGCCACCCCTCCGACAGGTTTCTGCCCTCCTGCTGCTTGACCAACTCAAGCCCAAGCCACTGGTATGCTTTGAAGGGCACATTGGTGCCTTCTGTGCATAAACCAGTCTACAGCGGTTCAGGGACCTCCAGTCCCTGACTTGGCGTGAAACGGGACAATGTAAAGGGGAGTGACAACTCCCCTGTCCATCACCACCCCAGGGTTTGTGTCCAGAGCTCCTCCAGAGGGTCCCTGGGTTCTGCTATCTTGAATGCAAAGTTGGCAGGGACCACTGGGAGCATCTGAGTGTCCAGGTCAGGTATGTGACGTCAGAGCCCCCTCCTGATACGTGGTCACCTGGATAGCTGACCAAGCACCCTTTCAGGGAAATTTAGGGTCTCTCTCTTGGGTGGGTCCTCCGATTCGGCTTGTCAAGATGCCAGCAGGACTCCTCTGCAACCTCTGACTTCCAGCCACTGGAACCACGACTGGACCCTCCAGGAACTGACAATCTGCATCCACGATGAAGACTCTGCTTGCAACATTGTTTCCACGGCTCCTTCCAGCTTCTGCAATGTGTCACTGGCTGTTCATCCTCTGAGGGCGGCGAGTCTTCTATCCGCACAAGAAGGAGAAAAGGAATCACCCTTGGAGTGAAGGAGTCACTCCCGTACATCCGCAGGCACCAACTGCAACGACGACCAGCTATGTGGATCTCCTCTCATCCTGAGCTGCGTGGATCATGCATCACAGATGGTGGTCCGGAGTAGTACTCTTGGTCCTCTGTGCCAGCTGTCCAACTTTGGTGGAGGTATGGCCTTGCCTTCCCAAGCAGGACAGTATCTCTGTGCGGCGTGTCTCTTGCTGCTACCATGGCTTGTTGGCATCTCCTCCAAGGGATCTTCAGGCACTGTATAGCCCCAGCACTCCTTCCTGCGACGCACAGCTCTCTGCTTGCTTCTCCTGCGGCGTGGCACCTCTGCGATTCTTGGTTCCTCTTCTTCTGTGGGGGCTGCCTCTTTTTCTGTGGACTCTCTGCCTTGCTGAGGGTCCCACTTGGACTTATCCCCCTCTCCCCGGGTTGAGTCCTCCTGGACCTTGTTGGTCCCAGGAAACTCCACTTTTGCTTCACAGTGACTTCTACCTTTGTCAAGGCTTGTTGGTTTCTCTTCCAACACACCGACCGACTGCAATCATCGATCCGGTGTAGGACGTCGACTGCATCCTCCAGGAACTCTTCACCTGCTCCAGGGCTGCATTCCTGACAGTCTTCTTCCTACCATCGACCAACTCCTGTAACCACAGCTGGGTGGTGTGTAGCTCCTCCTCCTCCTCCTGAACTCTTCTGTGACTTCTGGATTTGGTTCCCTTCTCTCACAGGTCTTCCTCTTCAGGAACCCACCGCTGGTTTCTTGCAGTCTTGTCTGGGTGTGGCATTTTCTTCTTTTCTTTCCTTTTGGTGCTTTGGGGAAAATCCAGTAACTTACTCCTTTCTTCCTGGTCGCAAGGGCGGGGCAGGCACTGTGGTACTTTCCTTTGGGGATTCCTAGTGCCCCCAGCTCCCCTCTACACATTTCACTTACCTAGGTGGGTGTCTTGCATTCGCATTCCATTTTTTTTTTTAGTGTATGGTTTGGGCTCCCCCTAAGGTCACTGTTGTCTATTACGGTTATTTTCACTGCTTTCTAATACTTTCTATGCCTATTGCTAATTACTAGTGTGCATATCTAGTGTGTCACTTGCCTCCTATTGGAGGGTCGGTTATCTAGTACTTTTTTGTAATTGTGTCCCTAAAATTAAGTACCTTTTATTTTGTAACACTTGATATTTTCTTTCATATTTGTAAGTGCTGTGTGACTACAGTGGTATTGCATGAGCTTTGCATGTCTCCTAGATAAGCCTTGGCTGCTCATCCACAGCTACCTCTAGAGAGCCTGGCTTCTAGACACTGCCTACACTACTCTAATAGGGGATACCTGGTATAAGGTGTAAGTACCTCAGGTACCCACCACACACAAGGCCAGCTTCCTACAATTACCTACTGGCGATAGCCAGTAGGTAGTCATAGTTAGGACCAACTTTTTCCATAGCTGGAGCGTTTTTTGTCTTGCCAGTAACTTTAGCGCCGTTTAATGTATTTTTACAAAGTGTTTAAAGCTAATACGACAGTTCAGCTGCTGTGTTGAACATTTTCAGGGTGATTCGTCAAGTGGGGGCCCAGGAAACAAGGGGATGTTCCAAAACACTTTTTCCCCATTCTGTCTGAGGATTGTGGATTATTTAGACAAGGCTACAGCTCAGACCGCAGAACTGATTAACCCCAAATTTGGCAGAAAGCTAGATCTTGGGCCGTAGATTATGCTTTTGGCGATTTGGTGTAAATCTGTTCAGTAGATTCGGAGTTATATAAGGTTATAATATGGATATATAGACTGGGGGGATCATTTGCGGATCCATCCGCGGAGGATTCGCAGGACAAGCAAGTCCCCGATGGGCTGCCCTCAACCTGCAGCTGCAAATTTGTCTGTCACATGGACTAGGAAGTGGGACAACAAGAGTGCAAAAACAGATAAGGTGTCAGGATACAAGTATCCTGACCCATAGGACAAAAAAAGGGGCAAAGAATTGTCCTTCTAATCTCTTCAAACTTTATCTCCATGTAAATGTTAACTTGTTTGACATTGTTGTTGCTTTTGCCTGTACCCATGTCCTCTCAGGGTGTACCAGTTGCTCCTGCAGTTTATTATAAATGGTTAGGTCATATTGAGAAATACTTGTTCGATGGCATCTGTCGCTGTAGATATGCATGTTTTGCATAGCTCGCCATCTGGTGTTGGGCCGGAGTGTTACAAGTTGTTTTTCTTCGAAGAAGTCTTTCGAGTCACGGGACCGAGTGACTCCTCCTTTTGTCTCCATTGCGCATGGGCGTCGACTCCATCTTCGATTGTTTTTTTTCCGCCATCGGGTTCGGACGTGTTCCTGTCGCTCCGAGTTTCGGAACGGAAAGATAGCTAATTTCGGAAGATTTTCGTCGGTATTGTTGCGTTCGGGATCGGCGTAGTTAGATTCAACACCGCGTCTAAGATCGAAGAGCTCCGGTGCCCTTCGGGGTAATTTTTTCGATCCCCCGTCGGGGCCTGGTCGGCCCGACCGCGTGCAGAAGAACGCCGATGGAACGGACCCCGTTCCATTTCTGTCCCAAATGCCACAATAAATATCCCTATACAGACCAACACTTGGTCTGCAACCTGTGCCTGTCACCTGAGCACAGTGAAGACACCTGCGAGGCCTGTCGTGCGTTCCGGTCCCGAAAAACTCTCCGAGACCGTCGAGCCAGAAGACTTCAGATGGCGTCCGCGCCGACAGCCCACCGGGAGTTCGAGGAACAAGAAGAGGAGGGAACCTTTTCGATCCAAGAATCGGACTCCAAAGGATTCGACGATACACAAACCGTGAGTAAGACGTCGAAAACCACTCAGAAGAAGATTTACAAGGCCCAGGGGACGCCACTGCCACCAGGCCATGGCTCGACCCATAAATTCGGTGACCGACCGTCGGCACCGAAAAAGGCCCAAACAGTGCCGAGATCGTCCGACTCCGGTTGAGACACCGGCACGCAGCCTTCTCGGGACCGAGAAAGTGCTGGAGACAAGCATCGACACCGAGATACCGGTGTAGACACGGCTCGACGCCGAGACAGCGGCACC
Organism: Pleurodeles waltl; assembly: GCF_031143425.1. NCBI lineage: Eukaryota > Metazoa > Chordata > Amphibia > Caudata > Salamandridae > Pleurodeles > Pleurodeles waltl. Next base: position 1,287,336,693 of record NC_090437.1, read on the forward strand.
GAAGAAGATAGACGGCGAGAGGTTTCGGCCCCGAAAAAGAAAAAAGTCACCTCGGAGCCGAAAAAAGATGCAGACAGGGTTTCGGTGCCAAAACAAACTGCAACCGACCCAGTTTCAGGCTCTTATACAGAAGAGCACTCGCTAACCTCCCAAATGCAAAAGCATAGGTTTGAGGAAGAGCTACACTCAACTGATGTAGACCATACGCAAAAGCATATTTTCATACAGCAGGGGACAGGAAAAATAAGCACCCTTCCCCCTATTAGAAGAAAGAGAAGATTGGAGTTCCAAACTGAACAAACACCACAAACAAAAGTGGTGAAAAAAGTTACCCCACCACCCTCTCCTCCACCTGTGATTAACGTCTCACCAGCACAAACTCCATCACATTCCCCAGCTCACACCACCATGAGCCAGGGTGACCAAGATCAAGACGCATGGGACTTATACGACGCCCCAGTGTCAGATAACAGTCCGGAGGCATACCCTACGAAGCCATCTCCACCAGAGGACAGCACTGCGTATTCTCAAGTGGTGGCTAGAGCAGCACAATTTCACAATGTAAGCATCCACTCAGAACAGGTCGAGGATGACTTTTTATTCAACACACTCTCCTCCACCCACAGCTCCTACCAAAGCCTGCCTATGCTCCCTGGTATGCTCCGGCACGCAAAAGAAATCTTTAAGGAGCCGGTCAAAAGTAGGGCAATCACACCAAGAGTGGAAAAAAAGTATAAGGCGCCTCCTACAGACCCGGCTTTCATCACTACACAGCTGCCACCAGACTCTGTCGTTGTAGGAGCAGCTAGGAAAAGGGCCAACTCCCACACATCTGGAGATGCACCACCCCCAGATAAAGAAAGCCGCAAGTTCGATGCAGCTGGTAAGAGAGTCGCAGCACAAGCTGCAAACCAGTGGCGCATCGCTAACTCCCAGGCACTACTTACGCGCTATGACAGAGCCCATTGGGATGAGATGCAACATCTCATTGACCATCTGCCCAAGGACCTACAAAATAGGGCAAAACAAGTGGTTGAGGAGGGACAGACCATTTCCAACATCCAAATCCGCTCCTCCATGGACGCTGCAGATACAGCTGCACGGACAATTAATACATCTGTAACTATCAGAAGGCATGCATGGCTCCGAACGTCTGGATTTAAACCAGAGATTCAGCAAGCAGTTCTCAATATGCCTTTTAACGAAAAAGAACTGTTCGGTCCAGAAGTGGACACAGCGATTGAGAAACTCAAAAAAGACACGGACACTGCTAAAGCCATGGGCGCACTCTACTCCCCGCAGAGCAGAGGGAATTACAGCACATTCCGTAAAACACCCTTTAGAGGGGGGTTTCGGGGTCAGAGCACACAAGCCAGCACCTCACAGGCAACACCGTCCAGTTACCAGGGACAGTACAGAGGAGGTTTTCGGGGACAATATAGAGGAGGGCAATTCCCTAGGAATAGAGGAAAATTTCAAAGCCCCAAAACCCCTACTACTAAGCAGTGACTCACATGTCACTCATCCTCTCCACACAACACCAGTGGGGGGAAGAATAAGTCATTATTACAAAGCATGGGAGGAAATCACTACAGACACTTGGGTTCTAGCAATTATCCAACATGGTTATTGCATAGAATTTCTACAATTCCCTCCAAACATACCACCAAAAGCACAAAATTTGACAAAACATCATTCCAATCTCCTGGAGATAGAAGTGCAGGCACTATTGCAAAAGAATGCAATCGAATTAGTGCCAAACACACAAATAAACACAGGAGTTTACTCACTGTACTTTCTGATACCAAAGAAGGACAAAACGCTGAGACCAATCCTAGACCTCAGAAT